>NC_135438.1:25485148-25832648 GCF_051991255.1 Vanacampus margaritifer | reverse complement strand
CCCCAGTAGTTTGACATGAACAACTATTCTGAATGTCATATGCAAACAGTTATTAAATGCTTTACTTTAATGCATGTAGTTATGTTGAACACAACCTGTGCTACCTTTAACGTAACCATCCGCTGTCACAATAAAGGATCATCTGTGGTCAAAATTAATATTGTGATTAATCTGCATTAATACATGATTAATGCGATAATTTTTTGTGATTAATCAATTAGTTAATGCTTTAACTTTGACAGCACTATTTAATATATAATTATATAAATGAAGTACCATTTACCATTTAATGTACTTGTGTTGTGTAGTCAGCTATTTACTGGTGTGTTGTCGCCTGCTAAATTTTCTAGCCTTATAGTGCTTCCTCTTGCGAGTTGTTGTGAATGTAGCAAATTTGATATTGATGGTCTACAATGTTCTCTCTTCAGGACAACATTTGAGACGACTAGTTAAAAAAATATATATGTAGACTGAGATCACATTGTTCTGTTTTGTTTTCTGCAGATGCTGTGTATGTGCTGTGCTACAGTCTCATTCTGCTGTCCATTGATCTGACCAGTCCTCACGTCAAAAACAAAATGTCAAAGAGGGAGTTCATCAGGAACACTCGCAGAGCGGCCCATAATGTCTCGGATGACTTTGTGGGCCATCTGTATGACAACATCTACTTGATTGGCCACGTGGCTGCGTAGCTCATCTCTCCAGCTGTCTATTAGAAATCCTCACAATGCACTGAAGAAGAGGAATCTGGGATTTGGTTCATATATATATATATATATATATATATATATATATATATAGGGTGTTTGGAATATTTATTTAGAATTTTCAAACAAACAAATATAATATACCACTGTACTGTGGGAGAGGTGCTGCCACCAATATCTGAATGTTCTGAGATTCTTGTAACAGAGGATGATGGTTTGAATTGAAACCGTGAAGTTTAAGCTCTGACACTGCACTGATGAAGTACTACTACTAAGTGGTGGAAGGATGAACTAGAGAGCTGCTCTCAGACTGTTTTTGAGTGCTTCATGATCACCAGTTGGACAACTATATTTAACGCAAAAATATGAGCCACTAGATCATTCACACACAGAGATTATGAAGACTTTAATTGTTTACAGTAATGCTGACGTTTCCGCAGTACACCACCCCAGGGTGTACCCGACTTCTCGGCTAAAATCAGCTGGAATAGTCTCCAGCTCACCCGTGACTCAAATGATTTCAAGTGGTATATCAAATGGAAGGATGGATTTTCTGAAGTAGTTATCAGTGCATATTGGCTCAGTGATAAGATTTTTGCTGCCATGTGGTTAATTTAAGTATAGCATAATCCTTCTCTATCAGTTTGTCTGGAAATATTGCTGCTGAAATCCACTCGTATAGTGTAGTTCAGTTTCATGCCATAAGTATCGGGGAAAAAAATGACACACTTTCAATTACATTATAGACAAAATAACTGTAACTGACGACACAGAGAACATTAGAAAGTCTTTGCAGTGCAGTAATGTTGGGATGTACTTTTTTATTTTTTATATTTTTTTTAATTATTATTATTATTATTCCTTTTTTTAGCTAGAAGAAAATTACCTCTGCAGAGCAACACTACAGTAAAAAAAAGAAGATTTGTAAGTCAGTAATTTACTTTTGGGGGGGGCAAGTAGAGGTGTTGACTTAACAATCAAAAATGTCTGCCTCAAGGACACCACTTTAGAAATGACCATTGTCACATATATGTTAGAATTTTCCATTGCTAATAAATGTGGCATTATTAGTTTGAGCAGTCAGTGAATTATCAGTGAATGTTACCTTCACAACATTATGTTGTTGAGAAGTATTTGTGTTATTTAACCTTTTGCATTAAAGGCCAATGCCTTTTTTCAATTGTATTTTCCCCTCTCTTCAGAGTCAATTGAAATTGAGGCTTACTGACCATCATGTTCATTGTGTTGACGATCCACTAAACATGAACACTTAATGAAGTATAGCTTTTCTAAAGTATGGAAGCCATTTATGTGGTGTGTTTTATTTCATTAGTGTTTAGAATGCTTTGTAACTGACAACAATGTATCACACAAATTTGTGACTAGTTATTAAATCTTGCCTTTCCTAACATGTTTGTAGTTTCTGTGCTTTTATACTTTAGCTAGGATATGTAGTCCCTTCCATTCTAACATGGAAGTGGATGAATCCAAATGGCAGTCGTAGATACCATTTTTACTCAGAACCAATAGCCTAAGTAGACTGTAAGCATGCAAAACTGCTGCGTTCTCTGTTCTCTCGATCCATCAAAAATGTGCTGAATTATAAAATATCCTCTTTAAGAGAAATTGCATATGCGGCATGGAAGGTCAACAGAATTATTTGGATTATTTTGTTGATGCTCATTCTCCATTTATAAAATAAATTAAAACTAATTTACCAAATGAAAAGGTGTGTCTGCGTGATGCAAGGGCACATATCCTTGCCCTCTACTTGCTTCTCATTTGCTGTACATAAAACCACATATTCTCTCTCTCTCTCTCGCTCTCTCTCTCTCTCTCTCACACACCCACGCACGCACACACACAGAGGTCAAGTGTCAGAGGTCATATTGTGTCTGGAGAGGATTTAGTTTTTGTTGCTTGATCTAGAACACACATACGCTTGCACATTCATGAGAGAGGGGGGGAGCGAGGGAGGGAGAGAGAGCGAGGGAGAGAGAGAATATGTGGTTTTATGCACAGCAAATGAGAAGCAAGTAGAGGGCAAGGATATGTGCCCTTGCATCACGCAGACACTCCTTTCCATTTGGTTAATTAGTTTTAATTTATTTTTATAAATGGAGAAGAAAATGGCAATTGTAGGGAAAAAAAACGGATCATAATTATCCCGAATAAAATGGAGGATTAGGGTTATAAACGACTTCATTCTTGTCTATACTGACAGAAATTTTGAAGGTTTGATATCTTGGAATGTATTCACTGACTTTGATTATCTTCACAATGGTATGCTTGTGATTAAAAAAAACAACAACCATATAATATACAGTAAAATACAACCTAGGCAGTAGGGAATTTTTGTACATAATATGAACTGAGTGCAAGATAACTATGAAAAAGGTAGGCTTTTGGGTGTCAAATAGTACTCTTATCAGGGATAAATGCACTTAGAAATTATATGATTCAAGACAATATTTTAATGTAATCTGGTGCATTCTGAATTCATGAGTATATCTCAGTAGTAAAATTAGCAATTTGTACTGTTTACTCTATCTTTTCTGATGTTGATGTTGACACAATTATAATGATGATGATGATGATAATGATAATGACAACGACGGTTGATGTTTATTTAGGCCAGCCCAGAGCGGTGAACCCGGGTCACCGTCTGGTGGCGTCTTGGTCCAGAGAGGCACACTTAAGCCTGAAAGAGATGATGGATGGCCTCCCGAGCTCAAAGCCTCTGCACTACATCAGCTTGGGCTGACACGGAGGCAGAAACATGCACATAACGCATGACACTTGACACACACACACACACACACCATTAATTCTTGTTTGCATATGTCCTGCCCTTACATACACTACCCGAACTTGGACTGGCACTGCTGCTATGAGGTTTAGCTTTTTTCTACTGTAGGTTACATACTCACTAAAATTTTGTTCATGGATTTTTTATCTATTATACTAATTTTTGTCCCTCAAGAAGAAATTCTCTTACTCACACTCCAGTGTATACATTGTTGCACTTTTTTATTTATTTATTGTACTAAGTTCTTTGACGGAGCTACAGCTGACCCAATAAATAAATAAAAACATTGAAATAAATAATTAACAAATACATGTAACGTATATTATACATACACATACATAGATGTATACATTAACACAGTGGTTGTAAAAAGTCAACCCACCCATATACAAATGCTAGGTTTTTGTGATATAAAAAAATTAGACCAAGGTACATATTTTAAGTGTTTCAAAACTCTTTTCACCATTAATTTGAACAACATTGATTGATAAATTTGTATTTAAAAAATATATATAATATAAAATACTTTTTTGGGGTAGTAAAAATAGACAACTAAAATAATTTGGCTGTCTAAATTAACCCAAGAACATTCAAACTTAAAGAGTTGCTCCCAAGCAAAATCAACTTTTTTGATCTTTTATCTATGTTAAAATGCGTATTCCTCACCAAAAACACCCCCAAAGCACCAGCCAATCCCAATCCAAGAAAACAAGTGGGTTCTGAATTTGTGACGGAGAAAAGTGACGAAACACCTTCATACTGTACGGCCTCTGTAGACTCAACACGCCCACTTTTCTGAGAGTTCCAGATGTCACGTGACTAATCCCCATGTGCATTTGTTATGTTTAAGCAGCCATGCTCGCAGGATAGTAGAGGCTTTATCAGTCAACATTCTGTCCAAGTAAATTTGCATCTAACTTTAATATGATGAAAAGGACATGAGACATGTGCAAGCTGGACAGGTTGAATATTATAGATCCCTAATAAAACCCAAGGAGTGTTTTTTTACCATCACAAAGGCAGATGGGATGAAGTTGAACTACATGGTTAGTCCTTGCATCACACAAAGGCTTGGAAGCAGGGACAGACTGGGCTCAAAATCCGGCCGGGGAAAATCTTCATCAACTACGAGTTTCGTGGGCGGTGCACACAGAAGCTGATGTCATGAAAGGGGCATAGCAGTCACTTGGGTAGAGGCGAGGTTTTAATGAGCTGAGCGTCTTGCTTCCAGGTTAGAAAAATAGCCACCAAAATAACTGGTATTTCATGAAAAATTATATCGCCATTGTGCCAGAGGTAGAATCTAATCAGATATATGCCAACAGTTAACAGTGTAAGGGCTTACAATACGGTAATGCTGAATCATTGGAGGTTGGTGTTTGTGGATCTCACTCTATCATTCCTTCCTTTTCTTTAGTCTTTCCTCTGGTCTCTTGAGGTCTCCCTTATCGGTTATATGTTTCTGGGGTTGGTGAAGGATTCTGGTTTTATAACTCTGTGGGTGATAGGTAGCATCTGGTTGGTGCTGGATTTCACTTAGTTTCATCTTTCTTTCTCTTGATCCTTCCTCTGGTCTCCTGACAACTTCATGACTCTAGCGGAACTCTGAAGTATCCGGTTAAGGTGAAGGGTCTGGAATTTATAACACATAAGCTCACATGCACGCACGCACACACGCACACACACACAAAAAGAGAACGATGATGATGATGGCATGTTGACTCGGGAAGGCTGCCGAATGAATAATACTAATATATAATAATAATATAATAATAATAATATATAATAATAATATAATAATACTCTCCTAAAAAAAAAAATACGGTGATGCTGACCCTTTAAGTTAGATAGGAGTAGTACACACCTGGCACCGTTTCGAGGCTCTGATAAAGCACAAATAATTTTTTGCTGTTCTAGTTTTCTAGTTTTTTTCTGGCAAGCAGAGGTCTACAGCTTTTGTGCTTCACTGACAGCTACAGTAAGAAATAATATAATATTTCTTGTGATGCTCTAATGCAAAGATAGCAAGACAAATGTGATACCTCCAAAGGCCAAAGCATTTCAAAGCCGTGACAGGAGGGGAAAATGCAAACAGATCACATACCCAATGGGGGAAATTTGGCGTATGATCCTGCTTTCATGAAATCCACCAGGGTTTTCAGGGACAGCACTGACGAACATCAGAGTGTCTTGATTTAACATAGCTAGAGTTATCCCTGTTACTGATGATGTTTAAAAAATGCACATGTATCTCCCCCAAATGCAAAATTAACAAATCCCTTGCTCAAAGCCTTGATGGAAGTAACTATGGTTGTTTCTAAGCTAAATTAATTTGTATAAACAAAGCAGAGCGGCATGCCCTTATCTGCATTTTTTCGTCACTAGTGATTCGCACAAGGCTGTGGACTGGACGCTCGTTTGAAGTGGGGGGTAAAAAACAACAACTGTGCAGACACTTATGCAAGAATTACCATGAAGGGGCGGGGAGGCGTGTGGGTGGGGTGTTGTTAAACTTGGCCTGCCAGTTCCAATTGGCCTGACACCAAAAATGCATTGTGCATTACAACTCCTTGTTTAGCAGAGATATCCAGGTGGAATTCTTAGACAATTATACCTCTTTGCAAGACCAGCAGCCATGACACATGCCCAAGGTTGAGTCTTTTTTGCTATGCAAACTTTATGGTGCAAACGCATCTCCAATTCACACTAGACTGTGGAAGCAGATCGCAACCTTGTCAACTGTGTTGAACATGATGAACATTGAGATGGAGCATCTGGCTTTCTTGGTAATGACATAAAAGTCCATCATGAGTTCTATCAACTCCCTGAGAAGACCATGTAACTTTGGCAACGTTTTGATGGCACTCAAACAAGCAAGATTAGCCGAGTTTCAAGGTCAGTGTCATGCTCGACGGATAGCTGCTTCTCAGATCCAAAAGCAGACTCAACACCAAAAGTAAAAACAATAATGTAATAATCAAGGGAGTGCATAGGGCTCAGTTAACGACCAATAATGGATCATCTGTTTTCTGAAGATGAGCCATGATTGGTTGATACCTGAGCAACTGTGATGTCATTTTTACTCGACACCCTGAGATGGATATGAACAGGTGGATTTTGCTGCTTAACTCATCATCGTAATTAAAATGATGTGTTTAAACTGGTGGGCACATACAACATACATACAAATATATATCCATCCATCCATTTTTTATCGCTTATCCGAGGTCGGGTCGCGGGGGCAGTAGCTTTAGGAGGGTTGCCCAGACTTCCCTCTCCTCAGCCACTTCAATCAGCTCCTCCGGCGGGATCCCAAGACTTTTCCGGGCCAGCCAAGATACAGTCTCTCCAGCGTGTCCTGGGTCATTCCCGGGGCCTCCCGCCAGTGGGACATTTCCAGGGAGGCGTCCAGGAGGCATCCGAACCAAATGCCCTAGCCACCTCAGCTGGCTTCTCTCAACATGGAGGAGTAGCGGCTCGATCCCGGATGACTGAGCTTCTCACCCTATCTCTAAGAGAGAGCCCGGACACCCTGCGGAGGAAACTCATTTCGGTCGCTTGTATCCGGGATCTTGTTCTTTCTGTCACGACCCACAGCTCGTGACCATAGGTGAGAGTAGGAACGTAGATCGATGGGTAAATCTCATTCCCGACCTGGAGAGAGCACGCCACCCTTCTCCGACTGAGGACCATGGTCTCGGATTTGGAGGTGCTGATCTTCATCCCAACCACTTCACACTCGGCTGTGAACCGCTCCAGTGAGAGTTGGAGATCATGGCTTGTTGAAGCCAACAGCACCACTTCATCTGCAAAAAGCAGAGCTGCAATGTTTGAGGCCACCAAACTGGACCCCCTCAACGCCTCGGCTGCGCCAAGAAATTCTGTCCATAAAAGTTATGAACAGAATCGAATCAAAACGAATCCGATTTACTGCCGGCAATGCAGACCAAGCTCTGGCAAAGGGTCGTACAGGGACCGCACAGCCCATATCAAGGGGCTCGGTACCCCGTACTCACGAAGCGCCCCCCACAGGACTCCCCAAGGGACCCGGTCGAACGCCTTCTCCAAATCCACAAAACACATGTAGACTGGTTGGGCAAACTCCCACGCACCCTGGAGGACCCTGCAGAGGGTGAAGAACTGGTCCACTGTTCCAAGGCCGAGGCTTAAAACTCAAATTTAGAAAATACTAATCAATAAACTTGTACATGTAGACTGTAAGATTTGTATGAAAATATACTTCAAGCTTATAACTGTGAGCCACTGTATTTAACAAACGCGTTGCAATCTGTTTCATGTTTGAACAGCGTTTACATTTTAATTAATATAACATTCTTCCACGATTAAAGTGTGAAACCTTAACCCTAAGTAAGACGTTCTGTTGAATATTTCCCCCAAAAATAATGTTTAAAAATCGATTTGGCTGCATATTATATATATATATATATATATATATATATATATATATATATCAATCTCTCTCTCTCTCTCTCTCTCTCTATATATATATATATATATATATATATATATATATATATATATATATATAAATCTCTCTCTCTCTCTCTCTATCTCTCTCTCTCTATATATATATATATATCAATCTCTCTCTCTCTCTCTCTCTCTATATATATATATATATATATATATATATATATATCTGCTCGGTGTGCCCAAAAATCGATTCTCATTTAGTACGATTCAGAATCGATTTTAAAAGTCCCAAAATCAATTTTATTTAAATTAATTTATACTGTCTTGCCTTTGTTTGTGTGTGCCTTTATTGGGAGCGCTTTTCATGTTGTACTCGATTTGGCCACTTAGGAGCAGTGTGGTTCCACACGGTCTGATACACTGTTAAGTTGTAGCCACATTAGAGAGTAGAAGAAAAAAGTCACGATCAAGTTATTCCAAATAAAGTTGTTTTTTTGCAGCGTGGAACCGTTCTTTTGAGTGATAAAAGTGCCGCGGGTAGCGCGCTAATTAGCAGTAGCGAGTCAGACTGGAGTAGATCAATACGATTGTTTGCGCATCTAGAAATTGAAGGAAAAATCATTGTCAAACAAATCATTTTGAATCAGAAATCGTTCTTAATCGAAAATCGATTCTGAATCGAATCGCAGACCCAAAAATTGGAATCGAATCGTGAGACATTCAAAGATTCCCACCCTAGATGACTGGTTGAGATGACTGGCTTAGATGACTGGCGACTCACGCAGCACAGATGCTTATACACAAACACTCAGGGGTTGTATATATATATATATATATATATATATAGTGAACTTAGATGTACAAATGGAGCAGTGCTGAGCTGTGAAATATTGTACAGTTTCAACTATAGATTAGATTATAAAACTTTGAGATAAACTTATTATATTCAAAATTTTATTCATACACAGATAGATACGTACAGTACAATGGTGTAGTTCACAGCTTAATCTTAATGATTACAAAAACTATAAAACAAACCCAAATACTTTAATTAATGCATTTCCTTCTTTTTTTAAATAAATATAACCAAACCCCAGGAGGTATTATTTTCTGTACTACTTCACTGTATTATTATTATTCCTTTGTTACTGATATCTTGAAAAGATATCACCATATTTGGCACACGTGCTTTTTTCTGTATAATGGCATTCCTTTTCTGCCAAATCCATTCAAGGACCACATCACAACTAAAGTGTCAAATGCCCCTTAAGAGTTTACTGCCTGATTGACATCTGTAAAGCAGGCTGTATTAAGGAAGAAACTGCTGCCATGAGCCATCAGCTTTTGAAGTGTCTCAACTCACTCTTTGTGTGATGGAAAAGAACCGGCTGGAGTGGAACTGCCAGAAAAGCATCTCTCGAGTGGAAACAAGGGCTTTTTCATCGTATCCTGCTTTGTGCTCACTCTGGCTCAGAGCTCATGTACTAAGTGTGAGTGCAGATCTCTAACGCTCAACTGCATTTTTGTTTATACATCACCAATATAATGTTAAAATCAGATTTAGTTTTTAGATTTTTAGTAGGCCTAGCTTTTTTATTCTACTGTATTTCAATTATTTGTCACTGGTATATGATGAAGTGTATACATCATCTAATTTTTTCTTGTCTGTCTCGTCGCCAGTAACATATTTTCCCATTCCCATATTGCTCAGTCCTCACCTCGTTCAATTTCCTCCTCCTTTCCTGTCTGTGATGAAAACACAAGCTCCCCACTCTTAGCTGTCTGAAGCTGCTCTCACGGCAGTAAATCTCCTAGCAGATGAACAGAGGACAGACAGAGAAAAAAGTCATCTAACAAGGTTGTGTCTTTGCACTTCTTTTAAACTAATAAATCACGAATGACAACGCCTGTGCTTGTGCAGTGTGGCTCTGCCATCTGCTGCTAAGTGTTGCACAACATCTGACATGCGTTGAGAAATGGAAGCCAGAGCACAACACTCTGCATAACAACTGATTATACAGTGAACTCCCGCCTCTTCGCAGTTGACAATTCACAAATTCACCTATTTGTGTTTTCTATCCGCAGAATCTCAGCGTATTTTGGGCTCTTTCTTTAATGCACAAAATGGTGTCAAAACCCTGGTTTATGGGAAATTAGTAATTGTCAGAGGTTGCTCAATCACATTTCTTCCACCTTGTTTTCATGAAATCAAAGCCAAATTTAAATGATCCACCTGCATCGAATCAAAAATATTATTTGCATCTGTGCGCCATCATTTCATTGCGTTCTCTCAGTGGCGTGCGAGTTGAAGCCCAATGCCAACGCGCGTTTGTAGACGGACTTTTACCCATCAGAAATAAACATCAACAGGGGGAGAGGTGCTGACGGAGAATGAAGGCCCACCTCCCTTATTTGGATGACTGCCCAAGAGTTTAGGTCACTGCTCAACCGCCATACTAAGAGCTTTCAAATTTAACTAAAAATGGCTATTTTACTTAAAGATGTCAAATATATAATTGCAAAATAATAGCCAATTAAAATATATATTTTACCTGGTTAATGCGAATTCTGCTCCTAAACATTAATACACATGACTGTCACTACCGCGGCATTTATCTTCACACTCACACGATTGTAAAATGTAATCTGTGAGCGATGTTTGTAAATATAGTTCCTCTAGGGCAGGGGTGGGCAAACTCGGTCCTCAAGGGCTGAAGTCCTTTTGTGCACAAGGAATATACCTTACTAACAATTCCAAGATGACGTCAAGATGGCCGTCAATTTGGTGAACAAAATGTATCTGCTCATTGAAAAGTGTTGGATTTTGGATTGTTGTAATTTGATTTGTAAGGATTATTTTGATTTTAAAATGTGATTAGATGTCGTTTGTATGATAGTCACAGGAAAAAGCATTACAATCTGCTGTTTGTTTTCACCGTATAAAGCAGAGGTGGGCATTGATGACCGAAGTCCTGCAGGTTTTGCATGTTGCCCTTCTCCAACACAACTGATGTATGATTAGCTCATCAGCAAGCTCTGCATAAGCCTGATAATGACCCTGTTGATTGGAATCAGCTTGTGTTGGAAGTAAGAAACCTCCATAACCTGCAGGACTCCGGCCCTGGAGGACCGAGATTGCCCACCTCTGGTATAAAGGAAGCATTTGCATTGTGTTGAATTGGAGACATATCAGAAATGCCCAGATATTCGCAAATGTCAATAGAAGTTTTTAAATAAACATTACACACACATAATAATAATTAATAATACAGCACAGCTAGTTTTAGCCTATTAGGGCAACATGACTGCAAAACTCGTAGCATAGAAGTAACTTAACATTTATGGTTTGTACTAAATAATAGCTAATAATTTAGCTAATAATAGCTTCATGCCTGCTGATGTAGTACAAACTACTTTAAGAAAATAAAAAATAAAGAAGATTTTTCAATATAATTAACCTTAAGGAGCTAATCAATATTAAAATGGGATCTTTAAAAGGTGCTAAACTCTAGTTAACATGACTCTCTCTATCCTAAACTCTAGTTAACATGACTCTCTCTGCCCTTGACTCTGAGTCAGACCTTTCATCTTAATGCGTCTTTGATTTCATCCAAGAGAGCAGAGAGATGCTTCCCTTGACTGCTTGCTGTAGCTCCTTCTCTTTTCCCCTTTTCAGCCTCTCCTTTCTAGGCATTATCCTACAATTACTAAATAAATAGACCAGTTGTAACCAAGCAGAACAATGGCATGAGAATGAATAAGACTGACTGTTGTCATTCACTGAGTTAATAGTTAAAGGTGGGGTCTTAAGTTTTCACGAAGAAATAAACACTTAAAAAAAACTGGATGAATACACATGAAATTCTTCTCACTCAACACCTCTGGGCTTTTGTTAATGTGTGGTGGTGATTTTGTCACCAACCACCTATCTGAATCAATTTTTGGCTGGCTTCGCCGAGAGACATAATCTCTCCAGCGTGTCCTGGGTTATCCCAGGGCCTCCCACAAGTGGGACATGCCCGGAACACCTCTCCAGGGAGGCGTCCAGGAGGCATCCGAGCCACTTCACCTGGCTCCTCTCAAAAGTGGAGGAGCTACTCTGAGGCCCTCCCGGATGGTCGAGCAAGCCCGGACACCCTGCGGAGGATTCATTTTGGCTGCCTGTTTCTAGGATCTTGTTCTTTCGGTCACAACTCACAGCCCGTGACCATAGGAAAGGGTAGGAACGTAGATTGGCCGGTAAATTGAGAGCTTCGCCTTTCGGCTCAGCTCCTGAGGACCGATACAGAGTCTGCATCATTGCAGACGCTGCACCGATCCGCCTGTCGATTTCTTGCTCCATCCTGTCCTCAGTCGTGAACAAGACCCCACCATACTTGAACTCCTCCACTTGGTGTAGGATCTCATCCCGACCCAGTGAGGGCACTCTACCCTTTTTCGACTGAGGACCATGGCCTCAGATTTGGAGGTGCTGATTTTTTCATCACAACTGCTTCACACACTCGGCTGCAAACCGCTCCAGTGAGAGTTGAAGATCTCGGCTTTAAGACTCCAACAGCACCACATCATCTGCAAAAAGCAGAGATGCAATGCTGAGGCCACCAAACTGGACCACTGCTTCGCTTCGGCTGCATCTAGAAATTTTGTCCATAAAGGTTATGAACAGAATCTGTGACAAAGGGGGAATCCGACTTACTGTCGGCAATGCAGACCAAACTCTGACACCGGAACAAGGAACGGAACAGCCCATTGGCAAACTAATCTTGGGACATGCTTGTGTTTAATTTACCGTATGTAGCATTCAACATAGCTTGCTTTACATCTAGACAAGAACAGGTCATACAAAGGTGTCTCAGCTCCAGCCATCTGTTTACCAGCTGTGGAGACATGTCCCACATTGTACTTTGCACTCTGTCACGCCCCCATACACGTGGACTGACAGAAAATCTGAGCTGAGCTGAGATTTGCAGATATTCTTTATGGGCAAAGAAAAGGTCTTTAAGAGGCTTAGGTGACTGGCAACTCACGCACAGATGCTTATACACAAACACTCAGGGGTTGTATATATACTATGCCTACTAGTTCTGCTAAACATGTTGTGGAGAGGTTCTGAAGTCAGTAATTATAGCCTCCATACCTGCGAATAAGCTACAAATCACATTGTGTTACATCACAGGGCACCACGTAGCCACCAGGGACCACATGAGTACCCCACTAACCTTTTCCAAAAATAGCTCACCAATGGTGGGACATTGTGATTTTCCAGGAATAATGTATAAATGATCATTTGAATATACAAACAATGGACGAAATCAAGTTTTGGATATTGATATTTATCTGTTTCCTAATTACAGTGTAAAATCATTAACATGATCAGTGCCTTCACACACATGAATATCATTATTTCTTAATAATAACAAATCTTTTAAAAATAGATTATCCTATTGATTATTCCATCATTGATGCCCCACCCTCGGATCGAGGGAGAAATGTTTGTGAAAACCAATTTTTGTTATTGACTTTTGAGTTTTGCTCCCCCCAGCCCTAACAGTAACTTAATATAACACATGATATAACATGAGTAAATTTGTCATTTCAGAAGTGAGTATCAAACTAGTAACCCTTTACATTAATCAGTAGAAGTTCCTCTTTTCAATTGTCCAATCCCATTGCAATTATCCAAACACTCTCCAAACTCTCCATGTTTTCTTTCACAGTGACTCCTTTCTCCAGGAAGTACAAATTGAGTGACACTTAGTGGCTTGGGGAGAGAGTTGTGAATGCTGAAGGAGGAAAGCCCATGAACTTGTGTGTGTAACCTTTTGGGTCTGTCCGTTTGGAATCATCTAGCTTTAGCTCTAGCAGTTTTAACACTGATCAGTAGCCACGAAGTATGCTCTCAGCTTTAAACAGGTTGGTGACCCCTATGTTACATGGAGGTATTTTGATAAACCAAATTAATGTAATATTGAATAAAGAGATAAATATATGTTCATCCATCAATCCATTCATCCATTCATCCATTATCTACTGCTTAATTTGGGTTCAGGGGTCAGGAAGAGGGATCTAGGGAATATATGTTTATAGTATTGTGAATTATGTTTTGCAAATTCACAGTCTGTGTCTTTCCACTGGGGTCATCAATGTCGAGTGAAGTCAGACTGAAGCCACTCGGTGAAGTCGGGGTCCTTTTTTCCTCGACTTTGCAACCCGCCAGTTCAAAGTGGTGTCGCAGCACAGTTTTCCTGGTCAGAGGTCGGAACAGTCTGGTCTCCCACCATCCTTGAATGCAGTGTAAATGCTTGAGTACACATCCCACAGAAGTTGAGCTGGAACTGCGTTTAAGCGGAGTGTATCCAACTTTGCACAGAAAAATAGCAGGCAAATTAATAAGTGTCTCTAGTCGAGAGAAAAAAGTAATTGTAAACAGAACCAGAGGAGAAAAAAAAAAAGTTTGGCATAGGCCTACATCATCCAGGAGGAGTGCTTAAAAGTATTCATGTAAATATTAAATACATAACACAAATATTTATCTCTATAGAGTTTTATTTATTTTGATTGATTTTGCGGTCTGCACAATTGTTCTCAAAATTGCATGACAGTAGGTCTTCCTTTTTTTATTTTTTATTATCAATCAGCTTAGCTAAAACACACAAACTATTCAGATATACAAAGTTTAAACAGAAATTTACATTTGTGTTTGAAATTGACCCACGGAAAATGTTTCTAGACAAGAAAATACACCTTGCTGATATAAACAATGTGAATTTAAGAAATAAAACCAGTTGATAAGAATTAATGTCAATAGTCATTGTCATTTTTATTGTTTAATAAAACATTTCCTTCAAGTCTCTAGGATTTACATGCAAAAATTGCTCCTCAAAATAATTAGCAAAACAGCTTTGCTAAGAAAAAAATATTCCATATATATATATATATATATAGAGGGAGAGAGAGAGAGAGAGAGAGAGAGAATATATAATATTAAAGGAGGCTACAGACTGAGACTCCATCAGAGCAAACGATATTCAGCCCTCCAAGTCTCGACTGCAAATAAATTGCATAATTTGTGCCAATAATTTCAAACTTTTCCCTCACACCTACTGCTGGAGTGCTATTGAGAACACAGTATCAATTATGTTAATGCTTATAAAAATAAATATGAAATGTTTGTGTTTTTAATAAAGGAATGCAATTTGGCTATGAGATCCAGACAGGACTGGACTGACATGCCATCTGGCATATAGGACAGATGCCTGGTGGACCTACAACTTTTGGGGCCCATAGGGTGGTATTTAATTTAATTTTTTTTTACATTTTACTGCATTGCACTGCTTGAGGTAGGTACCAAGAGAACCACCCACAATTTAGAGGCAGTAAGCAATTAATCTATTTACAGAAAGCAAACTAAATCAATCAACATCAGTGACAGAGCATGTGATAGCCAGGGGTGGTCAAGAGTGATGTCTGAATCAAAATTTAAAAATAATTGGTCTAATATAGTGCTTTTGATTCTTGCAGTCAATATCAATTATATCTATTATTTTCACACCATCAAAAGCAAACAACATTACTGAGAAGTTATTGTTTATCATAACATCCACAGTCAATGAAATAAAATGTTGACATATCCACAACCTTGCCCAACACATTCACAATACAAGCAGAAACAAATCTAAGTAAATTGTTTAAAGTAATGAAGAATTAACTGAATTTTGTGTCATTGCTTTTTAGATATGATTTGAATGGATGGATCATTATTCGCAGTATGCAAAACTGTGTCGGCTCTAATTGTTTTTGGTTGTTCGCTAGCAAATGCATAAGATAGAAGTACTGTAGGCCTACCGCCTACATCATACGGGCAAAGCAGCGGCAAATAAAATGGCATTATCTAGTAATATAAGCTTAGCAAAACATCGATTTTTAATTAGACTTTATAGCCTGCTGTGTCATGAGTGTGTTGAGCAAGGTTCTGGATATGTGTGCAATTTTATTTCATGAAGCCCTGACTGCGGATGGTATGACGAAGAATGACTTCGCAGTTAAAGAGAGGTTTGTCAGCTGAAGTTTGCGTGCATTCCTACACATCTATACGCACACACGTGCACACGCGCTGGGTCGGGCTGAGCAAATTTCAGAATTCAATTCAATTTAATAGATGCATTTGATTTTAAATTTATTCAAACACACATCAAGTTGAATTTGAATTTAAATTACATGAAGTATAGGCTATATGTCCTTACAATTATGTTTGTAGGAAATTCATGTTGTAAATGTGCTTTTAAAAAAAGTTTATTTTAGTTTTGCATCATTAATTTATTTGAATTTCATGGAATTTAAGTTGTACTTCCTGCAATTCAATCCATCCACCCATCCATCCATCATCCATCCATCCCACAAAGGTAAATAGCGCAGCTGATTGAATGCTAAAGGTGAATTTAACTACCACTACATCTCAGGGCATGCATCTTGGTGAGCCTCATCCCTCAAATGTTTGTTTTGATCTGTTTGTCGACTTTCAAATTACAAAATGGGTGAATGAACATCACAGAAAACTTATTTTAAAGACAAATGGGGGGGGGGTCCCCCCTTTTTCGTGCGTATATTACTAAGCATAGGATATACACACACACACACACTCACACACACACACACACACACACACACACACACACACACACACACACGCACAGACAAAAGGTCAGCCACTTAACCTCCTACAATCATAGGTCCATTAACATCATCAATGTATTACGTAGAAATCAACACTGAAATATAATCGCGCAGCCTGTCACTTATAGATCGAACCAAATGCATCAATTATTAGTTGGAATTTTGCACATATTAACGAGTGTATTTATCAAGGGCATTCTTTATTCCTGAAAACTTTAAAAATGGTATGACACAAAAATTCTCACTTTCTTCTCTTCTTTTTTTGACATAAGGAGATGGATAGTTTTAAATAAAGTGGCGTATGCGCTGTTTTCATTATAACAAATACACATTTAAAATTAATACGATAATCTAATAATTTGATAAATAATAAATGAATCATTATTTTAAATCAACATTTTTTGTGTCTTACACTTTCCTATATCATATTTCGTTATAAAATACATACTCATACTATGATAATATTAATATTACATTATTAAATATTACATAATATCAACATTTATTAATTTGTGTTCTACAATTGCTGGCGACCATTTCTACCTCCCCAAAATCCGCTGGGATATAGCCTCCAGCTCACCCGTGACCCATGGTGGGAGATTGCATAGGCTACATGAAATCGATAGATAATAATAATAATAATAATAATAATAATAATAATAATAATAATAATAATAATAATAATAGCTAAAAAAACAGGCACAAAATTGTGCGTACAGTCGTCATAGACACAAAAAACACAACCAACCAAACAAACAAAAAACTGAGCATTCCCACAGTCTCTAACATCCAGCTTCAAATGGCAAATAAAATAAATTTATAAGCGAATTTATGCAGCCGCTTTGACGCAGGCAGGCCCTTGTATATAATAGCCTTTTTTTCTCCTTTTCTTAATGAATTATAAAACAGTCGTAGACTGAAACAGACCTTCAGGGCATATAATAAACACAATTAAGAAAGCGAAAAATGCATTGTTATTTTTTTCTAACTAAATAGAGTTCATGAAATGTTTTTGCTGTTGTCTTCTCGCTCTATTTCGCATGTATCTCAAAAGTGAAAGATAATCATTGTGTCCAGATTAGTATAGGACTAATAATGATTTAATGTGGGAGGTTGCGCACTTTCCGGAGTCGAGTGAGTTAACAAGGCTGATAAACTCGTTAATCGGAGCTATTATAGTTATTAAGCCACTTTTAGTTGGTATTCATCACGCACACCCTCTCTCACTCGTCAATCTCTTTGCCCCAGCTCCTTAGAAAATAACAACAAATTAAAAGCTGTGACAAATGTTCACCTATTAGAGATCAGTGCGCCGGGAAGAGGAAAATGAAAATATGACAGCCGTCATTTCTCCTTTGTAATTCATGCCAAATATTTGTGAAGGTATACAAATTAAAGCATATTCAATTCTTTCTCCCATCTTTTAAACTGTTTATTATTATTATTATTATTAATAATAATAATATTATTATTATTACTATTATTATTACTATTATTATTATTATTATTAATAATATTATTATTATAAACTAGCGCATTGAATTATCGCTTAAAATTGCTATTTGGCTCTCGAACGTATACCTTCAGTCTAGTCCTGATCGGGACCTCAAGGTGCTGGAGCGTGCTGGAAGTCTCTGCCGAGTCGTACCTTGTATGGATCGTGATTGACAAAAGCGCGAAAACACACTCAGCCTTTCAAACGGCTCACAACAGCAGCGCCACCGAAGACACTTTGCTTTGCAGATAAATGAAGGGCTGAGTGCAAAGAGGTTATATTCCACTCGCTGTTATAGCACACATTCTTCCTGATAAAGTGCAGTTACCCCTCCACCTCTCACCCCTCCCAACAAGGTTATACTTTCTCTACTCTTAGTGTATACATAAATCGCATACATTTTCCTCCATGCAGGCGTCCAGGACTAACATTGCATTTTTGTAGCTATACGGCAGCACAAATAAACAAATTTGTCAAGGTGCTTCATTTACAAAATGACTGTGGTGCCCACATTGTTGTTTATTGATTTTATTTAATCCAGGATACAATTTATTTTGTGTTACATCAAGGTTAGGTTAGTATTTTACAGTTGAATTAGCCATACACATACATATATTAATATGACTTCACTTTCTGGTGTGGATTTTTGTATTATTATTATTATTGTTGTTGTTGTTGTTGTTGTTTAATGAAACTATGAATATATTCTCTTCTCCCCAAATCTGTGACTATCATACAAAACATCATGCTTGCCTTATCTGACGTGAAATAGCTAGAAAAATATCTACACCCCCACCCCCCGTTAGTATTTATGTTGCATGCATGTGTACGCTAACTCTCTTACTCTGTTTCCATGTGGTTGTATCACTAGTTTCATGTGCTTGCGTGTGTGTGCGCGCGCGTGTGTAAAGGGATATCCTCTTGGCCTTGGGAAAAATCAGCGTGCGACAGACTGACAGAAAGCAGACTGCAGCATCGAGCTTCCTCTCAGCTAATGAATTCCTGATCACATTTACACACAGGCATACATGCACTAAGACAAAGGCCTTTTAAGTACAAAGAGTCATCCCTTATGTTGAGCATCACTTGGCAACGTAGTCTTTGACAAATTTTCTCTTTAGAACAGAAAAAATAATAGGAAATATTTATTTAATTTTATTTTTATTTTTATTTTTTTTAAACAAATTATTTGACGCTGCTGAGTATGAGGAACGAAGAAATGAGATTGAGTCTGTATGCACTGCTCACTTTGACCAACAGGGGGTAGAATAAACTACATCTCAAGACTGGTGAGAAAAAACATGAAACAAGCGTGTCTATTGGCTTTGCCAGTATTTAGTTATAAATTTGGCATTGATGTAAATCAAAAGGGCAGCTCTACACTAAATGGGATTTGTGTTAGTAATTGTGCTCTAATCACAACTGTTACTAACTGTTTTGACTGACATTTTAAGATTATATCAACAAAAATAAATTTGTTACACGCTGCTGCCCATCATTCAGATGACCGCAGACGTTTGATTCCCAGTTAGTGCCTGAGTATCCAACCATTGGCAGTCCAAAGTCCGTACAAAAATAAGTTAAAAAAAGAAAAAGAAAAGAAGTGTAAATTGTGTCACAAAGTGAATACGCTAATGGAAGTGACAGCAGCAAGTTGAAAGTCACAAAAACATTAAAAATGATAAATTTGTCTATCTGTGGCTAAGTGGTTGAAGTAGAAGTCAAGTCGTAATTTGTCTTTATAATATATGTTCTATATGTGCTCCCAAACATGGTGATTTAATTAATATGGCACTGGTAAGGTTAACCCATCAATTTTCATCCATGAAAGGATGCAGTCATTTTGAAATTCTACTGTCCTCGTGTCACGGATCACCTATTTTCTGGAATTGGTCACGTGCCGTTCACAATGGGAGCAGTGGGCACTTTGACATCAATTTTAACAGAGGGCAGTAGAATCTCAAAATGGCTGTGCCCTTTGATGGATAAAAATGGTAGATTAATCGGTTAAATTTTTATTCCACTAATGCAATATTAATCATATTACCATGTTTAGACCACAATTTTGACTTGATTTCCACTTTAAGATCTCTTGCCACTTACAGTTCAAGTCATTGAACAATTAGAATGAAGCAAAAATGTCAGTGCCATTAATGTGATCAGGCAGAGCTTGAAGCGGTAAAAGACCATCCAACACTCATTATGCCCTCAAACCATGGCTGTGGTGTCCTTGACGAAGACAAATTCATAGTTCCCGGAACTGTTCCCTGAGTGGTAGTATTAAACCACACCCTGCGACAGTGTGTATCACTAACTGTGGGTCTTTGCAAGTTAAATGAACGAAAGTTCATGAACTTGTTCATATTTTGGGGAACGTCAACTGAACGTAGTGCATTTTTGCCTTGTGAACATTTCTGTGAACTCTGGGGTAAATGAACAGCTTTGAACGCAGAAACCATAAAGACACCATAAGGAGGCCTTAATTAGGCGGGAAATACCATTATTTGGCAACCAAGCGGTGTCGCAAGGCACATATGTCATCAAAATGTGACACTAACTTGCCCAATGTAACTCACATTATCGCTGTGTGTAGCATGTGATTCTGCCATCCTTAAGAGTAACACACAAGAAGAAATACACACATCGTATATTTAAATACAAAACACGCTTCGTTTATATGGCATCGCTAGCACTAATGCTGAAATCCATGGCAGGTCCTATTCAAATGCGAACGGGAAATTAGCATCAACTTCGGGAGTGCTAGTCCTTCATTTTTTATTTTTATTTTTATTTTTTGAGAGAGCTCAGTATTGTTCATTCGGTAATCTTAATCATCGTTGCTCTCTATTTTTTATTTTTTATTTGAATTATTATTTTGTGTGTGTGTGTGTGTGTGTGTGTGCATATGTGCGTGCGTGTGAGTTTGTGCTCATTAATTCACCTGAAATCTGTTAAAAATCCCATACCCTTCACCTTAACCGAATACTTCAGAATCCTGCCAGAGTCGTGAAGTTGTCAGGAAACCAGAGGAAGGATCAAAGAAAAGAAAGATGAAACAAAGTGAAATCCAGCACCGACCAGACACCAGCTACTACCAACAGAGTTACAAACCAGAGTCTTTCACCAACCCCGGAAACATCTAAATTCCAACAAATTAGGGAGACCTAAAGAGACCAGAGGAAAGACTGAAGGGAGGAAGGAAGGATAGATGAAGCAGAGTGAGATCCACAAACACCAGCCTCCACTAATTCAACGACCAGTGGGAGAAGCAAATTCTGTTTGAATTTCGGTAGATGTTGGTGTGGGGGATCTGGCATGCATGAGAACCTCCACCAAAGAAGGGAGCAGTCGACTTTGACCAGACAGGGCAAGCAAATTATTCTCTTCTTTTCAGAGTCATTCACGTTCTCTTCCGGCTGTCATTTTTTGCGAGATTTTACTCCGAGTTGGGTTTAAATTCATCGCGCACATTCTTGAAAATGTGTTTAAACAATTGTACAATTGTGCAGTTGTTCCTTAAGGAACCAAAGTAACACTATTACAATCATTGATCTTCTGTTCTTGTATTACTGTTTAACTTTGTTGTTTATGTTATTCATTGTAAAGAACTTTGCTTCTCACTTTGTAATATTAAATTATTTTTTGTATTATTGATAGTTTATTGATGTTAAACCTTGATTTTTTTTTTTTACTCTATCATCTCCGGCTCATGTGTTTTAAATTCATGATGTTATTTGTCAGATTTTATTTAATGAAAAACAACTGTTAAAAATGAATGTTATTTTATAAAATTATTTATTTTATTATTAAATAAATTAACATTTACTACCACAAAAAAACAGAATAAAAGTAGCGAAAATAGGTACTGTTACCAGTATCGATACCCCAATACTGACAATTGGAACCGAACTGGTTCAAATGAGAAAGGTACCCATCCCAACTTGAACATGCTGTTTTTTCCAACATCCATCCTTGGTCCAATAAATGTACCAAAGATGTTTGCATTTTTGCAAAAAAAATTCTTGACACCATAAAATTTTGAACATTTAAATTCGCCATACCTTCGTCCACCGTGTGCCCACAACCCGTTTGACCAGTGCCTGACAAATATTAACGGGCAAAATTTTGGTCCATGTGCTTCTCACTTTTTTCACCCCTGACCAGTTTTCATGCCTGTATCTGGTAAAGATGTTCATGTTTTTTTCTCCCCCAAAATGAGAATCAAGATGACATTTTCATCCGTTGCTTTGATTGGTCAAAACAAACAAGCAAATATGCTGCATCCAGTCAGATCGAAGTATTGTACAATAAATCCCTCCTTCCCTAAACGGATCTACCGGGTGAAGTTCCAGATTGATAATGTGAAGAACTCCCTTGAGTGAATCACAATTAGCAATCTGTGTTAAGTATTTTGGTGAAATGCACCTGAACTTCCAGACTGTTGCTAACACGGCTTAGCCATGACACTCCATTACCCATAATGCTTTTGTTTACATCGTAGATTACCTGGATTACTACTATTGCGCATGTGTGTCACAGACATGACATCCAGCCAGTCGGAGAGGCGCAACACAAGGCAGTTTTCGATAGCCAAATAAATAAATACATAAATAAACGACTGTGTCACTTATTAATATTAATTGTCAACTATTTGATTGTTGACGTCGTTGTGACTAACCGATGGATCTTGTCAGCCTTAGACCGTACAACCAAGCTTTATGATGATTCTTATATATTACAGCGTCCCTGATTCCATAGGGGGAAAACAAACTTCATTTTGGTGAACAAATTCATCCCCTGCCTAATTTAACACACGTGGCATAGATATTTCAAATGGATCACTACAGAAAAGGACTGTTATATGATGAAGTTAAGTTTAAAGGTAAAAAGCAATGATAGAAGTAGTACATTGGATGTTTGAAGTTGTCTAACAAAAAAGGACATTCAAACATGCAAAAGCACATGGCTGACCACCAACATTGGTTTTACCACATGAAAAGTTTTACCACGCAGGCACGCACGCACACACACACGCACGCACACACACACACACACACACACACACACACACACACACACACACACACACACACACACACACACACACACACGCACGCACACACACACACACACACACACACAGTGAATGTTTAGGGTCAGGTTAGTAACTGTTCTGTTTTAATGGGGTACTTACCTGAACTGCTCACACAATAAATCTTGTACCAAAGGTATTTAGTTTTCAGCTGGATGTACTAAACACAAATCAGGCATGAATATTTTATACGTCAACGCCCCCCCCTTTTTTTTTCTTAGTAATAGTCTGTGGCTGAACTATCCCTATCTTTTCGCCATTTGTAATCTTCCTCTAAGAGAGTGTGTGCCTTTTAGGGTTTTCATTAATTGTAGAAAATAAGCAAATTATAGCATTATTGTTTTATTTGTGTATTTTATTTATTTATTTGTGTGTTGGTTTTTGTTATGTTTTTATGCATGATTTAGTTAGAATTTTTCAAAGACAGGCAGTCGAACATCTGTCGGAGTACATTTAATGGCTTGAATGTAAACAATTACATGTGCACTCTTGCACAAACACAAAGGCAGTAAAATATGGGATGCATCAATTACATCTTGACCAAATTCAGTTAACCTTTTGCTTCTTGGGCCAGAGACATGGGCCAAGCGCCAATCAGAATCCAACAAACACACACAGCACTACACACCCATGGGCACATTGGTATATGTTAACTGAATTAAGGATGGTCCAGAGCCTCGTCTGGACATCATCATTGAGGCATCTGGTCAGCACTGCTCCTCTTTCTGGATGTCTCCCATATCTCTCTCCTATTTGTCTCTTTGTCAAGGGCTATATTCTATACACAAGGCATTTTAACATGTTAGCGGACTCACATAAAGTACACATTAAATACATAAGCAAAACAGACAAAATAACAGCTTTCTGTATGTTTTTGAAAAATAATGTGGTAAACCGATACAAACTGTGCATCAGCATACAATATTTCCTTAAAATCTTGGTAAATAGAGGATGGATGGATCATTGACAACAATCATTGACAACAATCTACCCACCAAAATATTTTACCATTCAACATTGTCTTCCCTTTCAAAAACGTTTTTTTCCCAATGCTGAAAATTATTAATGCAATTTTGGTCCGAATCCACAAACGCCTGGATTCCGTCCGTCAGTGCCAATTAGATTTCAGAATGATCAAACAAGGCCTGCTAAAGGCACAGTGCTTTTGACCCTGGGGTTGATTGAATCCAAGGGATATGGTGAATCAGGCCCTCGGCATGCAATATTCTTCTGCATTTTGCCCTGTCATCCACACTTTTATGTTGTATTTATCTTCTTTGTTTTTTTTTTATATGTTTCGTTATCATGTACTCAACCTGATTGTTTCCATGTATTTCTTTATTATAAGAAAAAAAAACTGCATGCATGGAGCACAGACTAGAGCTGTGCGATACTTGAGATTTTGGTATCGATCAATACAAAGTAAATACTGGTGCCAATATCGCCAATACCGTTACCAAGTACTTTTAGGTTCATAAATTATTATGGTTTTTAAATAATTTGTCCTATTAAATAACTTCCCCCCCTTTTTTTTCTTTCTCAAATTAGACCTTCTTGTTAGGTTCTTAAACATGCCAAAATATAATATCCTCAATTGAAACAGACCTGTGCTGTTACTTAAATTTGCGAAGTAGTAATAATCTTCATATTCTTAGTCCCTATCACTCTTCTGCATTCAAAGAAATGTCAGCCATTGAAGTTCCTCTAGTCTAGTCACATTACATAAATGATACTTACATATTGTGCTACACGAATACTTAGCTCAACTAGTAGTTGGAAAAGCTCAAATGAAGCATAGTATGACTCATTATCATATTATGTCATTCATTGTAAAGATAATTAATTGTTACCGCCAGCGCCGCCCACCGCTGTGATTGGCAGGCAAGCACATGCGCGTGTGCTACAAAGAGATTGCGCAAGGGACCCATGAGAAACCAAAATAAATTAATAAATGTAAAATATCCATACTAGCGCTCCGGTATCGATCCGATACCGATACTTACGTTAGTATCGATTCTATCGATACTTGGATCGATCTGCACAGCCCTACCACAGACTCACATTATTATCATAATCATCATATGTAAGTCTGTGGCATGGACAAGTCCGTGCTTGCATGACTTAATGTGGAAATTACATCAAGGGACTGCGTGGCTCAGTGGTAGAGTGGTCATCGCTCCAGAGGTTGTGGGTTTGATCCCATGTAATTGTGACCACGTTTGAAGTACAGAATTGTTGAGCATGATACGGAACCCCCAGTTGCTCCTGATGCTGCTCATCAGTAGGCAAATGTAAAGTGCTTTTAGGGTCTTGTAAGGTGGAAAAGGGCTATATAAATGAAGCATAATTAAAAAAAATTCCAAGAAACAATTCACACTGAATATGTCACAGATGTGGAACGGCATTCGTACAGACGCTGCAAGGAATAGAAAGCTTTTGAGTCTGTGTGCCAATTTACACCAGCTGCAGTGTGGTGCGTATGTGATGCGGATCGGATGCGGCACTACGGAAGGTTTCCGCAAGCTTTCAATTTTTTCGGATTCCGGATTCGGATTTTCATGAAACTAAAGAAATTACATGAGCCGGACAGGAAGTCAGGCATCTGCATCAAGGTAGATCCGGTATCCGGTCGTTTTTTTGGGAGGGAAGCTAGCTAACTACAAGGCTTGACCTGAGTTGGACATTTAAAAGACAAAAAAATGAGCAAAATAAATTAAACATGACAAAATAACACTATTTAAACACAAAACATATTTACCCTTGGTAGAAGAGCTATGGTAGAAGTCACAGAAATAATGTCCAAAAAGCATATCGATGTGACAACAGGCAAGCGTTGCTATTGTTTACCAGTAGCGCTCTATATACACACGGTTGTTATTGCGTGAACCCACGTGATCTTGTGGTCTGGCAGGTGCAGATTTCCGGACACGTACAGTTCGGGTTCCCAACTCCCTGCAAAATAAATAAGGGACACCTCATTGACAATGATGGACGACCTGATCTGATTTTTTATTTTATATTTGTAGGTGAAACAATTTTTTGACTGTTTAAAGGATCTTTGTGCAGTTTGTCACTTTTTTACTCGCAACTGTCACCTCTGGCCCAAAGCGTAACTGCAGCATTTGTGTCAGGCTCGTTCGTGGTGCGCGTGCGAGTATGTGCACAACACATGTCTGCTACTCCGTGGGGACGCGCACCCTCCATCACTCTCTTCCCCAAAGAAACTGTGGAGTATGCGGGTCCGCTTGAAAGCTTTAATATTACCTTTTTAAACGGCACTGTCATGATTTGGGTCAGCTGTTCTGTTTCCCTTGCAGGCACTGGTGAAACAGCTGGTGGGCGGAGCCCACCATACACACCTGCTGCCCATCATTCCATCAGGCCAGGATAAAAGCCTGACGGACACAGCAAGGCGTGTCGGGTGATTACCTCGAGACGCTACTCTCCTGACCCGACTGGTTTCGCTCCCACAAGAATTTTCTCCTGCTTCTCATGACTTGCCTTTTTGCCGCCATCGAGCGTGATTTTGGTTTTGTTTGTTGTCCGCCTGTGAGCGTGATTTTGTGTTTGCTTTTGTCCGCCTGTGAGCGTGATTTTGTGTTTGCTTTTGTTAGTAAATTAAAACTATGTTATCCGCTTCCTTGCCGTGGCTCTCCTACCTCCCTGCATCTGGGTCCTCCATTCACAAGCCGTGACAGAATCACCCGACCAAGAATGGACCCCGCAGATCCCAACAGCCTGCACCAGGCCCTGGCCAGCCATGGACCCTTGCTCGGCCAGCATGAGCAATATTTCCATGAACTAAAGGAGGCGATATCGGCGTTAACCGCCCAGATTGGATCGCTCTATTTGAAGGTGGAACGAAGATCGGAATCCACGGCCGCGGAAGGATCACAACCAGCCGGAGAGTCTCCTGTCTTACCTGCGTCCCGACCAGCAGGCAATGTTGTTTTCCGTGAACCCAATATTCCCCATCCACCCTGCTACTCTGGCGAAATCGGTGGGTGTGACCAGTTCGTTCACCAATGTAGTCTGGTTCTCGACCAACAGCCGCACACTTTCCCGGACGACGGCGCCAAAGTCGCCTTTGTTATGAGCTTGCTTTCCGGCCAGGCGGCATTATGGGCGATGGTGGTCAGCAAAGCCAACCCGGAGCTCCGAGCCTCGTTTCCTGCCTTCCTTAGCGGACTTCCGTAACGTCTTCGACCACCCAGTAAAAGGGAAGGAGGCGGGCAGTCGCTTACTGGACCTCCGACAAGCCGGCTCCTCCGTGGCAGAATACTCCATATCGTTCCGGGTTTTGGCCGCCGAGAGCCGTTGCGGCGAAGCGGCGCTGTGCGGGATTTTCCGGCGGGGACTCAACCCGCGGATCAAGGACGAGCTGGCAGCACGGGACGAGACGTCCACCTTGAAGGAGCTTATCGGCTTGGCCATCCGATTGGACAACAGGTTGCGGGAACGACGACGGGAACGGGACGAGGAGCGACGACCGGAGGCAACGGCCACGGTTGCGCAGCCGGTGTTCGGCCGCTTCCGCGGGGCACGTATTCGACGCCTCGCCTCCCGACGCTTCGTGGCGACGCCCTCATGCTGTAGATGGCGTCGAACCTATGCAGCTGGGAGGAGGGCGCCTCTCGGCGACGGAGCACACGAGAGGGTGGAGAGACCTGGCATGCCGATATTGTGGTCGGTCCGGACACCAATCGGCCAAGTGTTGGAAGCGGCCTGAGAGGCGTCGTGACGTCACAACCGTTTCTGCCACAACCATCCCATCCCGACGTAACAGCCAGTGTGAGTACTCCCAGTCCATGGTCGTTGTTACCTCGAAGAGGCTACAACTTTCGGGAGAAATGATGTGGGGTGGGGTGAACACAAAGATGACGGCTTTGGTGTATTCGGGGGCGGACGACTGTTCATCGACCCGAGGATGGTCAACACCTTGAAGTGTCCGGTGGTGAGACTCGAGAGTCCCTAGAAGATGTATGATCTTGACGGGCGCCTCTTGGGTGTGATTACGCACAAGACCGAGGGTTTACTAATGCGTCTATCGGGGAACCACGTGGAGACCAGACAGTTCTTCGTTATGCCGTCACGGTCAGCCCCAGTGGTCCTGGGTCTGACTTGGCTGGCCCGGCATAACCCTGACATTAACTGGGGCATGCCCAGGCTAGATGGATGGAGCTTGTTTTGTCACTCGCATTGCCTACAGTCGGCGGTGAATGACCACAGTGGCCCAGCCAAAGCAACCAGGGAGTTTATTGACCTGGATGATGTGCCGGCAGACTACCACAACTTGAGGGAGGTCTGTAGTAAAGACCGGGCCATGTCTCTCCCCCCACTTCGACCTTATGACTGCGCAATAGAACTGGTTCCTGGGGCACCACTGCCTAGTACACGCCTGTACCAAGTTGCTAAACCGGAACTTCAAGCCCTCAAGGACTACATCACCACGTCTTTGGCGGCCGGGCTGATTCGACCTTCCAAGTCACCACTAGGGGCAGGGTTTTTCTTCGTCGAAAAGAAAGACAAAACCCTGCGCCCTTGCATCGATTTCCGTGGTCTAAATGACATAACCGTTAAAAACAAATATCCGTTGCCACTAATGGACTCAGCTTTCGCGCCCTTACATTCCGCTACGGTGTTCACTAAATTAGACCTTCGGAGTGCCTACCATCTGGTTAGGATAAGGGAGGGCGATGAGTGGAAGACAGCGTTTAAGACACCTATTGGGCATTTCGAATATTTAGTTATGCCGTTTGGCCACTCCAACGCCCCCGCCGTATTCCAGGGATTTATTAATGACGTCTTGCGTGACATGCTTAATCATTTTTGTTTTGTATACCTTGACGACATTTTGATTTTCTCCAGGACTCAAGCTGAACATCGGCAACACGTTCGGCTGGTCCTGGAGCGACTGCTGGAGAACCGGCTGTACGTAAAAGCCAAGAAATGTGCGTTTCACACGGATTCGGTCCAGTTCCTAGGCTATATTGTGGAGAGGGGTCGGTTGAGGGCCGACCCAGCCAAGATCCAGGCCGTGGTCGAGTGGCCGACACCCACTTCCAGGAAACACCTACAGAGGTTCCTGGGGTTCGCAAATTTTTACCGTCGGTTCATCCGTGACTACAGTGTAAAAGCGGAATCTCTGACAAAGCTTACGTCTTCTAAGATCCCGTTTGTGTGGACTCGGCAGGCGGAGTCCGCCTTCGTTAAGTTGAAATTATTGTTTTCACGTTCCCCAGTGTTGACACACCCTAATGAAGCTCTGCCTTTTGTCGTCGAGGTCGGTGACAGGCACAATGCACCTTTAAACCTGAGTTGAATAGGTTGCATATTTTTCACTCATACTAACGCATGGAAAAGTTATTCAGAAATTTACTTTAATACAAACTAACAAAGTTAACTTATCAAAATAAATTTCTCTCAAACAGAAACTTTTCCTGCTTAATTTAAAACTATGTACAACATTAATATAAAACAATAAGTAATAAGCAAAACAATCATCCTGTAACTTATGTTTATCTCAATATTACATCATGTGGAGACTATTTTTCCATATATTTTATCATCGTCATTCAATGTTCTAATCAGTCAGATCAGAGAGCACAGTCAGCTGAGTTATAGCTCAAAAAAATGCTTACAGTGTGATAGACATGGGCAATTACCTCTAAATTAGAAAAAAAAAACCTTTTTTTTTTACTGTATATATTTAAGGTGTCATCGACAGATGACATCAACTGTCTAAATTAGGAAAAAAGCTGTTTAATACTGTATATATTTATAATGTTGTATATCAACTAAATGTACAGTAGAAATTATACATACCTGTTTTGACTTGTAATCAATGTAAGGCTGTGTATTTATCTATTATGTATCAATGATTACTTTTATGTATGATCTCTTTTAACATACTAGTCAATCAATTTTACTTGTTTATAACACCCCAAAAATATTATATGCTTACTTTTCCATACAACGCAGTTTTTTATTTTTTTTTTATTTTTAAAGGTGTCATATTATTCAACATACTAAAATAATTCTCAAATGTGTAAAAGACATGTCTGTGACATGCATTCATCAAAAATGACTTTGGATCTAATATTTTTGCTGTCCCTAAATCAGCCAAAAAACGCTGTATTCAAAACAGCCTGTTTAAGGGTGTGTCACTTTTATGTAAAACGCTGCACCAGGCCGCTAAGGCGGTCATACTCTTCTCTCTCGAAGGGGCCGTGATTTCGATCATGGCAGCCATGTGCTAATGTTGTGAATGGAAACAACTGGCCATGGGAGCAGAAGAAAAGAAAAATACAGACATGTCTTTTACACATTTGACAACTCTTTTAATATGTGGAAAAGTGGCATAACATTTTACCATAAGAAAAAGTGGCATAACATTTTACCATAAGAAAAAGTAGCATAACGTTACTACAGAGACTATGTTGTAGCGTTAGTTTGTGATTGTTTAGGAAATGGTTATTTTGCCGTAACCGGCAAATCTCCCGCAAACGTTATTTTGCTATGAATATCTCCGATTTGCCGTGAATGCTTGTAGACATTTACAAGCGGTGATGATAAACACAAATGTGCACATTTAGGCCACTGCGCGGTCGCAACGTGCAAGCCGTCTCGTCAAGACCACTTAGCGGCCGGTTAGCATCACAAAGTCATGTCAACTAGGTGGCGAGTTGCCAGTCACGACAAATTAACCACCGTGGAATGTATCTTGACAAAACAATACGCAACCGCTTTATATTATCCAACCACGTCTGTTTTATCATATCTGACCTCTTGTAATCAAACAACCTCCACACGACAAATGTAGCTCCCACTTTAAGCACTAAAAATACACCAGTAATATGGTAGAAGGTGTACATCTCTTAGAAATGTTTCCCCTCTCCACGGAGCATTTGCAAGCAGGGAGAGACAAAAAAAGAAAGGCACAGCCAGCTTCTCGAATTTCAGTGGGTGTGACAAACCTTTACCAGAGGTGGTGCCACTAACCCGAGGGGGCTGGGTCGAGTGCACTTCCCTGTCTTTTTGATGTCACTAAGTCACGATCTGCCCGTTTGAAGCACACATTTTAGAAAGAAGGAGAAAGCTAAAGAAGTCGCGGACGGACTTTTTTCATACCTGGTTGAATTGTAGAAAGGCCAGGGATGCATATTTTTAATAGAAAAACCCCACTAAAGTGCATTTTCATACGATGGGACCTTTAAACAAACGGCAGTGTGGATGGAAAGTCTTCCTACACGGAGAGGGGGGTAATCGTCGGTTTTAAAAATACCCAAATACACGTGTACAAGGCCTTAATGTCCATATATTGTGTGATATTTGTGCGATTATTTTGATATCTTCAGAGATTGGCGTGGGCAGAGATGTGAACGTGGATTTTCATATCAGCATAATGCATCACGCACAAATGGCTGGCTGATCAGCAATCGCAGGGGGTGGGGAATCTTTGTGATGTCTTGTAAATGTTTTAAAAAAAAAATCAAATTAATTGTGAATATAGTTTTTATTTTAATTATTGACTATTTGAATTCAACTTTTCAAATTTTGTTGATGAAATGATGTTTCTCTTTTATGTTATGTTTTGTCGTGTCGAGGACCACAATGGAAATAAGCCTTCTGGCTTTATTGTGTTTTTATCCTCGGTGGTACCAGACTGAGTGATTGGAAGTTTGATTGTGTTCTGTCATCACCAAATAAAAATCAATCAATCACATTCAAGCATTTTGACCGTCACTTTAGGAACCCAACGGAGGCTTAACTTGCTTTCTTTATAGGCATTTCACATTGCTCGGCAGAGAGCCAGCCGCCATTCTACATCACTACACACTGAATGTGTTGCGACGTAAATAACAATGGCGGCGTACGTCCAAATAAAATTTCTACAAAATGTATTAAACTGGAAGTGATTTTTGAAAAATGAAACTCATAGTTATGCTAGTAACAACCAAATAAATAATATAGAGCAAACTAGTCATGACAGTCGGGGTTCCTTTTAAAAATTGCTTGTGCTTATGCAAATTCATTTTAACAATGCATTATTGCCCATTTGCATGTCATTGTAATGGACGCTGTAGGAGAGAGGAATAACGTCGTGGGTGGGCAAACTGGGTCCCTGGGGGGTTGGAGTCCTGCAGGTTTTAGAGGTTTCCCTCCTCCACCACAGCTGATTCCAGTGAACAGGATCGTTATCAGGCTTATGCAGCGCTTGCTGATGTGCTTCAGGTGTGTTGGAGAAGGGAAACATCCAAAACCTGCAGGACTCTGGCCCTCGAGGACCGAGTTTGCCCACCCCTGGAAAACTACAAATGAACTTTCTTCAAAGATGGAAAGTAACAAAGTACAAATACTCCGTTACTGTATGTGAGTAGTTTTTCCAGAACTTTGTAATTCATGCAGTATTTATTTTTTTTAGAATACTTTTTACTTTTATCCATTACATTTTAGAAACAGTGTCTGTACTTTTTACTTGATACATTTTTCAAAACAGAGGGTCGTTACTCGTTAATTGTTTTAATTGCATGACAATTTAAAAAGACATTCCGCCTAGTGCAAAAGCTGCCGTCAGTGTTCCTGCCTTGGCAAATCGTGTCAAGCATTACACATGGTCCCCGAAATCCATCCCCGCTTGTGATAGGCTCTATGAGATTATGACGCGAGATGATGTGATGCTTCCCTGTTGGTCTGAATGTAGCGTAGCTCCCGGCTGCCACTTATTAAGAAGCAACATATAAGCGACTATGTGGAGAGTGTCAACGTTGAAACTGTCAACATATGGACTCGTCTCAGAAGGAGCTAGCCAGTCAGCTGGCCGCCCAGGCCGCTCACCCATGACCTTACCTGCGGGAAATGTTCACATTGGTAGGCTCGAAGAACGATTCATGGCGAATGCATTGTGTTCTGTGTAAACCTAAAGTCCATGAGCTAGCTGCCTACAAAGAATTCCCCGTCCAATCTGAAAAAAACATATTGGTGTAAGGTATGCTAAAACAAAATAATCATTACACTTTTGTTAGCTTGGCCCTGGTTAATGACACTGCTCTAAATGGCATTGTTGGTTGATGCTGATGATTAATTATTTTCAATTGCATCTTTAAACCAAGACCACCATCTAGAGGAGTAAAATAATATTGCAAGTGCTTCATGAGGCGCTCTAGTCAGTTTTAAGTGATGATCTTTTAAATTTAATAGTCACTTTTGAACACTTCTTACGTTTACTCCTGAAGCACATTTTGGAGCCTCTACTTTTTTTTAAGTTATACTTGAGTAATTATTGGAATGAGTATTTTTACTTTTACCAAAGTCCTTTTTTATACAAGTAATTGTACTTTTACTCAAGTACAGAATGTCAGTACTTTTCCCATCTCTAACTCTCTTCTTGTTGTTTTTGCCTGTGAAATAGGCCATCACTTCTAAAAATAACTTCTTGACTTAAATATTTTGTCTACCAGAAAAAAATCGCTAGATTTGTCACTAGTCGCTTTTGACCAAAATAGTCGCCAAGAGGCTTTGGAAAGTCGCCAGATTTAGCAAGAAAGTGTCCAAGTTGGCAACACTGCTTCGTGAACGGGAAGCTCCGTCAATGACTCGTTCATGAGCCCCAATGCCGTGGCAGTTTGTTCAGTAAAGTCCCGCTCCCATTTGACGCTGGCTGGCTGCTGATTTGTGAAGATTGATGACATGCGTGTGGCTGAGCTCAAATGAACTGAGAAAAGAACAAATCACTTCAGGAAGTGATCTGTTCACTAATTTTTTTATTTTATTTTTTGCACTCTCTCACACAAACACGCACACATACAAACATGGTCTCCCAGGCGGGGAAGTGAACACACACCAACCTGCATCATAGGCAAGTGACGGTACCACTCCTCCACCTAGAGCCCCATTTGTTCACTAATTGTCCCTGTAAATTGTATTAATTTGTCAACATATATGCATTTTCATAGGCTGATCATGCTTGAAAATGGACAATATAAGACAAACTAGTAATTTCAACACTGTACTATTACATAGCAAAAAACCTCAACCATCAACATTGCAAAACATAAAACTCACATCTTTTGTGTTGTTTTTTTAATCACTAATTTGTGTATGTGCTTGAGGGCACACAAGCATGTTATTGTGAGTACAACAGATACCAAATGCTATCTTAACAAATTTTTTCCACGGTGAGGTCACTAAAACGCACAAGCCCCCCGTGTGTGTGCGCGCACAGTGGAATAATTTAACACACAGTTGCACCCACAGTCTGGTTCCCATGGCATTAGTAGTGGTTGTGCAGTGGCAGGAGATATAAGACTTTGTGTGTGTGTGTGTGCATGCGCGTGACAGACAGAGGTGCCAGTGTTATCAGCAAAGCAGTAGATGGTTATGCTACGCTAACAGGAATGTCTCTCGTCAGTCTTGACACAGTCCAGCTGTCTCACTTTGCCTTCTCTCTTTCTCACTCCTGCGCACGCACACACACACACACACACACACACACACACACACACACACACACACGCACGCACGCACGCACGCACGCACGCACGCACACACACACACACACACACACACACACACACACACACACACACACACACACAGTCTTATATCTCCTGCCACTGCACAACCACTACTAATGCCATCCCACTCCCAGTGCAAAAATCCCGCCCCGTTCTAGTCCTGGACAATAGTAAAAAAAACAAAAAAAACAACAATCCCGTACCGTTCCACTCCCATTCAGAATTACTCCCACTCCTGTACCCCTCCCATTATGGAGGTCAACTGCATCGTAAAAAAATAAAAAATAAAACACCGTATGGAAAGAAAAATACAAATGGCCAGTGCAAGAGTGTATCTTTCAAGTTTTTTTCCCGAACTGATAATGAATCAATCCCGCTCCCATCTGCTCCTGTGAAGATTTTATCTGGTCTTGCCCCAATTCCGTGTTTAAAGGTAAAGTTCACTCCATCCCACAGGAATCCCACGGTAATCCCAGGACCTGAGGGATTCCCGAAAAAATGTCAGCCTCTGGTGCGCACTGGACAAACGCATTCCCGCCAACATGTGAATCAAGGTCAAGGTCAACTTTATTATCTCCAAGGGGCAATTCCTTTTACAGCCAGCAGTCAACATGAGAAAAATAAAAACAAACAACAACAACAACAGACACACGAGCTGACACAGGACACAATGTTAAGACATGTTATTTTTTAAAAAGTATTTTAAAAAAGTATTTGAAAAGAGGAATAAATGAGTTTCTACATCTATTTGTTCTGCAAGTGAGCATAGTGTATCTCCACCCTGATGACATCAGTCAGGGGTGCAACTACTTTCTGACTAGTATGCAGACCACGGCTCTATGTTACCACTATAATGTTACTTGTTGCGTCTTTGCACCAAGGTCATTTTAGTTAACAAAAACTAATGAAATAACTAAAATTCAAAAACATTTTCATTAACAAAATAATATAAAAACAAAAATCATTTTTAAAAAACAAAAACTAACAAAAAACTGCTGCAATCTGCATAAACCATGTTCCAAAAGGCAACTGTGCGTGCGTGCCGCAGACATATAATAGGGATGTTAATGATGTTTTAATATCATTTTAAAGTTAAATTGGAGAATGTGGCATAAAACATGAGTATAGAAAAAAATAATTAAGGGCTGAGAATTAAGAAACACTGTAATATTTTGTAACAATAAATAGTAAGGAAAAAATACAGCACAGTATAGAAACATACAGTATCTAGCCATTGAAAATATTTGAGCCATATGCAGGTCAGCGTTATGTTCATGGCTTGTGTAGCTGTTCATTTGATTGCATTGTCTTTCAGCTTCCTTGGTGATCGTTGGTGGGTGGGAGTATACTGCTGCGCACCTGCAAGCAATTGCAAACTGTTGGGGTTTATATCCCCAGCAGCACTGGAAAGGAGTTGTCACATTATTAAGTTTGCTTACTGGCCATTGCAATACCATTTTGTAGGTTTTCCATATTATACTGTAGTAGTCTACCAATTATTTTTTATTTTGTTTTATAGATGTTTACGGTACCTAGGTGTTATAGAAAAGGCGTATTATTTCCAATATGATATTTAATATCTAAGTTACAAACATATCCAAAAATTGTATGTATAGTGCTCCTGAGCTGACCAAGTGCGCTGCGCAGTTGTTGCCCGAGTAGTGTGTAATGCCACTGTGTGCCTTTCAGCATGACTGGGAGATCCAGCCACCAGAAGTAGGAGTAAGTCATTGCTTTGAAAGTCACAAGTAAGTTTCAAGTCTTTCCCATCAAGTCCTGAGTTAAGTACCAAGTCAAGACTGACAAGTCCTGAGTCAAGACTGACAAGTCCTGAGTCAAGACTGACAAGTCTCAAGCGATTCACAAGTCCTACACTTTGAGTTTCAAGTCCATTCAAGTCATTTTAACAACCCGAGGCCATGCATCAAAGTAGGAGTCAGGGACTCAGGGAGTGAAGCCAGAGTGGTGCAACAGATTGCCGTGTTTGCAATTTGCTACCACTGAGTTTACGGTCTCATTAACTACGCAGCTAGCAACGCTAATTAGCCGATAAACAATTGACATTAGCTTAAGTTTGAAGTCGTTGCCTCTCCGTCAGTGATCTAATCTTGGACATAATGCAATACATTTTTTGTTGACAACCTAAAAGTTTTTGTACCCAAACAACTAGTGGTGCAACGGATCACAAAAGTCACGGATTGGCTTGTTTTTCAAAAAATAAAATAAAATAAATCAGATAAATAGAGCTTTGTCTTAATTTATTTTATAAAATGCTTTTGCCCATTAAATTTAAAAAAAATATATATATATATATAAACTCAAAATATATAATACGGCTGTTAGGATTTAGGAACACAACTTTAAGTCTAATATAAGGCAAGATACATAATTATTTTATACATGGTCCATGTATAAAATAACAAGGTATCCTGCCTTACAATATATTGCACTTGTAATGCACTTGAAATTGTGTTTCTAAAATTCAAATGGCCATATTAGACATTTTGAATGTGTTTTTAATTTTTTTTTTTAAAGTTAGTGTTTTATAAAATAACTATTTATTTATTTTGCAATTTATTTTAAGTGCAATTTAAGGCACGTTCCCTTTTTTGAAACAGGGAGAGTGGATTACAAAGTAGGTCTACAATATTGAAAACAATAAGAAAAGCAAGCAAGCGAGCCAAGCAACATCTGTCAAACTACTGTTGGTAGCAGGCACCCAATGCTAACGCTAACAGTTAGCTACTAACCACAAACGCCGGAGACTTACTTGTACCATATTGTGCAATGACGGCGTAATTAATTTGTGGTTTCTTCGCGCCCTAAATGAGCTATTTAATATATTTTCGGGTGGCATTATAATAATGGTGGAAGAAAAGAAAATATGTAATTTCAATAAAAATGTTGATAAGGCAAGCCAAAATGGCAAAGGGAAGTAGTCAAGCTTTTTTAGGTCTTCCTGCACTACCGTAATTAATCCTATGGGATTGGTAAATTATTGCTGACTCGAGTAGCCTTCCCGGGAGACGCCAGTCTGCATACCCACTACTCCTAGGTTACAGAGTTTCTTTTTCCACAACCATGTGGACTCCCAGAGTGCAAGCGTGGATCCTCTTGGTTTTGATTGTCTTGATTCATATCCACCCTCCTGCGACTGCATTTCTCCAATACTCCGCTGCTGACCTCCGCTCAGCTCTCCTGGCCGCCGCCGCCTCCACCGGTGTTCCACCTCCACCCGGACGTTGCTTATCAGCCTCGCCGAAGATACATCCACCGGGGGTCTCGTCGAAACTTTCTCTTCGATGAAACCACATTAGTAAAATCCTTCTGGTCCAATAATCGACGCCCGTCAATTTAACACTGGCCGGCGAGTCGATCACACAGTGCTGGCAAGCCTAGCTAACACTACACTCCACACAGATCGCATTAGCGTTAACCTTGGTTTTCTTAACATCCAGTCTCTCACAACCAAGGGACATCTCGTCCAGGATCTTCTCCTTGACCATAAGCTGGATCTTCTCTGCATTACCGAAACGTGGCAACAGTCAAATGACTATTCATTGCTTTAAGACGCCGCCTTTGTTTACACTTGCAAACCTCGCACCTCTGGTCGCAGGATAGGTCTCGCGATAATTTATCGCGAGACGTGGAAAGTCTCACCACTCTCAACTCCTGATTTTTTCATGTTTGAATCAACAGCCATCCAACTCTCTGGCCCCACTCCTACTATCATTGCTGCTATCTACTGGCCACCAAAATATCATAAGGGCTTTTTAACTGACTTGTTTACCTGTCCCATCTTTCTTTACTCTCTTCTAACATTATACTGCTTGGTGATTTTAATATTCACATGGACATCTCTAATAACACAATTTCCAGCGAATTTCTATCCTGTCTTAATAATTTTGGCCTACAGCAAATAGTCGATTTTCCCACCCACTGTAGGGGACATACCCTGGATCTGTTCTGCTGTTTTGGTATTACTTTTTCCAACTTCAATTCCGACTCACTCCCATTCTCTGATCACATGCTAATCACCTTTTCCACCAAGCCATAACCTTTCGCAAAACAAAGACTATTGAACTGGACACTCTCTCCACTCTAGGCCTACCCAGCCTGGATTCTCTTTCCACCCCCGATGAACTGGTTAATCACTACAATGACAATCTCCATCATCTTCTCAATATACTTGTGCCATTAAAAACCAGATTAGTATCTTTTATCACTTCTGCACCTTGGTTTACTCCTGCTCTGCAACAGTTAAAATCCAAAGGATGCCAACTTGAACGCCTGCACAAGAGAACTGTACTCACTGTACACAAGGACATGTATAATCAACACCTTATTTAAATCAAGCTAAATCTTGCTATTACACAACATTAATCCATAAAAATTAAGGCAACTCCAAGGCACTATTTTCTCTGCTTGACAATATTTCACATCCACCTGACTCCATTCTTTCCCACCTCTATTCATCAGTTTTCTGCAATTCCCTTATGTCATTTTTTGACTCAAAAATCAAACGGATCCACAGGCAACTTCCTTCTTTCCCCTCGTCAAGTCTGTCCTTAGGGCCTTCCCCTGTTTCATCCATCCATGCATTGTCAAATTTTACTGTGCCTTCCGCTTCAGATATCTCAGAAATCATTTGTCATTCCAAACCCTCTACTTGCCAGCTCGATCCCCTCCCTACTGCTCTGGTTAAAGCTTGCCTCCTGTCTCTAATCCCCTTTATCACTAACGTTATCATCTCTCTGCACTGGGATTTTTCCAACTTCATTTAAAACTGCAGCTATAATCCCAATACTGAAAAAATCTGGTTCAGATCCCAGTAATTTCAATTAACCTTCGTCCCATTTCAAACCTTACATTTCTTTCAAAAGTCTTGGAAAAAACTGTGGCCTCACAACTCCAATCTTACCTCCAATGAGCTATATGAACGGTTCCAATCTGATTTCCGCCCCCTCCACAGTACAGAAACTGCCCGCATTAAGATCACCAATGACCTCCTTCTGGCAGCCGACTCAGGCCTACTCACCATTCTTATTCTCCTTGACAATAAGACACAATTTTGACACAATTTCTCACACCATCCTCCTGACCAGATTCCACAGCATTGGCATTACAGCTACACCTTTTCAATGGTTTAGTTTTTACCTGTCCGGTCGCAACCAATTTGTTCAAATGGAATCATTCAAATCCTATCTGTCCCCCGTCTATTCTGGTGTTCCCCAGGGGTCTGTTTTGGGCCCCCTCCTCTTTATTGTCTACATCTTACCTCTTGGCAATATGTTTCGCAAATTCAATTTACATTTTCACTGTTACGCGGATGACACCCAGCTCTACTTCTCTACTAACCCCATTGCCACTCTCCCTCCTTCCTCCCTTACTAACTGTTTTTCCAAACTCAAACAATGGTTCTCATCCAATCTTCTTCAACTTAACAGTAACAAAACTGAAATCCTATTGATAAGTACTAAGTCCACTTTAGCCAAAACTGACAGTTTTTCCATTGCACTTGACAATTTATCTGTTTCCCCCTCCCCTCATTTAAAAGTCTGGGGGTCATCCTTGACAGCACACTTTCTTTTCAGTCACACATAAACTATATCACCCGATCTGCATACTTCTATTTACGCAACATAAATTGTCTCCGCCCATCTCTCACACCCCACACTGCTGCTGTCCTTGTTCATAGCCTCTTCACCTCGCGCCTGGATTATTGTAACTCTCTTCTGTTTGGTCAAATCACTTCAAAAATTACAACTTCTCCAGAACTCTGCTGCTCGCATTATTACAAGGACCCCTTCCATGCACCACATTACTCCAGTCCTGCCAAAACTTCATTGGCTTCCTGTCCGTTTCTGCATCCAATACAAAATACTGATTTGCACTTTTAAGGCCATAAATAACCTTGCTCCTCCATATCTCACGGACCTTCTTCACATTGCCACACCTTCTCGCTCTCTCAGATATTCATCTGGCCTCCACCCCTCCATCCCTTTTGCCCGCCTGGCCACCGTTGGGGACAGTGCTTTTAGCGGTTCTGCCCCCCGTCTTTGGAATGCACTACCACCTAACATCCATAATATTGATTCATTAACACTTTTTAAAACCAGACTTAAAGCATATCTTTCTCGTACTGCTTTTTCATTTTTACATTGCTATAGAATTCGCTATTTTAAATTATGTATTATGTTTTGTTGTTTTATTGTAGTGTTTTTTAAATTTATTGAGTTGGAAGGCGACCTTGAGTGTTTTGATAGGCACCTATGAATTAAATGAATTATTATTATTAATACCATGCAGGCAGACTTCAAAGTAAAATCCACCCAGGCTGTTGCATTGGTGTCAATGTATTATTTGGTCAGCTTTTTTAAAAAGTTTGCCTCAGAGTTGGCGGCATGTGTTCGTGCCTTTGCGGCTTCCCTGACATGTCTGAATGACGGCACTGTGTCAGCCCAGCTCGCACACATACACACACGCGCACACACGCAGAGAGGGAATTACTCGAGTCATTAACATACATCTGCCAGGCACCTAGTTCGAATGGTCATCAGTTGAGAAAAAAGATGATGGCCCACCTCCATGAAGGAACGTGGAGCTCTTTTCAAACGACTGTGTATGAATGGTCATCATCCAGAGAAGGCATCAATGACACGGGCGTACAGCATTGCGAGGACGCCAATTGAGGTGAGTCTACAGTATAGTGAGAACAGATCAAAACATCCTATTATGTTTCCATGTACAATAAAGAGGCACAGTGTGCTTGCACTGAGTTTACTCACCAGCCAGAGATCACAGAAACCCAAAATGACCTTATCGGACATGATCGCTTCAGTGACTGGGTCGGCGGACATGAAATTGACCAACTCCCAAAGGGACTGGCTACATCCCTCTGGTGGTTGTCTCTGGAAGGCATGGAGGGCTTGGACTCAATTTTTGCCTGATGCTGATGGACGTTTTCCAGTTTTAAGAGGGCACATAAGGATTGATGGAGGAAAAGCCCACTGCAGTAATTGCAATGGCTGTACTTAAAATATTCCAAATCCTCCGACCCACAAGCTTCACCCGCGCCAGCATCCCAGATTCGGCAGTTGTGCTCATAGTTGCCTTGTTTACGGCGTCTGCGTGCACACTTTTAAGGTGCTGAGCGATTTTTACAAGACATTACATTTTTACATTTTGACAGAAGAGGAAATGATGACGCCCGGTGCCCTCGTGGGCTACTGAAAGAGGCATGGATACGTCAGTGCAAAAGTGATAGGTTAGCCGATGGAAGACAGAGGCATTTGGTCATTCTTTCGCACCAGCCTACTCGGACAAAAAAAGTGTCAAACCACTGTCAAACTTTGACCACGGGTGAAATTCATTCTCTTACCCGTGAGAGAGCCATTTTAGCGAGGATGAGTCATGGTCAGCAATGGCTGACGCAGCCACTTCTTTGTTGTGCCAATGGCTGTCACCAAGGTGAATTTTAGGCCCTTGCCGGTGATAGAATCAGCCTTGTTGGATAAAAAAAACTGTCAAAGCGCCGCTGAACTTTGAACACATGTAAAATTCATGTCCTTACCCATAAATAAAGCGCTTTTCGTCCGGGATGAGTCCTGGTTAGCAACGAGTAACGCAGCCGCTTAGTCATCATGCCAGCGGCGGTCACCGGGGTGAATTTTAAGCCCTTACCAGTGATAGAAACGGGCGACTTGGATAAAAAAGCACTGCCGAACTTTGACTCCGGGTTAAATTCATGTCCTTACCTGTGAATAAAGCGTTTTATGTCCGGGAGAAAAATCTACTAACGCCACGCTCACTTAAGTGCAAGCAGCTAGCTGAGCAGCGGAGGAGGTGTGGCTCATTACCAAATGCAAGGGGGCATGACACAATATCAATCAAGAGTATACACACTCCAGTCATATCACGGTGGCTACTAGAGATCCTCATACCGTGTCAGGACCTCCGGCCCTATTGTAAACCACCAGGGGGCACGTTCTCAGAAGGTATTCGAAACACACACACACACGCACACACACACACGCACACACACACACACACACACACACACACACACACACACGCACGCACGCACGCACACGCACGCACGCACACACACACACGTACCCACGCACACACACACCTCATTCCTCTACTTTTGTCTCTTTTTCTTTGCAGTCTAAACAAGTCTGTTATCTTTACCCCTTATTAGATAATGAATGACATCAGGTCACACGACCCACCCTAACAAGGTTGCTACTAAGAGTGACATCTTAATGGCACCACAACACACTGTTTACGGTAGTGACACGTAGTAGAGGTAAGTACTTGTTATTCTTCCTCAAACACCCAGTGTTATTGTTTCCATGTTTGTTGTTTTATTTAACCTGTCTTTAGATGGTTATTGAAGAAAATGGAGTTAAAATGTTAATTAAAGTTAAAGTTAATAATTGTGGGAATGTACCCTACTTGAATATACCAGTTTAATTTTACAGAAATGTTATGAGTCATTATTTCCTATACAATTACAAAACTGTGTACAAAGAAAGAACACCTACAGTGAGTCAAATTCTGGTGCACTATCAACAGTTTTATAAATTCATCTCCTAAATATATGAAAACGATCTTTGTGCAGTATTTTTTCTTTTTTACTTCAACTGGTATTTTATACTTGTAGTGTGTTTTGTGTTTTCTTTATGTTTATACATTCAATAAAACCATAACCCCACCCCAAAAATAAATAAAAATCTCTATGCATTTTGCAGTGTAGATTAAGACATTACTCTAAAAGATTAATATAAAAAAAAATATTTTAAATAAATTTGCAAGTTGTGTTTTGTTTTGTTTTCTCACTGACTGTGCCACACACAGAAAGACACAAGCACACGCCCTAAGTGCCATGGCTGGCGCCAGTGATTACGCTGTTAAACAAAATCAGTTTCCTGTGTTTGGTTTGATGGATGCCATTATTCTCGTGGATCTAAAACAGGTAAGTGTGCCCTCTCCCAACCTTTAGCCCTATTATTACCACTGACATTACCCACCCCCATCAAATTCCTCTGAACCTTCAGGATGCCTCTACAGATTTGTGTGTGTGTGTTTACTAAATCAGGCTTATGTCTTATTTGGATAACTATAGATTATAATTCTACATACCCTTTAAAATCTAATACATGATGGTACCTCAAAAATTTACCAAGTTAGAGTATTTTCGATGTTGGCAGGTTGAAATACCTAATTTTGAGAAAAACATGTTTTTTTTTGGGACATGCATCTTTCAAATGTCCTTAGCATACTGTAGATCCTTAACTTTCAGGAAGTGTTAAAGAACACTGGAAAGTCAATTCTAATAGACCTTTTGCCCCGACATCACTTGATCACAATTGGACGACGGAAATGAATGAATGTTGAGTTAAGTGAATGGAACACGGAGCAACTTAGAGACTGTTATTATACAAATTCTAAGTCATTGCCCATCTAGCCATGACATCTACTAGTTCGACTGAAATTCGCCTGTCAGTAGAAGTGATGCATTTAGTTTGGGCTAATGGATCGCTATATTTATAGAAAATTGAGATTGCTAGTTTGGAAAAAGAACCTTACCTTACCTTCTATCACATGCTTGTTCGCTGATTTAATAAAATTGAAGACTTTTCCGTACTTCACACCAGCCACACGACCTATATCATGTATTCAACACCGTATTCCCTTACACTGGTGTTGATTTAAAAGCTTAATAAGCCTGGACGTGTACCATTTGTTTTTTTTTTGTCGCTGGCTTGGTCCCCGGCACGAGATGCTACGCACACACCAGGGGGACTAGATACCTAAAGGTAATACATCATGTAACTGACGTACTTTTTACGTTCACTATGGGGAAAAAGCTTAACGTGGCTTAATGTTACCAAAAACTAGGGACAGTCTAATGTAAAATAATAATACTAGTAATAATAATAATAATAATAATATATTCTTTAAAAAACTTAACGTGGCTTAATGGTAGAAAACTACGACTAATCGCGTGAATTTTGATTGGCGAATGTTGGTGGAGATTGCTCTACTTTCTAACATTAAAGGATCTTTGTGCAGTTTGTCACAATCGTAAAGCGACAGCTACAGTTGACAAACGAAGACATGACTTCAAAACTTCCACCACTCCATCCCACAGAATCCGCACACTCTACTATAAAGGGAAGATAAAAGCTGATAGGTGTCACGGGCCGCCACGGAGCGGAGTTGAGTCCGTCTTGCGTGTGGAGTGGAGGACCCAAATGCAGGGAGGCAGGAGAACCACGGCAGGAGTGCGGGTTGAACTGACGTACTATTTTACAAAAGCACTAACCGGGGTACTGGTTAGTATTAAATAAACAAGGAACTGAAAAGATACAAAACTAAAATAACAGACAGAACTCCGGAGGTGACCGTGACAAGCGGCAATGATCCCACACGGACTGATCACCACCCGGGAACTAAATACACCCACACTAATTGGGTAACTAGCCACACCTGGGGCCAGACACAAGTGGCTGAGGGCCCGGATTGGTCAACCCGCGGAAGGGTAGGAACCCACTCAGGACCAATCGGGACCCTCAACCAAAGCCAGATCTTCCCAGACATGACAATAGGTGCAGTCAGAGTAAAACACTCAGGGCTCTTCGTACTCATCTGGGCATTGGTGGAGCATGCATGCTGTAGAAAAAGCTTTAATATTACCTCTTTAAACGGCACAATGCACCTTTAAGCCATGTTAAGCTTTGATTTATTTATTTTTACAAATTAAAGTGGCTTAATGGTAGAAAACTACGACCAATAGCATGAATTTAGATTGACGAATGTTGGTGGCGATTGCTCTAATTTCTAACATTAAGCCATGTTGAGCTTTTTTTTACATGAAGCATTTTAGACTGTCACTATTTTTTACACGTCCTATATTTAACTCATATGGGAACTAATAGCAAAGTCTGTATATGTGCAGTTGGTTGTGGATGTAATCATTTGGGTTGTTAATGTGATTTGAAACACGTTGTAATTCGACACCAGCTGTTACAATATTTTTTTGTGTATGTTTGCTAGTAAAATATATGCGCAGTGATCTACTAACCCCGTAAAAAAATGACCGCTGCAAATCCATGAATGCTTTGAAGGCTGCCAGTCCTTTCACTCGCTATCCATCCATCTTCTATCTTCATCAGCGGGTATATGATAAAAAGTTTGGTTTACACCCTACCCTACACCCTACCCTTGTCTATTAGCACAAGCTACTGCACAGCAAGATATGACCATTTTAGAAGATAATCAATTATAATCAGAACTATACCCTTTACGAGTTTCAACAGTTTCAATAGATGCAAATGGTTATTTATTTGCCAATGTCAGAGGGGACATTCCCATGAGGGCTGTGATGTCACATCCAAAAACATCTACAGCAGGTAAGGACATTATCCGCGGTTTTAACCCATTAAAATCTGAGGAAGTTTGGCAAACCAACTGATGAAATTGGCCAAACATGGTCATTTGGCCTGAAACCTTTGAAGATCCCATTAAGCTAACAATTCATCTTCTGGGCCATCATCTGCCAAAGTTAGCTTCTTTTGATGCTATTTGTGTGTGTGTGTGTGCGTGTGTGTGCGTGTGTGTGTGTGTGTGTGTGTGTGTGTGTGAGACTGATAATTTTCTTTGGCTCCAGTCTGACACTTTTAAATAGTTGTCATCAGAAACCATATGTAACTCTCTCTCTCTCTCTCTCTCTCTCTCTCTCTCTCTCTCGCACTCTCTCTCAGTTGTACTTAGTTGTAATTGGCCTCTCAGCAGTAATGTAGCCACAGTGTCCAAGGAATGCTCAGTTTGTGTGAATGCTCAGAAACATGGACAATTAGAGAGAACATTGATTAGAACTCTGAGTACTCTCTAATGGGGACACTTACTAACAAGTTTGTTGGAAATATGTCTGCAGTGCAACAGAATGAAGAAAACTTATCATTGTAAGCACAATGAAAGAAAAGGAGATAGAAGATTAGTGATGCTAGTTGGTCCCAGTCCCACTAACACAGAAGTTTACCGCACATTATTACCTACCATTTGTTAAATAATTAAGATAAGATTAAGCATCGAAAGAGTTTATTTATATATATGTCCTTGACTTTTTATGGTATAGACAAACTGTTACATTCAACTAAATGTTAACATGTAACATCAAAATTGTTCCATTAATTAATTAAATCAAACATATTTGCTTATGTATCATTCAGATTTTCCGGGGGTCTAGAGGCACTGATGGTCACCTGAGGCCCCCAGGGGGTCTTGAAACACTTCTGCTTGGGACAGATCGCAATTGGTGAACTGTAGGGCTGACACACAGACACTTATAACCGTTCTCACTCACATTCACACCTTCTGGAAAATTAGTTCGTTTACAGTCTCTAATTAACCTAACATACAGGTTAAGGACTGCAGGACGAAGTCAGGATACCTGGAGAGCAGCCACACAAGAACGAGAGAATATTCAGATTTTTTTATGTGGAGTGACGATGCATACCTAAAATGCTTTTTAAAAGTTCATTTCTGCAATGACTGTCTGTGTAGCTGATTGTTCTAGCCACAATGTTAGCATGCTTCCTTTTTTCACCTTCATTACACTTTGATTCTATAGATTAGGGCTTGACAATAAAGAACAACTGTGTACTGCACCAAAATTTGCATGTTTGAGAGTCATGTACACAATGTAGCCGCAAGGGCAAGGCGCAGTGTCTTTTTGTGCCGGTCCCAAGCCCGGATAAATACAGAGGGTTGTGTCAGGAAGCCAACGAAAAAACTTTGGCCAAATCAAACATGCGAATCAAATATATGACTTCCATAATGGATCGGTCGAGGTCCATCGGTGCTGTTGACCTATAGGGTGCCGGTGGAAACTGGACTACTGTTGGTCGAAGAAGGAGAGGAGGAAGGTGTGTTTGTAGGAGGAAAGAGAAGAGGAACACCAAGAGTCTAGGACTGAGAGTAGGGACTTTGAATGTTGGAACTATGACAGGAAAAGGTAGAGAGCTGGTTGACATGATGCAGAGGAGGAAGGTGGACATAATGTGTGTTCATGAGACCAGGTGGAAAGGGAGCAAAGCTAGAAGTTTAGGAGCAGGGTTCAAGTTATTCTATCATGGTGTAAATAGGAAGAGAAATGAGTTATCATGAAGGTGGAGTTTGTTAGGAACGTCCTGGAGATAAAAAGAGTGTCAGCTAGAGTGATGAGCCTGAAGCTAGGAATCGAAGGTGTGATGATCAATGTTGTTAGTGGGTTAGTAGGATGTGAGCTGAAGGAGAAGGAAAACCTTTGGTTGGACCTTGATGAAATGATGCAGAGCATCCCTAGAAGTGAGAGAGTTGTCATTGGTGCTGACTTCAATAGACACGTTGGTGCAGGAAACAGAGGTGATGAGGAGGTATGGGCAAGTTTGGTATCCAGGAGAGGAACGCCGAAGGACAGATGGTGGTTGACTTTGCAAAAAGAATGGAAATGGGTGTTGTGAATACTTTCTTCCAGAAGAAGCAGGAACATAGGGTGACCTACAAGAGTGGAGGTAGGAGTACACAGGTAGACTAAATCTTGTGTAGATGGTGTGATCTGAAGGAGATCAGCGACTGCAAAGTAGTGGTAGGTGAGAGTGTAGCCAGACAGCATAGGATGGTAGTCTGTAGGATAACTCTGGTGGTGAGGAAGACAAAGACGGCAAGGGCAGAGCAGAGGACGAAATGATGGAAGCTGAAAAAGGAAGACTGTTGTATGACTTTCAGGAAGGAGTTGAGACTGCTTCCAAATGACTGGACAACTACAGCAAACGTGATCAGGGAGACAGGTAGGCAGCATAGGGTGAAAGTAGAAGTGGCAAAGGCCAAACAAGGGGCTTACGATGACTTGCATGCTAGGTTGAACAGCAAGGAGGGAGAGACTGATCTATACAGTTTGGCAAGGCAAAGAGACAGAGATGGGAATGATGTGAAACAGGTTAGGGTAACAAAGGATAGGGATGGAAGTGTGTTGACAGATGACAGTAGTGTGATGGGAAGATGTACTTTGAAGAGTTGATGAATGAGGAAAATGAGAGAGAACGAAGAGTAGAAGAGGTGACTGTTGTGGACCAGGAAGTAGCAAAGATTAGCAAGAATTAAGTGATAAGGGCATTAAGGAAGATGAAGAGTGGAAAGGCACTTGGTCCTGATGATTCACCTGTGGAGGTATGGAAGTGTTTAGGAGAGGTAGCAGTAGAATTTCTGACTGGGTTGTTCAACAGGATCTTAGATAGTGAGAAGATGCCTGAGGAATGGAGGAGAAGTGTGCTGGTGCCCATTTTTAAGAACAAGGGAGACGTGCAGAGTTGTGGCAACTACAGAGGAATAAAGATAATGAGCTGTCACACAATGAAGCTATGGTAAAGAATAGTTGAAGCTAGACTGAGGGCAGAGGTGAACATTTGTGAGCAGCAGTATGGTTTCATGCCAAAAAAAAAGAGTACCACAGATGAAGAATTTGCTTTGAGGATGTTGATAGAGAAGTACAGAGAAGGTCAGAAGAAGCTGCATTGTGTCTTTGTAGATCTGGAAAAAGCTTATGACAGGGTGCCTAGATAAGAACTGTGGTTTTGTATGAGGAAGTCTGGAGTAGCAGAGAAGTATGTTCAAGTGGTGCAGGACATGTATGAGGACTGTAAGACAGTGGTGAGGTGTGCTGTAGGTGTGACGGAGGAGTTCAAAGTGGAAGTGGGACTACATCAGGGATCAAATCTGAGTCCTTTCTTGTTTGCTATGGTAATGGACAGGATGACAGATGAGGTTAGAAAGGAATCTCCATGGACTATGATGTTTGCAGATGACATTGTGATCTGTCGTGAGAGCAGGGAACAGGTGGAGGAGAAGCTAGAGGTGTGGAGGTTTGCCCTGTAATGGAGGGGGATGAAGATTAGTCGTGACAAGACAGAGTATCTGTGTGTGAATGGGAGGGACCCAAGTAGAAGAGTGAGGTTACAGGGAGAAGAGACAAAGAAGGTGGAGGAGTTTAAGTATTTAGGGTCAACAGTCCAGAGCAATGGAGAGTGTGGAAAAGAAGCGCTGAAGCGTGTGCAGGCAGGCTGGAACGGGTGGAGAAAAGTGTCAGGTGTGATGTGTGAGAGAAGAGTTTCAGCTAAAATGAAAGGAAAGGTTTATAAAACTGTGGTGAGACCAGCAATGTTGTTTGGTCTGGAGACAGTGCCACTGAGGAAAAGACAGGAGGCAGAGCTGGAGGTAGCAGAGATGAAGATGCTGAGGTTCTCTTTGGGAGTGATCAGGATGGATAGATTCAGGAATGAGTACATCACATGTTAGAGGCTTTGGAGATAAAGTTAAAGAGGCCAGACTGAGATGGTTTGGACATGTCCAGAGGAGAGATAGTCAGTATATTGGCAGAAGGATGCTGAGTTTCCAAATGCCAGGCAGAAGGTCTAGAGGAAGACCAAAGAGGAGGTTTATGGATGTAGTTAAAGTGTATATGAAGGTAGTTGGTGTGAGAACAGAGGATGCAGAAGATAGGGTTAGATGGAGGCAACTGATTCTTTGTGGCGACCCCTGAAGGGAAAAGCCGAAAGGAAAAGAAGAAGAAGAGAGTCATGTACACGTACTGCATGGCAAGAACTTGCTTCAGTAAAGAGATATGAATAGTAGGTAGATACAACAGACTGCTTTTGAGCTGAATGCCTGCTGATGCTTTACATTACCTCACCCCTGCTAATAGGCCTACACGTGTCCGTTCGTTACCTTTGATGGGAAACTCGACCCTGCCAACATCGCTGTTGCGTATGCACATCTGTTAGCCTGCTTTAGTCTACTTTATATCTGTGACAACAGTGACCCAATCCAAAAATGAGTCTACCAGTCCAAATGCAGCGAATTTTGAAACTAACAGACTTCGACAGCTACTGTGCAAAGGGGAGTTTTGAGTGTACAGGCCACTGTTATATCCGCAGTGCGTTTGTTCCAGGTTCATTAAATTGTGGTTCCACAGTAGTATGTTGTAAGGCATGACAAAATAGTCAGGCTCAATGAAATACAGTACACATTTCTCTCGTTCCCTTTCTCACTTGTGCCTTTTTGTGTTTGAGCATAGACTTGCATCTTTTGCAAAACGACCAAGATACCTCTAAATGAGCTGATTAAAAGAGGAGATGGCAAAAGTACGTGATTAGTTTGACTTCAGTCTTTAACTGTTGATGTGGAGCGAGTCATCGACTAGTCAGTTCAACCTCTCATCATTCTCTATGCCTCTTATCCACACTAGGGTTGTGGATGAGCTGGAGGCTCTTCCAGCTGTCTTTGGGCCCGGATTTGAATCCACAACCTCCGAAATGTGATGCAGATGTGTTCACCAGTATCCACCATGCCGCCTAACCCCCTAATATGTGCATGTAAATAGAGTAAAAAAATAATAATAACTACAAAAATATCGGATTCAAGCATTAACCCGTGGGCAATATTTTATTTTGAAATGGCTTGGTCAGAACCAACAAAAAGCCAAAAAATGGTCACAATAACGCCTAGGGGTTGAACTGGAATGAGGCACAGCGAACTGTTGTGTTTGTGCTTGTTCAACTATCAGATGTAACTATTGTGGCAGTGATGCTAATTTAGTTAGCACATCAGGCATTTTGCATTATATGTTAGCTTTAAGCTAACAGAAAGCAAAGTTGTGTGGTTGTTTTAAACACACAATGTGGATCTATCTATCTATCTATCATTTGGGGCATTTTGGGTTATAATGTTAAAACAGATCCTGCTCTTTGACCCTGGCTTGTGCCGAGGTCACAAGGTGTAGATCCTTCCTTGTAAAGAAACTCTCCCTCGCACGCACGCACACACACACACACACCCTTTGTCAATGGCTATTTTTTGTGTGGTCTATTTTGGGGTTGTGTTTTTGATATAAATAGATACAACGTTGCCCTGAAGCAAGTCTCTCTCTCTCTCACTCTCTCTCTCTCTCTCTCTCTCTCTCTCTCTCTCTCTCTCTCTCTCAATAATAATAATAATTAATGAGATATAACTCACTGAATTTAATTTTGAAGATCAATTACCTTTACTGATATGACTATTTAAATTATTGGCATATGAGATCATTCAAAAAGTGAAATTTACAATTTTCACAGCAAGCAATAGGATTGTTCTCCAATTAAATACATGTAACATGCACCTCGTGCACAATTTAAGCTTTGGAGCAAAGACCTAAAAAGCTTCATAGCTTATTAGGCCTTTTCTTCAAAGCTTCATTCAACCTTTACCGTTACACACGTTTGTATTTACCATTAAGCAAGAAACTCGTGTATTTCAGTGGGCCACCACCATTTGCACTTTTAATGGGTCCTATCAAAGCTGTGGCAGAATTTGAGTCGAGAATAAGATTGTTGCAGAAGTTCATATAGTCTCAGCTAAGGGATGGGAGTTGCATTTCTAGTTTGCAAAGGTATAAGTTCCCTAAATACTTTGTCAATTCAAAGTGGGATACTCATAAGTTTTAAAACCTCTCAATAAAGTTTCACAGGAGTGTAGATAAATGGTGTGATGGTACGTAAGCGAACCACCAGTTCAACAAAGTTCATTTTTGCCATTCAGTGTAATGCATAAGCAACACTTCAACATTTTACTACACAGTATTTACTAGAGCAGGGCATCAGCAATTGTCAATGAGCTGCCGTCAATGTTTCAGGCTGGCCCAGTCGATGGGCGACAGCCAATCGGCGTCAAGAACGTATTTACTGGTACCACGTCGTAGCTTCTCTGCTTTATTGCAGTGAAGTCTGTTCCTCTTCTCAACATGAGCTGCAGCGCTGAACAGTGTCTCGCTGTCAGTGCTTGTGCATGGAGCAGACAGGCACTTGGGTGCCGTTTTTGCCAGGTGAGACATGTTAGCTCTGCTACGTTCACCAAACGCGGAGTGAGTGTTTCTAACGGTGCAATTGCAATGTAGTCACTTAGTTTTACACGGTCAGGCACGGATGCAGTCGGCATACAGTACCTAGTAAGTGTATGTATTTATTTATTTACTTGTTTACAGCTGTTGAACTACCAACCTTGCAACCTTGTTTAGCATTAGCTTAAGTATTTAGCACAACTAGCGGCCACCCTGAAAAAGTGACGGGGATTGAGGGACACGAACCTGAAAGAAAAAAGAAAGTTTGCCACAGTTGCAGGAAAGAAGTGGAAGTACTCTGTTTTTTTAGTTGAGTTGCCTACCAAGCAACGCCCGACCCCCTTCTCTAGTGTGCGCGAATGAAGTGGCTGTGTCACGTACAAACAAAAGACACCCACACGTGTAGACTGACCCAACATTTTTGAAATTAATCGAAATTTGCTGAAATGTGGCGCCAGCTATATGTATTATGCTGAATGCCAGAAGAGTGGACTCGAGTCATGTGACTTAGACTCGAGTCATGAATTTGACGACTTTAGACTCGACTTGGCAAAATGTTAAAAGACTTGCAACTCGACTTGGACTTGACCAAAAATGACTTGCGACTTCACTCGGACTTGAGTCCTTTGACTTGAAAAGACTTGCTTCTTCCACCAAAGCAAAAAGATTAAAATGTATGTTAACGAGTGTGTGTGCACGTGTGCGTGTGCGAGCTGGGCTGACACAGCGCCGTCATTCAGACATGTCAGGGAAGCCTACGCTAAGGCAAAATTCAAAATAAATCTGACCAAATAATACATTGACACCAATGCAACGGCCTTAGTGGATTTTACTTTGAAGTGTACCTGCATGATGGCGTGAACGCCAGCTTGACTACTTCCCTTTGAAATTTTGGCTTGCATTATTGACATTTTTATTGAAATTACATATTTTCTACAACCATTATCATAATAAGTATATTAAATAGCTAATATAGGACGTGAAGAAACCGCAAGTTAAATACGCCGTCATTGCACGACACGGTACAAGTCTCCGGCGTTCGTGACTAGTAGCTAATGAAGGAATATTAAATTACTATATTAAGTGTAATCTTTGCGTGTCCAAATAATTGTATTCAGAATCTGATGAAGAAGTTTTCCTGCAAGAATTTATTTAGAGGCCTCTAAAGACACAGTCAGGACATCACATCAGAATGCAACGATATGATCCCAAGTGTGTGTCAATTTACAGAACATCGACACATTTATACAAAAAAGCTAAAAGGTTCCTCCTCCTGGCTCATGATTGAACAAAGGGCAGACATGTCATCTCCTAGATTGAACAAAGGTGTAAGGTTGATGGTAAACAGACATCTTTATACAGTTCCCCTTCTTGATTGGGGGAACAGAAGTAATCAAAATCTGACCCCAGACCTTCAGTCCCTAAGTGACAAGAGACTCTGACACATCATGCACATTGCCCCTCTAACAGCATTTGAGGGTACAAAGATCAAATTAAGTTCACAAAATCACCATCCCACTGTATTCTTTTAAACACTCATGATTATATCACATTGATATGCCTATAAGTAAACTCAAAAACAGTAAAACATCAAATTGAAAATATTAAATGTCTTCAGTCCTACCATTGAACTTCTATAAGTTCAAAAACCGGACATTTAATCCCACAATAGTCTAGAGAGAAAGTCCAGCGCGAATCTTGATCGTCGCAAAAATGAAGCAATGTTTATGTGTGGAGTTCAGAAAATAAGAATAGCAGGTGAGAGAGAGAGAGAAAGAGAGAGAGAAAGATAGATGGGCTTAGCAGTCAAAATTCAGTTTGATTCATTAAAAAAATCAGTGGAAGGGGCATAATAAATGTGAGGCATAACACTATGTGATGTGGTTAAGTGTCACGACGCAATAGCAGATGTGTCCGTCCCTCGAAGCCATCTCCTGATGAAGGTCTTGTTGAATGAAAAGTGTGTTCGACAGTTGGTCAAAATTTTTTAAGAAGAGGCGTTTGTCAGCCTCTTTCCGAACCCTGGCTCACTGCCAGAGATCGCAGGAAAGGTCACGGGACTTCATTCCCAGTGTGACTCTTTCCTTGTGAATTGATGAAAAGGGGATTTGAGTGATTTCCCCCTTTCAAACAGCAGATTGACACTTGATCAGCTTTTCCAACTGTGTCAATCCGTGCCCAGGGAAAAGGCACTCCAATGAATCTTCTTTCAGCGACCTCCTCCTTGTCCTTGGGCAGCTTGTCAGGTAGACACTGGAACCGGGTGTGGTGGGATCCGTTAGATGGCTCCAATTGGTGTGGACGCAGATCAGCAGCTTAGTCAACCCCCTCAGTCGGAGTCAATTGATGTGATTTGATGAGCCTGGGACCTCTTGGCTCACATGTGGTGGATGTGGCCCCCACCATTATGATCAGCAAACCAATCTGTGTGCAAAATCATTTTCATTTAGTCACTCATAACATACATAGTCTTCATTCTTTACTTTGAAAAGAGCACCTGTTTTTTTAGCAAATGTTAATTGTTTAAGTTCTGTAGGTCCTGAAACATGCTGTTGGACACGGAAAAAGTTATTTTTGTTGTGGCATTCAAACAGAATCCGTTTAATGACATTTGTACATTCAATGGCATAATAATGAAAGTCTTGTTGCCATTGAAACTTTATGAGGCCAATTGTTTAATATTTCTATTTTTCTTTAATGTCCTTGAGATCAGAGATAATATACTAAATCTAATATGTTTTAATCTCAATGCCTTTTCTATATCTTATGAAGTTTTGTTTTTTCAAGTGGGTTTGTCTGATCCAATCATCCCAGGAAACCCTTATGATGGTAGATAATGATTAATCAAATATTTTACCATGATATTTACTGTTGTAAATTTTAGCATAAATGTGCTCTTTGTCGTACATCAAATTTCTGTATTTTTAACGCTGGTTTCTTATTATAGCAGTGTAAATCATTTAAAAACAACATCATCTTAACTCAGAACCATTCATGTCCGGCCGGGCCATGAACAGTCTGAGAAGAGATTTATATATATAATTATACCTTTAATAAACACTGCAGTCCTGCAGTTAATTTTTACAACTTGTCTCATGAAAAAATGTCACCCAGGTGTGTCAATGTTCCTTCCACACCTAAATGGCATATTCCATGGGCTCTAGAAATTATACTTTTCAATCATTTCTGAAATGGAACATACTTACCGTATTTCTGCTATAAGGGTCGTCTTTTGTCATCTTTGTAGAACTTACGTTTCCTCCAAGTCAAATCCTCCCCATTCGCTGCCTGTAAATTCCTCACACCAAACTTCATTCTCACATCAGACTTCCTTTTTATACACAGACAGACCAGTCATTCTCACATCAGACAGACCAATCATTCTCACATCAGACTTCCTTTTCAACAAACTCAGACAGACCAATCATTCCCCCATCTGATAAAGATCAATTTTGATCATTTCAGACCTGAATGTGAAAACTGCAGCCGCTTCCAAATTGCTGCTTCAAAGAGGAAAAACAGACACCTTGTGTCCTGTAGATTAAAAAACAACCAAATTGTGACAATTTGGCCAACACCAGAACTATAAAAAGATCTCCAGCTGAGCTAGCCAGGAGCCATAAAAACAAAAGCCTTTGAGGCAAGAGTTTGTAATGTAAATTTGAATCCTGTAGATTAGAAAAACAACCAACTTAAGCAGATGTAAATTAAGATCCTGCAGCGGAGGACTTTTAGGGTCAGGAAGAGAAGAATTGTTATTATTATTATTATTATTTTTTTTAAACAACCCCATTAATCTATTGCAGGTCACAAATCTTCCAAATATCTGCCATCTCAACTAGTAAAAGAAACAAGTTATAATCAGAAAAACAAAACCCCTACTTTAAACCAACCAAAAAGTATTCTTAAAATGCCAACTAACCTCACCTCTTCTACAGAGTAGTGGGGGCTTGTAAAAACACAGCAGGGAACTTTGCCTTTGTGCATTCCCCGTGGAATCCAAAGATCAGTGCTGTTGAGCTTAATCAAAATTAAAAATTTAACCAGCAAATTTGCCGTAAGTGTTCCATATCTGAGTCCACTCTGAGAAGCCAAAGTTATAAAAGAGAAATGGGAAAAAAACTAGAAGGCCAAATTCAACAAGCATCAAACAACGGAAAATATAGTATTTAAAGATTAGAATAAATTTTATACTTCCCTAATTCACATAAGCTGTTCTCAATTTCCGAAACTGCGTTGCTATAGATCACATCTCCTTTCTGACATAGTACAGAGTGCAAATGTCTACAAACAGAATACAACATACGACCTCAGGCACCAAACTCAGATGATTCCAGAACTTTGAGTCCACAACCGGAGTTCATATTCCTTCCTGCCCTTGTCGATAGCAGTTTATGCAGGGCATAGTTCAAAGCGGGCACTGGGCTTTGTGTACTGGAGTTCTCAGGAAAAGTTCATCATGACAGAATCGATGATAATCCTGTCTGCTCAAAAAATTGCTGGACATTATGCTCAAACAATGCATAAGAGTCATTGAACAGTCACAGGACGAGCGGATTTACAGTGTACCATCCTTTTTGCAGTCCGTGTGGTCACTTCCCCCCCGAAAGTGACCATTGTTCAGTTCGCCGTCCACTCTGAACATCAAGCATAGCAGGAGAATGCTGTTCATTCCATTTCCAGCACTTTTCGGTTGAGTCACCCAAGTGAAACACCTTTCAGTCAAAGATTGAACCTGCCTGAAACATTTATACACTCGGAACAGACAGAGGGAGATGAGATCATAGCAAGAGAACACTGCTTGTTGTCATACAATTTCCAAGAAAAAATAAATAAAAAATTCCCCCAAAATCTTTTGGTTTTCAAACTATTTTTAATTTATTCATTTATTTATTTTGTGGTTTTATTTGAATTTGATCACTACACTATAGCAAGTAGTAGTACTATATTTACGCATATGTCTACCATAGACATCTTCATTACGTGTTACCTCAAATTTAAGAAAATGTGACAACTGTCAGTCACCCTGGCCACTTGGATGGAAGTCCTTTCCAGACTTCTAGAATGGGACTCAGATAAAGACAAAGGTTAAATCATTTTCACACTTATGAATAAGTTATCAGAGATGCAGGGGAAATATAAAAATCAAAAATGAAAAGTCTATTTCAATTAAAATTTGGTTTTATTACTTATTCACCTATATTACACAGATCTGATTTTAAAAATAATATGATAGTGGCCTGTAGTTAACACCTAGACCTCTATGTCCTTCCGCATAACAGGAACAATTTGATTTAGCCTTAGACGACCCCTGCTATTCACACACACAACAGACTACAAGTCTCCCAAATGGAGACAATGGAAGAGAGGACTAAACGTATCACACCCCCCTGTCCTTTTTTATCTAGTTTAATTTAATTTTAACAGACAACAGTACAAATCACCACCTTCTTAAAACAGCAGCTCACGGCCCCCATCCTTTCAAAATATGCAGATTTCCTGCTACCATTCTTTTTCACCCTTTTTTGAGGACAAAGAAACTGGAGAGAGAGGAAATTTTTTCCACCTCTTTTCCATTGAAATCTACTCTTTTCCTCTTCCTACAAAACGCCATTCATATACATCCTATCTTATCTCGCTCATTTTTGGAGACACAAAATACCTGCCTTCCAACAAACTCAGTCCTTCTTTCACTTACTGTAACTTCAGTTTCCTCTCCCTTGTCATAAAGGCATTGAGGAGAAAAAACACAAAAACAAGAAGAAATCAAATCCCCCCTTTAAACTCACAATTCACACATGCTTCACATATTCATAGTTTCAACAAACACTCACACAACACACACTCCTCAACTTAATTCAGTGGCGTCTCAGTTGTTGAACCACAGACGAACACAAACCTCTCCGAAGTGCGCACTCATTTGTAAAATACACCGTTTATTCGTCTAATAATAACTTCACCACGTACTTATAGCTCAAATGTCGACTTATTCGCGCACAATCCATCGCAACGTTACAGCTGCGACACAGACACGTCGCGCACATTGTAAGACAACCAACGAAAAACCGCGTGGCCACAACACACCATGGAGCTTAACAAACAAACAAACGCGTACACTCAACAATTCATTTCTAAGCCAAGAGCTCTCGCTTGGTTCAAATTTTCCCCCCGGGTCATCTTTCACAGTCATCACTTCATCCAATTTATGTTCCAATTTCTTAACAGATGCGGCTGCCCGCAGCTAACTCATCCTTAGCCTTAAAAACAGATTCACACGGTAGCATCTTACCAAAAACTCATCTCCTGCGCAAAACTCGTACGCTGTCAGAGCCACTAGCTTAGCATCAGTTTCCTCATTCTCAAAATCACTTAACATCGTCATTTTCGCACCGTCTAACTTTTCTTCCATTCGAAGAAACTTATAGAAGTGTTTTTCACGGAGGTAATCAGCGTCTGGCGCTGTTTACACAATCAAATTCCACAAACACACCACATTTTACAACGGTGAGAACCAACCACTATCACAATTCGTGCGCATTCATACATTTAAAAGAGTTTCATACTTACGTTGACGCCGTGGTGGAAATGCGTCCAGCATCATGAACTCACTGTTCGCTTAGCGACCAATTCTGACTCTCGACCGGAAGTCTATGCAAACCTCCTTAATTACGGTCAATTTTTTCCGTCCATAATATGTAGTAATTAGTCGTTTTTAATATTTATAAAGTCAGTGACGTCTCACTTATTATACTACGATATAACAGATCAAAACTATTCTCATTAATCCCCCCAAAAAAAAAATATTTTTCTTTTTTTTTTTCAGACAAACACAAACAAGACGAAAACGAAACAGATATTAAATACCTTTTGCGCGACTTCAACAAATATATCCAGGATCTTCACGGGCGGCTTAAACTACACAGCTCTCGAACGTAACAATGTACGGACGGCTAATATTACACCACACACCGTTAATATACGGGTGTTCAACACAGCAGACGCCTTGTGTGATCAACACAGGCCGCTTAAAGCACAACACACAACAGCACTCACTTAAGTGTGATCAACACTTAGCGGCTAATAACACAACTACAATCAACCCAACAGCCAATCCCCGTGGTACACAATCTCTTATGCCATTTACAACAGCGGAGCTCTCCTACTTGACGTCACTTCCGTAAACACGGGGCACTTTTATGCGCGACTTAATATTTTCCCGGCTTCTTATTTAACACAACATACACACACCGAGGAATTATGTCCCTCGGTTTAGAAATTCCACACAGCACACACCTTGTTACCACACAGGCGGCTAATCCACTCCGCACTCCCAGTAGTTCATATACTGACGGCTTATTCATACGAAAAAATAAAAACACAACCTATTCCACCGCGGAAAAACTCCCATGCATGGTTCAATGTCGTAGTAATTTTCAAAATCGAGGACTTTCCGTCCCACCGTAAGAAATACTACTACAACCCCCCTAACTTGTTCACAGATCCCAAATACAACTTAGCACAGACGAAATGCAACTGTATTGATCCCAAACAACCAGAATTTCTCTACGTGGATAAAATGTCCACTCACCTTGTTAATATTTTTGCGCTTTAGAAATCCGGTGTTCAGGAACAAACACAGCTGTCGAAAAAACGTCTCAATAAGTCCACGTCGGCGTCACCATTTTGAAGGAATATTTTGATTACTATATTAAGTGTAATCTCTGCGTGTCCAAATAATTGTATTCAGGATCTGATGAAGAAGTTTTCCTGCAAGAATTTATTTAGAGGCCTCTAAAGACACAGTCAGGACATCACATCAGAATGCAACGATATGATCCCAAGTGTGTGTCAATTTACAGAACATCGACACATTTATACAAAAAAGCTAAAAGGTTCCTCCTCCTGGCTCATGATTGAACAAAGGGCAGACATGTCATCTCCTAGATTGAACAAAGGTGTAAGGTTGATGGTAAACAGACATCTTTATACAGTTCCCCTTCTTGATTGGGGGAACAGAAGTAATCAAAATCTGACCCCAGACCTTCAGTCCCTAAGTGACAAGAGACTCTGACACATCATGCACATTGCCCCTCTAACAGCATTTGAGGGTACAAAGATCAAATTAAGTTCACAAAATCACCATCCCACTGTATTCTTTTAAACACTCATGATTATATCACATTGATATGCCTATAAGTAAACTCAAAAACAGTAAAACATCAAATTGAAAATATTAAATGTCTTCACTAACTGTTAGCATTAGCATTGAATGCCTGGCTAGCAACAGTAGTTTGACAGCTATTGCTAGTCTTGCTTGCTTTTCTTATTGTGGACCTATGCTACTTTGTAATCCACTCTCCCTGTTTAAATAACGGGAATGTGCCTTAAATTGCACTTAGATGTATTTTTCATTATTAAAAATAAATAGAACTTTGGGCGGCACGGTGGATGGCTGGTTAGCACGTCCGCCTCCCAGTGCAGAGGACGTGAGATCGAGTCCGGGCTTCGGCCTTCCTGGGTGGAGTTTGCATGTTCTCCCCGTGCTTGTGTGGGTTTTCTCCGGGTACTCCGGTTTCCTCCCACATTCCAAAAACGTGCATGGCAGGTTAATTGAACACTCCAAATTGTCCATAGGTGTGATTGTGAGTATGGTTGTTCGTCTCTGTGTGCCCTGCGATTGGCTGGCAACCAGTTCAGGGTATACCCCGCCTACTGCCCGAAGCCAGCTGGGATAGGCTCCAGCGCCCCCCGTGACCCTTGTGAGGAAAAAGCGGTTAAGAAAATGGATGGATGGATGGATGGATGGAAATAGAACTTTGCCTTCATTTATAGTTATTTTATAAAACACTAGCTTTAAAAAACAAAACAAAACAAAAACATAAAAAATGTCCAATATGGCCATTTGGATTTTAAGTGCATTACAAGTGCAATATATATATATTTTTTTCTTCTTTTTTTATTTTTATTCGTCTTTTATGTGGGTGAATATGTGAATGTGTGTGCGTGCGTGCATTCATTAGTTCACCTAAAACCTATATAAAAATTTAAAAAAATCCCATAACGTTTCCCTAAACCAAACACTTCCAGCCAGAGTCGAGAGGCCATCAGGAAACCCGAGAAAGGACCAAAGAAAAGAAAGGAAAGTGAAATCCAGCACCGACCAGACACCACCCACCAGGCCACCAACCAGAGTCCTTCACCAACCCCAAAGACATCTAAATTTCAACAAATCAGGGAGACCTCAAGGAGAGACTGAGGAAAGGAAGGAAGGACAGACGAAGTGGAGTGAGATCCACAGACACCAGCCTCCACCGATTCAATGACCTGAGGAAGATTGTGTCTGAGTTTCGATAGATGCTGGTGTGGTGGATCTGGCGTGCATGAAAATCTCCACCAAAGAGGGGAGCCGTCGACCCCCGCCAGGACAGAGCAAGCGCAACACCTCAGGCCCCCCCAGGCCGCGGCAGCGCCAAAGGACAACCCCCGGGTCCCGCAGAGTCCACCGGCGGGAGAGCAAACCCTGGAGCAGGAGCGCCCCCCACCCCAACGCGGCCCCGCCCCCAACCCAACACAGCAGGACGGGGCATTGCAGGCCCGCCAGGAACCCCACCGGCCCACAGCACCCGCTCCCCCCACGACCCCCGCCCCTCATCCACCCCAACCCAGCCCCAACCACTCCCAGGCGCCCCCCCTCCAACCGGGCGGGGGCGGGAGGCGCACCCGCCCACCAAACCCCCACCAAACTCCCATCCACCCCACCGGGACCCCGGCGGGCATGTGGGACCAGCCCGGCGGGGCGATAGGGCTCGCCCCCCGCATACTTGGCCCGCCAGAGGGGCCAGGAGGTCCACCGGAGCGGGGCGGGCACAACACCAACCCACCCGCCCTCCCGGCCCCCGGAGCGCCGAGACCCGGGCCACGGATGGAGCCCCCGGCCCAGGGGAGGGGGAGGAAGGCAGACAGAGGAGGGGGAAGGGACGGGGGAAGGAGACGACAAGAAGGGCAGGAGGCAGCGGCAGGGCCGCAGAGAGAGGGGGAGAGGAGGAGGAAGGGTGACGAGGGAGAAGGGACAGGGGGGCGGAGGACGGGCGGGGAGAGGCGAGGAGGGAGAGGCAGCAAGGGGGAGGAAGGGGAAGGGGAGAGGGCACCCCGGCGGCCCCGAACCGCGCCGCCGGGCCCAGAGCGACGGACCACGCCGGGGCGGCGCCGCCCCGGACACCAGGGAGAGCCCCGCAACGCAGCACCCCCCAAGAGACCCAGGGAACGGCCAAGACGCAGCCGCCACCCAGCAGCCAACAGAGGGGCAGACCCGCCCACGCCCAGCCAGCGGGGGACAGCACTAGAATTAACCCCCTGGCATGCAGTGAATCCGAATATTAACCCTTAGTGCCCATTGGAGGTGAATCTGCTCGATCCTGTTGGCAGCAACTGGTTTCCTGACTATAAAAACACAACCATTTTACAAGTGCAATATAACGTAAGACAAGATACCTTGTTAATTTATACATGGACCATGTATAAAATAATTATGTATCTTGCCTTATATTTCATTTTTTGTGTTCAAGTTGTGTCCCTAAATGTTAACAGCCATATTTGACATTTTGAGTTTATATATATATATATATATATATATATATATATATATATACAGTATATATATATATATATATATATATTAAACTTATTGGGCAAAAGCATTTTATAAAATAAATTAAGACAAAGTTCTATTTATCTGATTTTATTTTTTTAAACAATCCGATCCGTGACTTTTGTGATCAGTTGAACCACTAAATGTTTGGGTACAAAAACTATGAGGTGATCAACAAAAAGTGTATTGCAGTATGTCCAAGATTAGATCACTGACGGAGAGGCAACAACTTCAAACTTACATCTTTCACGTTTGTAGTCGTGTCAAACACCACCTGCTGGGACCGATCCATCATGTTTGCAAATCCAGCTCGGAACAGTCTTTTCATTAACAAAACAGCCCTTCAGGAAATGCTGCCGGTACACGTCCTTAAAAAATAACATTAAACCACTGTCAAAAACTTGGACGAAGGAAGAAACCACTTGTTCCTGATAGGTTGTTTCTCCATTGCTCTCCACAGAATGTATGAGCAGCCAGCCTCTACAATTTCTGTAGTGTAGTGACAAATCTTTACCAGAGGCGTTGCCACTAACCTGAGGGGGCGGGGTCGAGTGCACTTCCGTGACTTAGTGACGTCAAACGGTTACGGAAGTTTAATCTGCCCGTTTGAAGCATACAATTCAGATAGGAGGAAAAAGCTAAAGAAGTCGCGGACAGACTTTTTTTTTAATACCTTGTTGGATTGTAGACAGTCCGGGGATGCATCTTGTTGATAGAAAACCCCACTAAAGTGCATTTTCATAATATGGGACCTTTAACTGGAGCCGTATCAAGAATCAGATCAGAAAAAAAATGGATGTTATCCAACATCACTACTTGGATTTGTTACCCTCAATTCTAATACTTAGAACTAAAAAATCTAATTATTCACTCCCTATTAGTTCTATACCACACACAGCACACAAATAACAAATACATGCGCACACATACGAGCACAAGCACACACACACACGCACGCACGTACGCACACACACGCATGCACGTACGCATGCACGTACGCATGCACATGAACCTATAAAGCAACACATTTAGATGAAAGCAGTGGTTTTATCTTCTTTCCTCAACAGGAAACTAGCAACTAGTATTGCACAAAAAATCACACACCCTCACACGTACGCGCGTGTAGTTGATGAGTTGTGTGGCAGATATATGGGCTGGAATGTTGAGAATATGTGAATAACCCTTTAGCTTTTCCATTCTCACAAACTTGCTTCAGGGGAGTTGGGGGATACATTTAGAGGAAGCGGGAAATGGCCAATCAGGTAGTGACCAGAAAATCCAGCAGAAGATGGCTCACTTACTAAGTACCCGTTATAAAATAAGAATTTTAATTTTACTTTTTTTTTTTTTTTCTGGAGAGCTCAGTATTGGTCATTCGGTAATTTTACCGATTTGACATGTCATCATCATTGCTCTCCTTTTTTATTTTATATATATATATATATATTTTTGTATTTTTATTTTATTTTTGTATGTGGGTGAATATGTGTATGTGCGTGCGTGCGTGCGTGCGTGCATTCGTTAGTTCACCTAAAACCTATATAAAAAAAAATAATCCCATACCATTTCCCTAAACCGAACACTTTCAGCCAGAGTCGTGAGGCCATCAGGAAACCCGAGAAAGGACCAAAGAAAAGAAAGGAAAGTGAAATCCAGCACCGACCAGACACCACCCACCAGGCCACCAACCAGAGTCCTTCACCAACCCCAGAGACATCCACCAGGCCAACAACCAGAGTCCTTCACCAACCCCAGAGACATCTAAATTTCAACAAATCAGGGAGACCTCAAGAGACCAAAGGAGAGACTGAGGAAAGGAAGGAAGGACAGACGAAGCGGAGTGAGATCCACAGACACCAGCCTCCACCGATTCAATGACCTGAGGAAGATTGTGTCTGAGTTTCGATAGATGCTGGTGTGGTGGATCTGGCGTGCATGAAAATCTCCACCAAAGAGGGGAGCCGTCGACCCCCGCCAGGACAGAGCAAGCGCAACACCTCAGGGCCCTCAGGCCGCGGCAGCGCCAAAGGACGACCCCCGGTCCCCGCAGGGGCCACCGGCCGGAGAGCAAACCCAGGAGCAGGAGCGCCCCCCAACGGGGCCCACGCCCCCAGCCCAACGCAGCAGGACGGGGCACTGCAGTAAATATTGCCTGGCAGTTAATTATGTTTAGCTCTATACACTAATCGTACAGTATTAAATTCCACAAGATCAAATAATTTTAAACATTATAGATTGCAAAATCAGTGTGGAGGAGGTATCAAACATTATGGACTGCTCTTATCGGAGGGTTGCAATCATGTGATTCCGGCGGCGTGTGAAATTCAACTGGGGGTCAGGAAGTAGGGAACACCCATTGAAAATGATGGAAAGCGACTATGCAAAAGTGTTGGGTGAGCCTGGACGTAGCCGATGCGCTCTAAAAATAATAAGATACTGTATGTCGGATATGATCGTTACACTCTGAGGAAAAGAGATTTTTCCGAACTTGTGTCGGATTTGCCTGGTGTGGAGGCAATTGACATCACAAACGACCTCGTCCTCCAGATATCGTACTACACCGCTAGCCAAATGAAGGTGTATAAAAGCCTGGAGGCTTACAACTGTTTCGTGTGTGGTTGGGTCAGCGAACTCGCATCAAAAGAAGCACTAAAATGACTGCCGTCTTGTTTTTGCTTGGGTGAGTAAATGTGATTCAGAATCATTCTGTTTTCAACAACTTTCAACTTTGTACACAAACATACCACTGGTGTCAGGCTACAAGCTAGCAGGCTACCTGTAACTACTGGCCTTAAACGGTCAGACAGTGACTCATCAGTCATGTATCTATGTTCTGTAATGTATGTAGACGTCTTGTGAATGAACCAATGCTTAAGTATAAGTGTATATTTCCATCAGTATGTTCTGGTTTTCCTGGAAGAAGGACCTCAATTTAAGAACCAACTTAAGACATTTCAGAATATTGCTGTGCAAAACTATAGTTCAAGCTGTGTGTGTTTGCTCATGCGTGTGCATGCATATGTCAAGTTGCTGATAGATGACAAGATATAAAAGCTGGGTGGCCTTCTATTGGCCTTCTGTCTCCTCCACTCGAGATCATTGGCAACAGTTACCTGACCCTCATAAAAAAAACTGTTTACTAGCCGCTCTGAAGTCAACTAGGTGTGTGTGTGTGTATGTGTAATACTGTAATTGAGTGTATTCAGGGGCGGACTAGGGATAAAATGCAGCCCGGAAATCTTTGACAGACTGGTCCACTTCATGCATTTTTATATTTTATTGAAAGAATGACCACATGGAGGATTCTCACAGAATTATTATTAAATATTTTTTTGTTGCTGTCATTGTATTATTTACATATTTTTATTAACCAGAAATGTACAGTATATTTTTCTACCCATGCCAGCACCATATAATGATAGGCAGAACAATTTAATGTTCTTCCACTGGATGGCAAACGGTACAATAAAGCTTTATACTCACCAGAGGTGAGAGTAAGTCCCAAGTTACTGTGAAAGTAAATCAAGCAACTACAGTTGCGTCACCAAAAAAGTGGGTCAAGTCATTACTTTGTTCAAGCAAGTCAACAGATAAGTCATAAAATCTTACTCAGCACAACATACTATATGGAGTGATCAAAAAGGAAAATTAATGATCAAGACAAAAAAAACAACACATTAATCTCTCTAAGAGTTAACTGAACACATAAAGAACATATAGCCTACGTCTTTAAAATTAAACAACTTAAGAGAATGGAATACATGGAAAATTATGTAGAAGAATGCATGTACTTTTAAAGTTTGCATATGAGTGTTTACAGCTACCAATAAATGTATCACTGCTACTGGAATGATAAACACTGACATGTTATACAGTATAATCATTACTCTCCTACATAAGAGTCAAGTTCAATGTTATAATGCACATATTTGTATCACTATAGCGATTTCCAAAGAGTTGTAATCGCTCCAACGCAAGATTTCTGATGCATAATTTTATGCACGTACGCTGGTCTTGCTATCATCTGTTCTGTTCTGTGAGTAAGGTAAGGCACTCGAACATATACTTAGTGCCGTTCTGCACTCTTTGAGTTCTGGCCGGCATAGTAAATGTTCGCACAACTGTGCAAGCAAGGAAATAGTACTTTGTACAAAAAGAGCCACCATGCTGGGCTCATTTTCTGTGAAGCTGTGTGTGTGTGTGTGTGTGTGTGTGTGTTTTTGTGCGTGTGCGTGTGCTTCCCCCTCCATCTCATCCTGCCTACGACGCTGCTGCTGCTGCTCTCTCACTAGCGCTCTCAGTATTCAAAAATAAAAAATAAATAAAAAGAGGTGCACGTGTGTGTCCATATGTTCCATTCAGGCCAAATAGGAACCGAATCTGCCCAAAAATTAATTGGCCTTTCGAGAAACTCACGAAAAAAACTGCTCTGAGTGTATTGCACTTAATTAATATTTCTGCATTTGACTTTCCTTTTACTTTATAGTGTCTTGCTAAATCAAAATATTACATTTATAGTGTGACAAAAATATGGTACGTAGCTAAAGATAAATGCCAAAAACACTCATTAATGTGCGCTTAATTTTGTTGGAACCAACCCACAAACATGACCTTGAATTTCCCCTGATTCTATGATTCTATTTTGATTTTATTTTTCAATAGAGCGATTGCAATCGCTAATGAGAACTAGAGCACAATTTAGTGTTAGGCTGTGATACTTGTGGAGTGTGTTATTGGCACAAGGAGGGCAAAAGCTGCAACTTATACACGGACATTACTTAAGATGAACTGAGCGAGGAGTGTGCAGACTTAAGTCTGGGACTGATAACGATATGAATCAATGACCTTCTACCCGTCAGCCCTTCTTTCGGATGTCAATGTTGCAAATGATATGATGTGATCGACGTAACCTGTAATAATATGTCCGAAAGGAAAAAATGAATAAAACAAACAAACAAACAAATGAGCAGAAACTGAGGCAAAGAAAGGTTTACTATAGGTCAATGTTTATTCACTTAATGCACACACACACACACAAACTGTGTCTTGACCTCTGAGACTGAGGCCTTGTCCACACGTATTTTTAAAAAACAAATATTTCCCCCATCCCCGTGTAGGAAAAATTTCCATACACACTGCCTTGTTTAAAAACAAATACATTCACACTAAAACGCAAAAGTGTGTTTTTAAGCTCATTGACAACTAGGGATGTCGGAAATCGAGCCCGATCATGTGGTTGCTGACTCGATCGGAAACGGATGTTGTCTCCTGATCAGGACTCGGATAAATATATGAGGTTATTTTTATAACTTTTTATTCAACCTGGAGTTGCGCAGTGGCACAGAGTGACACTTAATTTTTCCACACAACTTAGCATGCGGCATGCCGTCACTTTGCTACAGTGACACTATTGGCATAATTCCATCGAGCAGCGGGGCTAAACAAAATAGCGCCGAGGTATTTGGAAGTAGATGATAATAAATTATTATCATCTTTAATGTAGAAAGTGGAGACGGTGCGTCTTACACTGTGTGTAAAGCGAGCATATCGTGTGGCGAAAAGGATGTACTGTAGTTGTGTTGCATGCTTCCCTGCTGCTGCGCTGCATTTCACTGACAGGCAACCGGGCAGCCCCACCGCCATTAGGCACTGGCGTCTCTGGACGTGCTTCGGGCCCTACCCTCTGATCCAACTGCGGCGCCGGCACCTCTGGACGCTCTTTGAAGAGAGCCCGGCGACTCGTCTAGCCTAGAGGGAATCAGGAGGCTCGGACATCCTTCGCAGGATTGCCAATCCCGCCTGGGCCGGCAGTCTAGCCTGGTGTGAGTGCAGACCCAAAGTCAGGATATGGTAAGATTAAATACATTTTGCTTTCTTGCTCTTCAAATGCAGCCTTTTGTTTGTTGTGAAGTTTGCCCCCCACCCCACACAAAATTTGAGGGGAATAGTGTTACGTTTGTGCCATAAAAAGTTTTGTTTGTGCTGTTGCTGTTTTGCAGTTATTAGTACTTTTTTTTTTTATAGGTCATCCAGAGTTCACCCCGCCCCCATCTACTGAGAAACGGACCCCAAAGTGTTTGTTTCACGCACCTATGTATTTTTTCTTCTTAAAGAAAAGCAACATTAGGTTAGCCCATCAATTTGTGTTAAGTAGCACGCTTTAAAACGGCTACAGTAGGTCCTCAGAAATAAAGCTTTTTTTGAATATTTTACTTAGTTTAACCACTGCTCCACTCACCATATTAAATGTATTGGGGTAGTTTTGCTACAAAAAAACAATGCCGAGGTATCGGATCGGGACTCGGTGTTGGCCGATCTTCAAAATGAGGTGACTCGGATTCGAGTCCAAAAAAGTGTGATCAGGACATCGCTATTTACAAGCATGCCAAACCTCTAGGCAGCAGCAGTTAGCCAAATACTGCTCATATCTTGACGTCACTTCCACAATATGTCACACAACCCTGCTACCTCGTCCAGTATTTCGATCTTGAGGTAACTCACGTGTGCAGAGCAATGACATAAATCTACACTTACGACTGTCACACGCAGATGCACTCTTGATTGTGAAAGCCTCGGGCAGATTGTCATTGACATGCGTAGAAGCTAAAATCCTGATTGGACCAAAAAAATTAATAAAAAAATCTTACCTACGTACTAACTGGACGCTGAGGAAGCAAGACATGCACTATGTAACCAACAGGGTTGGGGAATCCAGGTCCAGAAAAGTAAAAACCCTGAAATAGTTTGGCTTTAGCCACAGGTGATTCCACTCAGGTGGGGACGAGTTTTTTTTCGTGCCAGTTGAGTAAAAAGCACCTGTGGCTGAAGCCAATTTGTGGCAGGGTTTTTACTTTCTGGACCTGTATTACACAATAAACTGTTGGAAATGAATTAATAAAAATCTAGTAAATTTTAATCAGTGCTTCTGATAGTTTTTAGATCAGCAGAGAAGTTCCCTGCATCTCTCTCTCTCTCTCTATCTCTCTCTGTCATCCAATCCAGGCCGTCTCTTCTTTTTCGTCTTTTTTTCACTTTAAGCTCCTCTCACTAATTCATCGTTTTCTGCAGGTCTCCTTGAACCATCAGAACTGTTTGGGGTCCGTCTGTGCATGCAACCGGCTCAGAGAAAGAAAGAAAGCAAGACAGGGAGGACTCAGGCGGAGGGATTTGGTTAGCCTCAACAGCTGCCGTTTAATCAACACAAATCACCTCCTGACTGAGGGAAAAATTAACAAAAAATGCTCCAAACTGGAGGGAAAAACAGGATACACAAAAAAAAAAGCACAAGAGCAAGACTAGACAAGGCAGGGTCTGTGGATATTAACTGCGGGACCGCTTCCATGAACAGGACGTGACGCTTCGGCAACAAGACAAGGGAGACGCAGACTATTTAACACATGAGGGTGATTGGGAACAGGTGGACACAATCAAGGTAGTGGGCAAACACAGACACCACATGAGGAAGGGCAAGTGACCTGAAACGAGAAGAGAGTTAGACCACGTCCACATGAAAGCCAGTTTCAATGTATCCTCACAAGTTTTTTACAGTTTAGGCTAGAGATGGGAAAATGAAGCCTTGTGACGCTTTTGAGGCTTTCGGCTGATTGCTTTGGAAAAAGAGTCGAAGCTTCAAAGCCCCATAAGATAGATCGTACCGGTGACATCTGGTGGTCAGCTGGAGTCATAGCAGCTAAAGTGATTCGCCTGATTTTATATTCCAACATAACACCAGTACATTCAGTCTTACATTTGTGTCTGTCTAATGATCATCAGGTACACATGGAAGGTGAACATAAAGTGAACCAAATATCTACATGAGGGAATTGTGCTTGTGCAACAGTGAAAATAAAGTAAATACCAGTACGTACATGAGGGAATTGTGCTCTTGCCCAACTTTTTATATTTATTTGTTTTACAAGTTCTTATTTAAGAACAATATTTGCTCTATCGTTCTGGGCTTCAAGCGGCTTCTTCTCTGGCTGACAATTTCACCAGCCTTTGAAAAAATCCTCTCACAGGGGACTGAAGATGCTGGTGTTGAGAGGTACTGCAGAGCCACTGGATGCAGATGTGGGTATGTGGTTTTGTAGAGAAACCAATATTGTAGTGGCTTCTCCGTCCGGGGAAGCGGTTTGTCCTTCAAATATCTAGAAAAGAAAAATATGACAGATAATCATTTTTGCACTGGATTAATAAATCAAAGTAAAGATACAGTAGATAGGGAAATTTAGTTTCAGCAGCATAACATTACATTCATTACAACATAACAATAGTGCCACTTTTCATATCATATATGTATACTGTAAGTACCTCACCTCTGAACCTCTGCAATTGCATTGGCAGTGCTACTTGAAGCACGCTGTGTCTCCACCTGGCTGCCCAGAGGACCCCAGAGGCTGTTGCCCTGGGAATGGCCTGTAACCTCTGCAGGTGGCAGTTGTTGGGCTGGTGCAGGCATTTGTTTGGCACATTCTCTTGTGAGCCTTTCCACTGCAGCCTGGCAACTTGATGTGTTACAGAAGCCCACTTCTTTGAATCTTGGATCCAGCAATGTGGCTAGTGTCAGGGTTGTTATTTTCTCCAGCATTGCAAATTTGTCTTGGAGATTGCTGTTTATTTTGCTGACTAAATTCCTGGCAACTTCGATGGTGACTGTTGTCCACTGTCTGGCTGTGAAGTGCTTCAGCATCTTCACCATTGGAATTACTTTTGATCCAGACACTCTATTCTCTGTAGACATTTCTACAGTGGCCTCATTGAATGGAGAGAGGACTGAAAGGCACTGTGAGATCGTCTCATATTCTTCAGCAGAGAATGGGACGATGGTGGTGTTTAGACTGCTGAGGGCTGCACCCAGTGGCTCCCTCTGCTCATGTAGTCTCTGGAGCATTGCAAATGTGCTGTTCCAGCGTGTTTCAACCTCTTGCAAAAGTTTATGCTCCGGTCTTCCCATTTGCCGCTGAATTTCAGACAGCTTTTCCCTTGCCGTAGTGCTTGATTTGAAATGCCCCACAATACTACGTGCCCTGGTGCGAAGATCATCAAGCCCTGGTGTTTGTGCTAATGATTTCTTCACGACAAGATTTAACATGTGGGCAAAACAGCTTATATGGCGCACATTGAGGAGATTGGCACATGCAATCATGTTTGCAGCTGAGTCTGTGACCAGACTCATCACTTTGGCTCTGATTCCCCACTCTGCCATCAGGGTTTCTTTGGCCTCTGCTAGGTTTGCTGCAGTATGGGTGCGAGGTAACCTTTTTATGCCCAACAGAAGAGTTGACAGCTGCATCTCTTCATTAACGAAGTGGCAGGTTACAGCCAAGTAGGCATCCACATTTATTGAAGTCCACATGTCGGATGTTAGGCTGACTTGATTGGCTGACTGGATGTCTTTTCTATCTCCGCTACTGCGTTGTCTTTGGCAACCCTGTATTTATTCTGCAACATTTGTTTGAGGGCTTTTCTTCCTGGGATGAGATAAGTCGGCTCCAGGAGCTGGACAAAGGCCCTAAACCCTTCATTTTCCACAAGTGATAGTGGCTGTGCATCTATGATGATGAGATTCAGTAAGGCCTCATCCAGCTTTTGCTTCCTCGACCCTGATGACAGAAAAAAAAAGTGATGACATATGAAACTTTAGTGTGCTTTAATACCGTACATTTTCCTTTTTTTTTAACATATCAGGGTAAATTAAATCAAAACAGTGATATCATTCAAAGTTGTAAGTAGCAAAAAAAAATAAAAAAAAAATAATTACTCAAGAATAAAAAGTGACAAAAGATATATAGTATTACAAGTGATCATATACAGATGTATATGCATGAAACTATAAAACCCTTTTAGGATTAAACACAATCATGTGGAATTATGACCATACCAGAAGGTCCATCAGCTTCAGCTGAAGTGCTCTGCTGCGGAGTTGTTGCCTGTTCGTGTTTGGCACGCAGATGCCGCAACATGGAGGAGGTGTTGTTGCCAAAAACCAACTCCTGTGAGCATATGAGGCACTGAACCTAAATAATGAATAAATATGACATTAAAAATTGTTATGCAATACTGAAACAATCAAGATATTATTATGGTTACTATGGACATACTGCAGGCTGTGATATTTTTAAATGTAGATAACACAGCCAAGATTCCCAGCGACCTTTAAATCCTTTAAAGTTTTAACATTATTAAAAGTGATACAGTAATATTAATTCATTTTCTGTAAGCATTTATTATTGCAAATGTTGCGGTGAGCCATTTAGCAAAACTGTACAACAGTAAATACAACACTACAATGATGATGATAATGCTGATAATATACCATTTAATATTATGCCAAATAATTAAAATCTTACCTTTGTGGGTGACACAACGTCAAAGTGTTGCCAAACACGAGATCGTTTTCTTGTATTGGAATTCTCCATCCTAAAGCTCTCTCAAGTCAGTTTTCTACTTTTCTCTCAAAAGGCTGTGGGCGCGGGGGAGGCAGTGGTTGTTTCGGTGTCTCCTTTTAACAGCTGACACCGCGCCAAAACAATTGAATCAGTTACGTAATTTCCGGTGTCTCATTTGCGCGCATGAAGCCGCATACGTCATCAGCACGTGATCACGGAGGTTTCATCGGGGCTTTTGATACATTGTTTCGAGCAGTCTGTCTCACTCGGCTGACACACGCTCCGGAGTCTCATTGTCAAACGTCCCATCTCTAGTTTAGGCCGTTCATCCACATGATGGCGCGTTTTTGGAGCTTGAAACCGATTACTTCAGAGTGGAAAGATTTCAAAACACGCCCCTTACGCATCCGTCTGGACTCCATATGCAGGATACTCCTCCAGTGATGACGTAATGGTCGCAGCTCGATGACGACGTATTGTCGCAGATTGATGACGTATGCGCCAACTCTCGCATGACTGTGCACAAACCGCCAGTCTGTCAAAAACAATGGCGGATAGCCGTCTCGTAGTCGTTTTGAGCAGCCGTCTTAGCTTGCTTATGGTTTTGCAGCAAAATATTTTGCTTCTTTATTCCCACGTTCAACAAGCGGTGTTGTACTTAAATCACCTGCCATTGTCACTTCTCCTGTGTTGGTCTTTTTCATGTTGTTTTGATACATGCAAAGCCATGTTTGTTCTGTAGATTGCAATAAAGTTAGAAAAAAAGTGTTCGTCTTCTTTGCTAATTCTTCTTCTACACTTTCCGGTAACTCCCTGTGGCTGCGCTACTCCAGACTTGGCATATGCATTACAGCCGTTAAACGTCCTCAGCGTCTTCTTTTGGACCCATGCAAGTCTTGAAATGATTCTGTGTGTAAGAGATTTGTTTGAGGAACAAAGCCGGCTTTGCTTCCGTCTGGACAGGGCCTTAGATTTTCAAAATAAAACCGGAAATGACAAGATATGACAAAAACCCAAGACCACCTCACTGCGACATGAGATGAGATGAGATGGGATAGATAGATAGATAGATAGATAGATAGATAGATAGATAGATAGATAGATAGATAGATAGATAGATAGATAGATAGATAGATAGAACATAACACATATGGATGCCATGTGAGTCATTTCCAAATGGCATATGGTCACGAGAATACAGTATGAGCCACATCCAACTCACATAAAAAGGGGAGATCAAAAAAGCTGGACAAGTAGCAACCCAGCCACTAAAGAATGAAGTGTTTTGGGCGGGTGTCGGATGTATTGTGGGTGAATTTTGTTGCCCATACAGGCTGGTGTTGCACAGTACTGACTTTGACTGCATTCCATGGCAATTCTTAAAAATACCTCCAGTTCCGGTCGTTGCATTCAGCTACTTGGCACCAGCTGATTCGCAACCAGTTTGTATAAAGTACACGATGAGATAATATGAACAATATTAAGTGTATACATACTGTACAGTTGTGCTTGAAAGTTTGCATACACTTAGGGCATGTAAACTTATGAGCACAACTGTAAATGTGCAAAAGCTAAACATCCCTTGATGACACAAAAAGCTAGGAATCATCACCAAAATTCACATTTTTTCATCCACTTTTGACAATTTCAACCTCTGAAATATCAAAAGAATTGCCACAGTATTTTGGAGCCTTTACAAGCCTTTTTCTTACCATACAGTTCACTCAATAATTTACATACCGCCAGGGCTTGTAAGCTTTCAAGCACAATTGTACATATATACTATACCATATACCAATTGTGTGTGTGTGTATATATATATATATATACAGTTAAGAATTAAAATGCATAATGTTGTAGTAAGCAATAGACATGTTGTTTGGAGGTTGATATTTTTTGTATTTTAAAAAATTGTTAGACTTGAGAATTTTAACCTTTTTTAAAATTAGAGGCTACTGTGTTAAATGATTGAGCTACAGTTGTCTTAATGTTTTACACGGATTTTCTAGTTTATGTAAAATGTTGAGTTTTTGTTGGGATAAATGTTTTGTTTTGGCTATTGTATCTTTGCAAAATACTCATTGTAAAATCCTTGTTAAATGAACAACACAAAAAAATAATGTAAATGATGTAGTTCACACAGATCACTGGTTATTCTTACAGTTGAGAGATGGTGAGTTTAAATTCCTGCTCTGGCCTTCTTGTGTCTTCTACAATTTTGTTTTACTAACAAGTTTCATCAATGTAAACACAATTATGTTTAATTTGACTAGATGTACACATATGCTAATTGAATGCAAGAGAGTAAATAAATGAAAATGTTAAGACTGTGCCCACTTCGTTTCTCAAATGACATGACGAAAAGAGATTGAATTTGCATACTGAGATAAAATCATGTTCTTCTAATGAACAATTTTTTTGAGTATGTCAGCCAGTCCTCCCTCAAGCGTCTCCAGCTGCAGTGATGCTGCTGCTCAACTTACATAATTCCAATTCTGGCCTCCGTTCAGTGGCTCCCTGTATGCTTCAAAATTAATTTTAAGATTATTTTTTTTGTTTTAAAATCTTTAAATGGTCTCACCCCACCTTACCTCTCTGAGCTCCTTTACCCCTACGCACATGGTCACCCTCAGGTCAGTGGTTCAGATGCTACTGGAGGTTCTGAGGACTAAGCATTGGCTCAGAGGGGATCAAGGTTTTTCCGTTTCTGGTCCCTCCCTTTGGAATGAACAAGCTTCCTTCCTGTCCATTTTTAAAACTCACTGTAAAATATTCTTTGGTTTTCGGCTCGGCATGAGCCTCGGCATTGTTTTAGTGTGCTATTCTGTTAAAAGTTTTTCTGTTATTAATTTATTGTTTTAAACTGTCTTTGTTTTTTTATGTCAGATTTTTTTTTTAGTTTATGTACAATACTTTGTGTGCAGGTATTTTTTTTGTTAAGTGCTCTATAAATAAAGTTGAGTTGAGATGTCAACAATTAAACCCCCTCAAAAATAGCTTGTCATTGTGTTTACCGTTAGTACAAATCTCTAAACCACATACATACTAAGTTTAAAATATGTTCGCTGGATCAGAAAGAACAAGATAAACACTTTCAGTCCTTCTCCAGCAACTTTGAGGAACTTCCTCAGTTCTCCTCATACTGTGTGATCATTATGAATTTCCTCACCGTTGGACTGCCCGTGTTTTTCTGCAAATTAGACATGTCCTTTTGAGATAATATTTAACTGGAAAATTGTATGTGATTCACATTACACATCTAGGAAAGTGACCGCTTACCTAACCTCCTTACTAATACTGGCAGACATTAGGACTAGCTATTTCGGTGGCTTAATTGGTTCTTCAAACACTTTGTTGTCCAGTCAGATTTTGAGGCTGGGTGAGGGTGACACACAGACAAACTGGCAGCACAATTACAATAATAACACTACAACTACTACCGCTTCTTTATGGTTCTGTGTGTGTGTGTGTGTGTGTCTGCAGCTTTAAACTATTACCCAGGGATGGAGGAGATCTATTTTTTTCTCTCCTTAAGACCCTGACCTCAGTGGTGTTGCACACACACAGACGCAAGTACTCATGCAATACCCCCAGCCCCCACACCCCACCGCACACACACACATCCTGTGTTTAGTGACTGCAGCAAAGCGAAAACAGTCCATCCAGGGCTTAAAATGCGACACTTCCTGGCTGTATCACTTGCATTGTTCCCTGAATACTTGTACTACTGTAATTAATCTTGTTTTTAATTCAAGCGTATTTTATTTAACAGCCTGCGATTTGTGTGTTTCTTGTTCAGGGTGGAGCCCACCACTCAACTAAAATCAGTTGTGATAGGCTCCAACTCACCTGCGACCCTAAGGCTACATCTACGCTATATTCCAGGCGTCCACAACAGCCCCATTTCAGGCCATAGTGGACAAAACGGGATGGCTGTAAAGCAATGCGGTGGACGAAGGGGTGGCGAATTTAAATGTTAAAAATTTGATGGCGTGAAGAAAAACTGTTGAAGAAAAATGCAAACATCTTTGCACCCTTTATCGGACCATGATGAAAAAACATGCGTTGCATTCACTCACAAGTAGGGATGGGTACCTTTCACATTTGAACCGCTTTGGTTCCGATTCTCAGTACTGGGGTATCGATACATATACTGAAAAGATACTTTTGTTCAGTTTTTTTTTTTTGGTGGTAATAAATGTTAATATATATATACAGTATATATATAATTTTCATTACATACAAATTGACAAATAATAAAATTTCAAACCCATGAGCCAGAAAAATGGAGTAAAAAAAAAAAATCAAAGTAAAACATTAATAAAGTATAAACAATACCAAAAATAAATTAATATTACAAATTGAGGAGTGAAAATCAAAGTTATTTTCAATGAGCAACATAAAGAATAGAGTAAAGCAGTAATACAAGAACAGATGATATTGTATTAGTGTTATTTTGGTTGTGTGCAGTTGATTTACAAGAACGCGCGTGCCGCATGTAGCGCAATGAATTCAAATCCGCCTTGGATTGAAATCTCCCAAAAAAATGACAGTTGGAAGAGGACATGAACGACAATGAAGAGAATCATTGGGACTCGGGAGCAAACTCATTTTAATGTGCACAGTCACAACTTAAGACGCGCTTCGGAACATGGCACCCTATGATTGGACTCATCCCACTCGGACTTCACGGTTACACTGACTCTCTGGTTACCTACATAACCAACGCTACCTCACCCCACCCCCACTTCCGGAATATTTTCTCATCGGATCTGTGTGATTCATGTAGATGACCTATTTTGGTTTCAAAAAGGCAAATTTCGTCGAAAGGCCTGTGTCTTCCAACTAAAGAGGGATCACACTCCTCAGCTTCCTTGGTAAGATCTATTCAGGGGTGATGGAGAGGAGGGTCCGTCAAAAAGATAAAACTCACATTCAGACTAGAAAAGTCCTTTGGCCCGCTTGCTTGGTCCTGACCAAAAGTGGACTTTTAGTGTATTGTTTTCGTTTGGTGCGGTTCGTATTCACACTGTAGTTTTTGCAAGTGAACTATATTGTGTAAACTAGTGGTGCAACGGATCATCATTGATCCGTGGTCGGTTCGGATCAGGCCCCACAATTCGGATCACGCCTGATCCGCGGATTGGTTAGTGAAGGGAAAAAAACAACAACAAAAAACAGTGCACATTCACAGTCAATACCATTCTGACATGTCAACGAGGCTGAAACATACTCAACGTAACACGCTAAGCCTAACCTCAGAATAAAATTGACCAAATACAGTAATACATTGACAGCAATGCAAATAGCCTTAGTACACTTTTACTTTGAAATTTGCCCACCATGTGACGTGATGGCTAGCTTAACTTCCTTTTTAGACGTTACTTTATCATAGTTGATTGACATTGTAGTTGCGAACAACATCAACACAGCGCTATCCTGAACTCATGTTTAATCGCTAATTTAGGATGCTAACAAAACCGCTAATTAATTACCTCGTCATTGTATAATATGGCAGAAATCTCTGACGTAAGTGGCTAGCTGCTAGCTGTTAGCATGACCAAGTGTCTGGCTACCGGCTGGTAAGTTTGACAGCTGGTACCTGGCTTGAATTATTTTTTAATATTCTGGACCAAGACTACTTTGTAATTCACTCTCCATGATTAAAGGAAGGGAATGTGCCTTGAATTGCACGTTGAGGTCTTTTCATTATTAAAAAGAAAAATAGAACTTTTGCCCATTAAAAAAAGAAAAACATTCAACTCAAAATGTCAAACTGAGCTGTTTAGATTATAGGAAAACAACTTTCAGCCATTATCTTGATATTTTACACATGAGCCATGTAAAAATAAGAATGTTTCTGCCTCATATATTGCACTTAAAAGTTGTGTTCCTAAATTTTAAACGGCTATATTAGATGTTTTGAATTTAAAAAATATATATTTAATGAAAAAAGCGCTTTACAAAATAAATGAAGGCAAAGTACTATTTATCTTTTTTTTCCTACTGATCCGAAAAACGATCTGATTGGTGACTCAAACCCGTGATTTGATCCGAACCGTGACTTTTGTGATCCGTTGCACCATTACTGTAAACACATTCACGCCAGTGGTGATTGCTCTAAGACTGCAAGGGAAGCTCAGCTTCCCCTAAATGCCCCCCTTCCTGAAAAAAATTGTGAGCAAATATGCACTGCTGTGTGTACATTTTATGCAGTAAAATACCTTTATCTTTTGTTCAGAATCAGTTATTTATCATAAATAACTGACATGACTTCCTACTAATTCATCCCTGCAGTTCCATGGCACTTTTATTTATTTATTTACCCATTCGGACACTGCTTTGAGTGGGTTGTTCCACTGCGAAAAAGTGGACAGTCATTGGATAAATACTTGGCTTTTTTTCACCCATCGGACGTTCAGCTACCGCGTGATGATTGGATGATCTGTCTGAGGCGTAAAAAAAAGAGCTTCCCCTCATTTCAATGACCAGCAGCCGCCACTGACTGACGCGTGACGATCGGTGCTCCCATTGGACAGAATGACAGAGCGCAAACCTGAGAATAGAGGAAAAAATTGCATATTTATGGTATTATTAGATGCAAAATAATTGCGAGCGTCAAGAGCAGCTCATTCAACAAAGCTTCCATGATGTTGTTTCTAATTTTGGTAGTCGTCAATTGCGTGCAGTAACCCTCGGTGTGCCCTGACCTACATCATGCTGGCAAAGCATGGCTGAACAGAATATGGAGGATTATTTATTAATTTAGTACAACGTTCACTACCGGCCAACTTTTTTGTGGAGAGAATTTCTACGTGCAGCCAATGCGTCGAGGAGGGGGTCAGGTTTGACGGCCTCAGCATTGCATTTTCGCTTTTTGCAGATGATGTGGTAATGTTGGATCCTTCAAGTTGCCGTCTCCAATTCTCACTGGAGCAGTTCGCACCCGAGTGTTAAGCAGTTGGAATGAAAATCAGCAGCTCCAAATCTGATACCCTGGTACTGTGAGAGAAGGGTGGATGTATCTTGGGGTCTTGATTCACGAGTGAGGGTAGGATGGATGGCAGGATTTACAGGTGGATTGGTGCAGTGTCTGCTGTGAGATGAACTCTGTTGCATCGGTCTGTCGAGGTGAAGAAGGAGCTGAGCCAAAAGATGAAACTTTCGTTTTACCAGTCGATCTACGTTACTACCCTGAGCAATGGCCACGAGCTGTGGGTTTTGACCAAATACAAGCGGTCGAAATGAGTTTTAGTTTTCTGTGCTACTTTGGGGGCTTTCAGACACAAAGACACAAATGGTCCAGCTCACAGCACAGGTACAGGACTCTCTGGGTCACACCACTAGCCGTCCTGCCGTGCCAGAGACTCAAGCAGCCATGCCAATTCCGCCTGTGCCGTATGCCGGGTCGGGGATCAAGCCAGCCTCCCCTGAGCAATTCTCTGGGAAGCCAGGACAATGCAAGGCATTTTTGACTGACTGACAATCATTTTGAGTACTCCCCCCAGGCCTTTCCCACAGATCGATCCTGGGTGGCTTGCATGATTTCCCACCTGACTGGGAGAGCCAGAGCCTGGGTCACGGCAGAGTGGGCACACAGTTCCCCACTCTGCGGCTTAGTCACGGACTTCCGAGCCGCCCTTCAGAGGGTCTTTGATCCAGCCTGTTCAGACCGGGAAAAGGCCCGGCAGCTAAGCAGCCTGAAACAAGGAAAAGACTCCGTGAGCGACTAAGCCATCCGCTTCCGCACTCTCGCGGAAGAGAGTGGCTGGAACTCCACGGCGCTCTATGACGTCTTCCTCAAGGGCCTGGCGACGTCCAAGAGCTGCTCATCTCAGTTGATCTGCCACCGGACTTGGACTGCCTCATCGCCCTTGCCATCCGGACGGATCATCGGCTGCAGCAGGTTACGCAGAGCCGCGGTCACAGGGCAAGGACGACGGAGGGATCCCCGCTCTCCCAAGCATCAGGTGTGTCAACTCCTCTTGGTTCCTCGTCAGTTCAGCGCCAACACGTTCCCTTGGGACCAGAGCAGGAGCCCATGCAACTGGGCAGAGCGCGGCTTTCGCAGGAGGAGAGACAGCGCCGACAGCTGGAAAGTCGGTGCTTTTACTGCGGTAACCAAGATAACCTCGTGGCCACCTGCCCAGCCAAAAGGACCAAAGCGGTGAGTCAAGTTACGACTCCAGTGTCGGCCCCACGAAAACTCACACCAGTAAAAATAATTCACCGCACCACTTCCACAGACCTCCATGCCCTGATAGACTCTGGGGCAGATGAGAGCCTGATAAACTGGGGGCTTGTGAGACATTTTAGTGAACAAGACTGAGCCGCTAATTAAGCCCATTAAGGCTAGGGCACTAAATGGTAGTGAGTTATTCACCATTGCACACATCACAGAACCCATCCAGCTCCAAGTTGGCAAACATGAGGAGCACCTAGTTTTTCATGTGTTTCAGTCTCCTTCACAGACTCTGGTCCTGGGACACCCATGGTTGTGTGAACACAACCCTCATGTAAACTGGTTGACTGGTGAAGTTCTGGGATGGGGAAATAATTGTGTGAGCCATGGGGTTGGTTCACCAATTCAGGAAGCGGACATTACGACTGTTAATCATATTTCTGTTAATTCCCTCACAGACTCTGAATACCCAAATCTGAGCATCGAGCCTCATTGCTACCATCACCTCCAGGAGGTATTCAACAAGACCAAAGCCATGTCGCTCCCACCGCATCGTACCTATGACTGTGCCATAGAGCTGATTCCAGGTTCCACCATTCCCAAGGGACGCCTACATTCTGTTTCAGGACCAGAGAAGACGGCCCTGAAGGAATACATCGAAACTTCCCTGAAGGCTGGACTGATTCATCCTTTGTCATCACCAGCGGGAGCGGGTTTCTTTTTTGTGTGCCTTGTATAGACTATAGCCTCCTTAATGACATTACAATCAAAAACCGTTGCCCCCTCCCTCTCATGTCATCCGTGTTTGAAAATCTTCAACAAGCTAAGATCTTTACCAAATTGGACATGCGCAATGCATACCATCTCATTAGGATCCGGTAGGGGGATGAATGGAAAACAGGGTTTACACCTAGTGGCCATTACGAGTAACCTAGTCATGCCCTTCGGTCTCACTAATGCTCCTGCTGTTTTCCAGCCCATGATTAATGACGTTTTGAGAGACTTTCTGGACCAATTTGTATATGTTTATTTAGACGACATACGACATACGTTCTTCAAAGACTGCTTGAGAACAAACTTTATGTCAAGGCAGAAAAAAGTGTTTTTCATGCCAAAACCATCTCCTTCCTGGGCTTTGTTATAGCCCCTGGGAAGGTACAGAAGGATCAGGCTAAAAGTAGCGCCGTGAGGGAGTGGCCCATACCTGTTAGCCGCAAGAAGGTTCAGCAATTACTTGGGTTTGCTAACTTTTACAGACGCTTCATCAGAGGGTTCAGCGCAATAGCTGCCCCTCTGCATGCCCTCACCTCTCCTCTGGTGAGGTTCAGCTGGTCCCCGGAGGCGGAAGCCGCATTTCAAGCACTCAAACAACGCTTTGTCACAGCACCAATCCTCACAATGCCAGATCCACAGCGGCAATTTGTTGTGGAAGTGGACGCGTCCAATGAGGGGATCGGAGCTGTCCTGTCTCAGCGTGCAGAGAAGGATGGAAAGATGCATCCCTGTGCCTTCTTGTCACGACGACTATCCAAGGCAGAGCGTCGACAGATTTTGTAAAATGGTCAGATTCATAGCCTTGCCTAAGCTTCCCTCAGCCAAGGAAACGGCTAAGGTCATGATTAACTACGTCTTTCGAGTTCATGGGTTCCCTAGAGACATTGTGTCGGACCGGGGGCCCCAGTTTGTGTCTCGCTTCTGGAGGGAGTTTTGCCGCTTAATCGGAGCCAAAGCCAGCCTAACCTCAGGTTACCACCCTGAGGCTAACGGCCAGTCAGAGCGCCTCAACCAACAGTTAGAAACTGGTCTCCGGTGCCTAGTCTCCCAGAATCCTGCAACGTGGAGCAAACACCTGGTCTGGGTTGAGCTTGCCCATAACTCGCTGCCTACTTCTGCCAGAGGACTCACCCCATTCAAATATGTTTTTGGCTACGATCCCCCCTTCTTTGCTAGCCTGGAGTCTGAGGCCTCTGTTCCTTCTGCCCATGCCTTGGTCCGCCGCTGGAATCACATCTGGGCAGCAGCTCGGCAGGTACTGGAGCGCCAGAGGGACAGAGTCAGGCGAGCAGCTGATCAAAAGAGGAGACCTGCTCCAGCATACCAGCCGGGGCATAAAGTGTGGCTGTCCCCGCTGCCTCCTGTGATTGTGGATGGGGGCCCCATCTACAAAGGGAAGCGACTGCTGGCCATCCGCAATCGGGGCCGGGGCAGGCCCTTCTTGGTGGACTGGGAGGGGTATGGGCCCGAGGAGAGACAGTGGGTTCCTTCCCGCTTCATTATGGATGAATCTCTTAGTGAGGACTTCTATAGGGATCATCCTGACCAGCCTGGGCCGTCAGGAGTCGGCCCTAGAGGGAGGGGTACTGTCACACCGCGGTGATGGTTGTCTTGTCATTTCCTGTTTTATTTTGAAAATTCTGACTCCTTTCGTTTCAGGTCACTTGCCCTTCCTCATGTGGTGTCAGTGTCAACCCTGATTCCTGATTGTGTCGACCTGTTTCCTATTACCCTCATGTGTTAAATTGTCTGCGTCTCCCCTGTCTTGTGCCAAAGTGTTTTCGTCAGAGCCACTCAAGCCAATCACAATCCTCAGCCTTGTTGTCCTGTCTCTTGTGTGAACTTTGGTTTGTAACTTTGTATAGCCACAGTATAGTTTTAGTTAAGGAGTGATGTTGTTTTGTTTGTAGTTAAGATATCCTCCCTTTTGGAGCGCCTTTAGTTTAACATTTTAAAGCCTTTGTTTTTTCCCTCTAAACGAGGAGTTTTTTTGTTTAATAAATACAGTATCCCTTGGCCTCAAACCCCTATCTCTACGTCTGAGTCCTAAATATGCCACGTCGTATCAACCATGACTCTATTCATGATCCTGAGCAAATTTTATCTTTACATTTAAACATTTTTGTCCATTTTTGGACTAATAAAATCCTAGAGCTATAATCTTACGAGAGCAAAATCACATTTGATAGTAAATTATCATAAAGAAATGCTGCACATATTTGTTTATTATTTCACAATAAACTAAAGACTGTCTACTCAAGTCTTTGGACCTAGGCTAAAATTTTCACTAGAATGCTCTGACAAATTGCTTCGTTGAAAACCCTAGTAGATTTTTCTTTCGAGCGTGAATCCAAGATGTTCCAATTCTACAAATTATTGGCTTTACATGTTTTGTATGCCTGTCTGTGTACATCACAGTGCACTCCTCTGAGACTTATGTATTATGTAGAGCCTGTATTTTGTGTCTGCAGGCTACATGTTAATGACCAACACTAACGAAGAAAAATGATCCCTTTAGCTTCAAGCGCTAGACAAGAGCAAGACAAAGATGAACACACTTGACATGTAGCTTGTCAGTGTGTGAATGGCTTCCCAGTGACATTTTAGGTCTTTGTCGAAGACATAAGAGGCTGGGCCACTGATCACTGGGACTGTGCTTCATACAGCACAATAGTCTGTAGTGTGCGCGTGTGTGTGCGTGCGTCTGTGTGTGCATGTCCTGTCTCCAGAATGGCTTCAGGCATGTTGTTGCTTACCTCATTAGGGCCATGAAAGAATCGCCAGACCACCATCACACATGCATGTGTGCACGCACACACACACACACACACAGTCACAGAAGCAAGTCTAAAGATAGTACTTGAGCTGTCAAACTTCAGCTCCGTGAATAATAAGGTCAGTGGGAGTTGACCTCATCAACTCAAACTGATGAACGAATGTTTATAGTGATACTCATTATTTACTGCTTGTCTTTTTTTTTAATCTGGTAATGCATTCTTCACTTTGGCTCATCATTATAGACACTGAAATATAAAATTTCAAGCAAAGATTCAAGCAAATTGGTTATTTACATGATGCTTATTCTGGTCCATTATGCAACCATGACTCTAAGCTAGCAATTCAAGTTGGTTGCCGTCTTATTTCTATATTCACGGGGGGAAACAATTGCTGACACTGCATACTGTCAATAATGGTATTCGTGATTTGGCTTGCTAATGTTGACCTTGATATTTACAAAGTCGCGGAATGTCATTTTAACCACCTTGCCTAACTTATCCAGCCAGCCAGCCATTTTTTACTATATGTCTTATCATCGGGGTTCAGGGTCATAGGGAAGCTACAGCATTTTTTTGTCAAATTAGAGTGCAAGGTCCCTCCTGCTCTGATAATTTCGCAGTCACACCACTGCCACATCAAGATAGTCATTCACATGCAAACTCCACACGTGTGCTATTTGGTTTTCAATTCAACAAAAATGCACCTAATACATGTCAAAATGATGGTATAGAGGTACATTCAACCTAATGTGTGTGCAGGCTGCTTTGTCTCAGTTCCCACTCAGTGACAATGTGAAAGTTTGTCCATCTATACTGTATACTATATGTGCCCCATTACTGACTGACTGGTGATAACTGCAGGGTGATGTCCACCTTTCGGCCCAAGTCAGATGGGATACAGACCAGAGCAGGATAAGCAGTATTGAAAATGGATGGACGGAAGGATCTACTCAATATCAAATATATCACACTCACAAATTATAAACAATTTTAAATAAAGTGAGTGCTAGCACAAAACATCCAGACTTCTGCTAGAAAGGAAAACAATCTTGGGAAAATCCTACAAGAGCATGTGAAATGTATTTGCTGTTCATCAAAGGCAATCTTAATTGGCAGGTGCTGGCTCCCATTTAAAATGAGTTTGAATGTGACTGGTTAATTCTGAGAAGTCATATCCCGAGAGGGTGTGCACACTTTTTCAACTAAATGATAAAACTGATATACACTAATTCTGTACACGTGGCTGGAAGCAAATTGTGGAGAGTCTCTGTCGCTGAAACACAGATAGCGAATAGGATGATCGATCATTGTTGACAGCCTCTCAATATTGTCACTTTTTCCTTATTCTTGCTCATTTCCTCGCCCTACTTTTTCCTTGACAATCAAGTTTTTGTGGTTCAACACATTGTATAAAAACACATTAATGGGGAGTGCATGCAAAGTACACAACCAGAAATTCAGAACTTCTAGGCTTATGTGCTATCCACTTGTTCACCATACTGCCCCTCTCAACATATTGTATGAGCAAAAACCTATGTAGATCTGGTGGCAATAGTTGTCATAAGCCAGGAAAAAGTTCCCCACGGGGAAAATAAAAGTATATCGTATCGTATCGTATCGTATCGTTTCGTATCGTACCCACTAGGGCTGGGCGATTTTGCCTAAAAATAAAATATCAGATTTTTTTTTACAACATTTTTTTTCCTGATTTTATATATATATATATATATATATATATATATAATTTTTTACATAAACCAAGAACTTAAAACGTTTTAATTTTATTTTACCAGTTAAAAAAGTAACCATATTTCTCTTGAAATCAATGTGCAAAACTTCTACCTTGAATCAAATACTTCTGGAACTGTAAATCTATGTGTTAATAAAGTAGAAAAGTAACACGTTTTTTTTGTCAACTTTGTTTTAAAAGCTAAACAGTGCTACTTGTGTCCCTCAATATGACACAAATAAACATCACATTTTGCCTTTAATGTAGGAACCGAGGTCTGAGCTCGTAATCCTCTCCAACTGTCTGCTGATTTTACAAGTACAAGTACTGTTATGTAAATTGAGGTGGCTGTTTTGCCATGACTGGCAAATTTCCTTTTAGCATTATTTGATTGGCCAGTCCCCGGTGTAAGAAAGTCTTGGCCTGCCGTAAATCGGCTATTTTACCGTGATTAGTCCGCTTCCCCAAGTTCACCCCATCCTATAGATCTCTTTTCACTTTTCAATTAGTTTTTGTCACTGAAAATAGGCTGTTATCAGCATTACCAGTTCACTATACTACATTTCATAAGGATTTTATGTTGCAGACAACACAGAGGCTGATAAGTGTCACGGACACGGCGAGTGAAAGTAAGCTGTCTTTCATACCGGTAAGTGCTTGCAAGGCGAGTCCGTCTTGGCGAGATAGCGTACATGTTGCGACCACGCAGCGACCTAAACGTTTACATTTGTGCTATTCACATAAGCTTGTAAATGTCTATAAGCAATCAGGATAAAATATCCAATTTACAGCAGGCTAAAGATTTTCTCGCTCCGGCGATTGACCAATATTGGAGCCGTTCAGAGCAAAACTATCGCTAGCATTTGAGTTGCCAGTCACGGCAAAATAACCACTGCCTAAACAAATGGCGTGGGGCAACTTGAGCAATATACTTGCGGCTAGGTAGCATGAGTTGCGCATACCTGGCTTCTCCCGTTTTCAGCAAGTGGTGAAATCGACTCTTATTAGCGAGGTGCAACGTGTCCGCTTTGGTGATCGCTCTTATTGTTCCCCTTTCTTGTCATACGTGCTTCCTTGTGTTAATGACTCCTCGACAGTAACTTAGTAAACTGTTTGTTTTTAGCGGGAGTTTGTTTGCTGTTGTTGAGTTCCTTCCGTATGGAGTGTGTGAGGACACGACTAGCAGAGCCCCATGGGGGCGAAAGCCGCGAGCGCGGCGCAAAGAAAGGGGGGAAAAAAAACTCGGTTATAATTTTTTTAATCGTTCACAACAAAACACTCGAATTAATTTAAAAAAAAAATTTTTTATCGCCCAGCCCTAACACACGCACGCACACACGCACACACACGCACGCGATTGTGAGGTCATTAGGGTTTATTAAGAATGATGGCACTGTCCTATGCCACAAGGTCAGAGCGTTAATTATATTGGACTAAAGATGAGTCAGTAGAACACACACAGGCTGAATACAGTAGGCCTATACAGCAGAATAGAATAGGCTAATGTGATTTTGATAATGACTAGACATCAAACATGAAACATGTCTCAATAGACGGACGGGCCCACCAAAGATGAAAGACACACTGTCGCTGTTAATGGCCAACATAGAAAAAGAAAAAGAAAAAAAGGAAATAAGGAGATACTGGACACAATAGATGCCCTATGTACACAACACACATTTGGCTTTGCAAATATATAACTTAGAATATTAGTAGAATCATTTAAAAAGGAACAGAGAATAAAAGTATTAGAACAAAGACTAATATTAGATTAGGCTTAATATTGGGTTGTAAATGCTTTGCTTGCAATAACTGCATTAAGTCTGTGGCCTGTTGACATCACCAAACTTTTACACCCGTCTTTTGTGGTGTTTTTCCAGGCCTCGTAATGCTTACAGTAAGTTTTCATTTGTTTTAAGAAGTTAGCTCCTTTAGCAGGTATAATGAAGGATTTAAGTCTCAAGGTTGAGTTGACCATTTACTTGTATGTCAGACATTTTCACTGACTGAATGAGCCAGTGAGTTTGATTGCATTTTCCTTCAAATCAGCAGACAAAATATTTTGCTTGACTTCTGAATTGATTTTGTTGTTGCGGTCATGTGTTGCATAAATGAAGATGAAAAAGCCCGTCCTACAAGAACACATGCAAATCCACAGTCATGACATTGCCTCCACTGTACTTCATAAATTATCTTGAATGCAGATCATTTTGTTGTGGAAGTTTGATCCTTTCCATCCCTTTGATGAAGATTAATGTTTGTCTCTTTGTCCATTAGTCAGAATGTTGGTTCCTCTCTGTACTTTTTGGTGTCAAATTCCAACCTGGTCATCCTATTCTTCTCGCTAATAAACGGTTTCTATATTCTGGTCTAACCTGTGTACTTTTGTTTATTAACTCTTATGCAAACAGTAGATTGTGATACCTGGAGGTTGTTGTCTATGCCACTTGAAGTCTTCTTTAAAGCTCGCACAAGGTTGTCGTCATACTCTGCTGCCAATTGCTTAAACAATGGCGGTATAGTTAGATTTTCAATAGATTTTCTAAACTACTTGCTCTCACTGATACTGTAAACAGGTTGGTGTTTTGTGCCTTGCCTTCTAACACAATTGACAACTTGCTTTATCATATTCTTAATTCATTCAACCCACCACCACCCCCCAAAAAAAATACATATGTTTTTTAATACTTTGTCCTTCACTCCCAAAAATTTATATTTATTTGTTTTTTGGGTGTGTGTTTTTTGAAGGGGAAGGGGGTTATGCTATAACATGCAGAAGGCTTTGATTGAAGCTTCTGACTTTAAAAGGTCGCTTATAGGAATGGTACTTAATGGGGAAAAAAAGGCCAGCAGCTGGCAGCAGAGTATAAAAGATCAGCCAGGTTCCTGTTGAAACAAGCTCTTTTTGCCAGTGTTTTCAACAGGTTTGTAAATAATGATGGAACTTAGCTATATTCTAATGCTAATTGCTGCAAAACGGAAATAGATACAAATATACTTTTCCTGAAGAAAGAATAGACTCTAATCTTTCTTTTGGTAGGTTCTATGTTTTTTATAGCAATAGAACACAATATTCTGTGGGCCTTGCAAAATCAGTCAAAATCCAGTTATACAGCCAGGAGCGTTGCGTTGAGGGTTGCTTCAGTGAAAATAGCTGGGAGTGAATGAGTTAATTTGCTCCACTGACTCCGTCAAATAAAAAAGGACGCTCCAAGCTGTTGTTCTATTATTCATCGTGTCGATTAGGGGGCACAATTTAGTCTATGTTGTTTTTCTAAATTTGTGAAGTAGGGCTTGAAATTGCTAACCTGACAAGCCACACCCACTTGCTTGAACAAAAGAAAGTCGGTTTGGTCACTCGGCCGTTGAAAGTGATTTTAGCCCGGCTCAAAACAAACCATGCAATCAAATGTGTTTATTTGCTGTGACGTATTCTTCGTGAGTAACATTATCATCACGCAAATTGTCAAGTTTTTAATGCAACAACGACATAAGTAATTCACTACTTTCTCTCTTTCAGTAGCCATGTTGAATTTACTCTGTATCCGCCCACTGCTACTGTTTACTCATGGACATACTGTACATACATATGAATATTATATATTTCATATGTACGTCCGTGTATCCACTGCTCTTCCACACATACGTCCCACTTTTATGACGTCACATCCACTTCACTGATTGGACCTTTTCTATGTCTGTTTGGTATGGCATGCCCCGCCTAAAAAAAAAAAGTGCTTGATGTCGACAGTGATCAAACTCATCCACTGATCTCAGCGATGAGTCTGTTTTCCAAGCTATGAAACTGCCTCTCACAAATATTTTTTTTAATGACACAGATTTCAGCTAATATGGAAAGGCAGTTATGTACTTACCCCATCGCTTGTGGAATATTGCCCAACCACATTTTTGTCCTATTTTAAATCATATTGGTTTCATTACTATTACTATGTGGTTTGTTCTTGCAATTTTAGATATCTTTCTGTATAGTGTAAATATCCGCAGAAGTGCTATCCACAGATAGAAAAAGGAACCAGTCATATTTACTAACCATGAAGAACTGCAGTGATAAATCAGCGTGTCAAGTTGTTTATTGAACAGACTGCTGCTGGAGCAAGAATTATAAACACTGTGTCTGGTCTGCATGTTAACCACAAAGAAATAAATCAGTTCCAATCAGTTGTATTCTGTTCTTGTCTGTAAGTAGGCAATACACACTGTTTGGATTTTCAAGAAACGATTTTCACAGGAACAGATGACACTTCATTTTCTGTTTGGAAGCCCAAATAAAGTCATGACCCAGAACTAAGTGGTATCTGTAACTGAAACTCAATGAATGTGTTACTTTAAATGTACTGTACTGTATATTCTTCTTATTAATATATATCCTGTAAAAGTTTGTCTTTTTAGAGTGATTAAAAAAATGTAGCCTATGTGTATATTATTGTGTGTGTGACTGAGGAGAACCTCAGTGGCGTTTACATTACTGTTATAATATTGTAGTGGCTTTTAGACTTCTTTGTTTATAATGTCTTGTCTTGATTATTTGGAAATATATTGTCAAATTTAATTCTTCTTGCTTATCATATTACGGTACATGTATTTTTACCACATGACTTATTTGTCCTTTAATTTTCAATTGACTCAAAACTCATTTGTCCCTTAGAAAGAAAAATGTTTTGATTGAACCTCCTCACACAATGTTTAATAATACATCAATCACCTATCCACATATTGTTTCTTTTATCCGTTGTACTGCTTTAAAAATGGCTTCCTGCAGATGAGAGGAGAATGTAAACAGCCATAAGTTGGGCAGGCGGACAGACAGAACGAGAAAGACAATTATTCAACACACTTTGCAGCATTAAGAAGAATAATGTCATTTAGAATGTATTTTTTGAAAGTAGGAAATGTGCTCTTTGAACAGATCCCAACTGCAATGAACATTTGGGTACTGATAGTGAATATGCTTCACATCAACGCAACTGAAAAGTTAATTATTTAAGATCACAACTTACTGTACCTGGACAGTGGGACTGGGATTTGACTATGGTTGGAGAATGATATATTTGACTACTCAATTCTCCTTCTTTTAAGTCGAAATCCCCCACATCACTCACATAACTCTCTGTATAGTTCATAACAATACGCAGGAAAAAGAGCATTGCTTCAAATCCATTGACTTGTAAGGCACACCCTTCTATGCCTCAACTGTGTTCACACACACTAAGAAAGTGGAACATCTAGTCAACAGATGCACACAAGGAAGATATTCTGTTTCTTAAAATAGATGCGTAAGCGTTTGGCCTTGGCAGTGTTCCGTGCTCTGCGTGGACTTTTGTTTTCTTGTCTTGTCTTTTCCTCCTATTTTACTTTCCAATTTTGGAAATGAGCATGTGTTGGGTTGGGTCTAACTCCCAAAACTATTATTTGCAAGGCTAGACAACATCATCATTCAATTTGATCTAGTCTTTTTTCATGTTTATTTTTTTCTACAACATACTTAATGAGTTAATAATGTGCTTTTTACTTTAGTTATTTAATGTTTGGGAAAACAATGTTGTTGACACTAATTTAATGTGTAATAAGTTAGTTTTGAAACAAAACAAAATAAGTGAGTATTAGTTCTGGAGTTGTTTTTTCCACTGACCACATTTAGGCTACATTTATATGATTATTATCTGAACAGATGCCACAAAAGTTGCATCTCGTCTTTTCATCTTGCGTTTAGATGAGCGTTTATCAAAGAAAATACGCGCATGTACGGTGCCGCAAGAATGTGTGGACTTCTATTATGTACTTGGAGGGCAGCTCCGCTCTGCATTTTACGTCAATGATCTGCACCGCGAGAACCTAAATGTTCAGTAATAGTAGATTAACAGAGTCTGTAAAACCTATTGGAAGGACTCCTGTTGGATTATTAAAGCAGCCAGAGCATCTTGAAGTGCTGATGAATGGATGTAGTCAGTTTTCTTGAACACTACTGTAGTCTTTTCATCTTAGAGTCTGATTATTACGTAAACTGAAACTTTCACTGGCTATTTCCTTTTCTCCCAGCTCCATCACAGGTTTTGCAAAAAATCAAAGTAAAAAGATGAATACATATGCAGATTTAATTATTTGAAGCTAGCTGAAATTAGGGAGAATGATGTGCTTTCTTTGGTCATCAAAATATATGACATCTTTGTGTGCGTATGTGCATGCATGCATGCTTGTGTGTGTGCTTGAGTGCGAGTGTGTGCACGCATAAGATCCCTGACCTTATGCCAAATACACACTATAGCGCTGTCATCAATTTAAACTTGTAAAATAAATAGTAGAGGTGACCCCAAAATGGGATTCACAATAAATGAGCCTTTAGATTAAATGGTGCAGGGTCACTTCAAATCATTGGATGGAAATATGTGACTGATAAAGCACTGGAAATGAACTCAGCTATACCTCGTTTCAGATGAATAGGGTACTCTATATAAATTAGTAAGGTCGACAGGTACATATTTATATACATACACATTGTTTATATTTGTGTCATAACACTAAGAATATTGAGAATTTGCAGCATAGTAATACAAATATAAATAAATAAGGTTTTAGATAGATACACTTGACTTATTGTTGATGGAATTCACACAATTTACACTAAGGGGAAGTCAACCTAAAAAATGTCTTTACAATAATAGGTTCTGTATAGCCTAACTAGTCTAAACACAGCATTCTGATTGATATTGCCTTCATAGAATATGAATTAAGCATGCAAAATCCTCCCACTTTCATCTATCTCAAGGTGTGACCATTTTGCCACTTGCTGTCAACTGAAAATTACATTACTTAGGGTTGAGGTATGACCAATTGTGGCTCATCTTGGAAACATCATTTGACAAATTCAGAAAACAGGTATGAGCCGTGAATGGTCATGGCCTATGCCCGAGCAGCTGTGATGCCATTTTCCGTCGACGGCAAGTGACAAAATGACCACCCCAAGAGATGGATAAAATTTGGCAGATTTTCCTGCTTACTGTGTTTTCACGATCATAAGACGCATGAGAAAGCGAAAAACTCACTGTCGCGCGGTGAAGTTTGGTGGAGGACCCAAACGCAGGGAAGCAGGACAAGGAGGCAGAGGTGATGGACAAAAATTTTATTTAATTATTTAAAACAAAAGCAAACTCCAAATGGCAGTAAAACAAAACGTGGGGAGGACAACAAGGCAAAAAACTGGCAGCATGACGGGAGGAAAACGACAATGAACCGACGCAGACAGAGGGAAGTCAGGAGACTAAATACACATGCACACACTAATGACACAACAAGACTTACCTGGGGCAAGACACAAGTGGCTGAGGGCACTGATTGGTTGACACGAGGAAGGGCAGGATTACACTTAAGACCAAGGGAGTCACACAAGGAAAAACAGAACCCAAACATGACACGTCTTTATTTCAGTTGAGTCTTTTGGGTCCTCATGCCTGCCAGTCTGCAACCAGGGCCGGATCTCCTGTATATAAGCAATGTGTCGCCAGAAATGCTCCCACATAGACAGTCAAGTGGAGGCCTTACCAAAGTCGCACAACAACATTTACAGATTTTGGAACTCGTGCATAGAAAAGGCGCACCTCAACATTAGGTGATTTTTTTTTTTTTTTAATTGAAGACTTTTAAATGCGCCTTATAGCCAATAATGAATATTCCACAAACACAATATTATTCAGAATGCCCCTTTTAGACTAGTGGTGCTTATTCAAAAGAAACATTTTGGGTTGATGTCCTCTTTAAGGGAACAAAAGACACAGTTGAAGAATATTACATTTGTTTATGTTGTTTTCTTGTCATGGACTCATAATATTACACAACAAAAATATAAACAACACTTTTGTTTTTTGCTCACATTTTTTATGAGATGAACTCATGAACATCTAAACTTCTTCCACATACACAATATCAATTTCTCTCAAATTGTAATGATTTCCGGGGATCCCACAAATGCAGGGACACAAAGAATAAGATTGACAAATTTATTCTTACACAGCGGGGAGTAACAACACAAAGCGCTGGACGAAGCCAGGAGAAAAGCTACTGACAAACATCGCATGCAAAAGCTGAAAGGAAAGAAAGGAACAAAAATACACCCAAGGGTTATTAAACCGCACTACGCAAATAGACAGAACAACAACTACAAACAAGCTATAAAAAAATGGAGAAACTAAAGGCGACGTGGAAAAACTTCACGTTGAGATCAATCACTCAAGCGTAAAGCTGAGGAAACAAAAAACTACGTACCAAAAGGACCCAAAGTGTGGATACCAAAACACTCAGGCAAAAAGCTGAGGAGAAAATAACTGAAACTAGATCACTAGAAAACTGGAAACGAAGAATGAAAACTAGAACAGGAATAGGAAAATGAGATCTGAATAATGCACTTGGACGAGGACGTGACAAGGTCAATACTCCGGCAGGGAGCGCCGGCAGTTCCAGTCCTTATAAAGCGTTGATTAGGAATAGAAAACAGGTGAATAGAAAACAGGTGCAGCACAGGAGGATCAGAGACTTAAAAAAACAAACAAACACACACCGCACTGAGAGCACAGCCATAACACAATATTGTTCATCCATTCAGAAAACCAGTCAGTTTTTCTGTGTTCCCAAACCACCCCAAATAAAAACTAAAGTTCACTTTTCAGAGTGGCCTTTGATTGTGGGTAGTCTAAGGCACACCTGGTGCACTAATCATGGTGTCTAATTAGCATCTTGATATGGCACACCTGTGAGGTGGGTTGGATTATATCGGCAAAGGAGAAGTGCTCACTATCACAGATTTAGGCCCCGTCCACATGAAAGCCAGTTTCAATGTATCCTCATTTAAAATGACGAAACACACAAATTTACAACTTATCCAATATAAAATTATTCATACAACACATATTACTCAATACATGATGAAGAAAATGGGACTTTCAGACTCCGACATTTGTCTCCAGTGTTCACAAAACACTGCCGACAGCTTTTTTCATGCTTTATAGTTATGCACGCCGGTTATGTATTTCTGGACTAAAGTCTTAGAAAGACTTTCCGCTATCTTGGATTGTAGGATACCTTTATCTCCAAGCTTGTGTTTGCTGGGTGACCTAACAACTGACTTACCACGTAAACAATTTCAATCTACACTCGTAGCCCTTGCTATTGCCAAAAAAACAATTCTTGTTAACTGGAAAAATAAACAAACTCTGAATATCGACCAATGGTCTAACCTCCTCATAAATCACATTTTATTGGAAAAAATATCTGCTTCGAATAAAAACAAATATCAAAATTTATACAAACATGGTCTACGTACATAGAATTTAAATCTGGTAACTTGATTCTGTCTGTTAGCGAGAGCCACCACACCGCTAAAACTTATATTGCTGCTTCTGTATTTGGCATTTTGTAATTAATGGTTGTATTTTTATAGTCAGGAACCCAGTTGCTGCCAGCAGGATCGAGTTGACCACATCAAATGACATCTTACAGTCACCAATTCCTCAAGATTCACTTCCAATGGGCACTAAGGGTTAATATTCGGAATCACTGCATGCTTGTTGGTTAAATTTCTAGGTGCTGTCCCACCGGGCGTGGGCGGCTCTGTCCCTCCTTTGGCTGCTGGGTGGCAGCTGGGTCTCCGCCGTTTCCTGGGCCTCTTGGGGGTGCTGCGTTGGGGTGTTCTCCCTGGTGTCCGGGGTACCGCTGCCCCAGCGTGGAACGCAGTTCGGGGTAGATGGGCCTCCGGGGTCCCCCGTAGTTCCCTCTCCCCTCCCCTTTCCTCCCCCTTGCCACCTCTCCCTCCTCGCCTCCCACCGCCCGTCCTCCTCCACCTCTCGGTTCCTTCTCCCTCATCACCCTTCCGGTGGAGACACCGTCTTCGCTCTGCAACTCCCCTCCAATTTGAATGCACTCCACAACTAGGAGGGAGTTGGGGTGGGGAGCCATCGCTTGGGGTAGACCGCAGTATTAAGCAGTGCTGCGGTCCCCCATCTGTTCCCCCGCCTCGCCACCATGCCCCCCTATTTTTTTTAATGCACCCCACGCAATCACCAACACATCTCTGGGAAGCAGGTGGATCGGAGCAGGGGGATATAATTTCCCTCTGCTCCATCTCACCTGCTCCCAATTTTAATGCACCACCCACACACACTTGTACTGTTTCTACATTGGGTGGGGTCACATCCACGGTGTAGGGGTAGTCATTAACAGGGTTTGTTTTTACTAGGCATGACAACTGGGACCTTTCCCCGCCGGGCCTGGGGTTCGGGAGCGCCTCCTGTCTCCAGGCCGGTGGCCTGGGGGGGCCTGGGGGGTTGTGCTTGCCCTGTCCTGACCGGGGTCAACGGCTCCTCTCTTTGATGGAGGTTTTTCACGCATGCCAGATGCACCACCCCATCATCAACCGAAATTCAAACACAATCTGCTTCTTCCTCTGGTCGCTGAATTGGTGGAGGCTGATGTTTGTGGATCTCACTCTGCTTCATCTATCCTTCCTTCCTTTCTTTAGTCTTTCCTTTGATCTCTTGAGGTCTCTCTAATTTGTTGGAATGCATATGCTTCTGGGGTTGGTGAAAGATTCTGGTTTGTAACCCTGTGTTTAGCAGGTGGTGTCTGGTCGGTGCTGGATTTCATTTTTCTCTCTTTTCTTTGATCACTCCTCGGGTCTCCTGAACATTCACGACTCTCGGGATTCTGAAGTATTCGGTTTAGGTGAAGGGTATGGGATTTGTAATAGGTTTCAGGTGCATTAATGAGCACAAACACACAATCACGCATATATGCACACACACACACACACACACTTTAAGTCGCAGTTTGATAACGTATGCTCCAATTCTCGCATGACTGCGCGCGAACCGTCAGTCTGTCAACAACAATGGCGGATAGCCGTGTTGTAGTCGTTTTGTTTTGCGCAGCCTCCTTAGCTTGCTTATGCTTTTGCAGCAAAATATTTTGGTTCTTTATTACCACGTTCAACAAGCAGTATTGTACTTGAATCACCTGCCATTGTCACTTCTCCTGTGTTGGTCTTTTTCATGTTGTTTTGATACATGCAAAGCCATGCTTGTTCTGTAAATTGCTATAAAGTTAGAAAAAAAAAGTGTTCGTCTTTTTCACTGATTCTTCTTCTACTCTTTCCGTTAACTTCCTGTGGCTGCGCTACAGTGCTACTCCAGACTTGGCATATACATTACAGCCGTTAAACGTCCTCAGCGTTTTCTTTTGGATTCACTCAAGTCTTGAAATGCTTCTGTGTGTACGAGGTGTGTTAGAGGAACAAAGCCGGCTTTGCTTCCGTCTGGACGGGGCCTTAGACTGGTTTGTGAACAATATTTGAGAGAAATGGTGATATTGTGTATCTGGAAAAAGTTTTAGATCTTTGAGTGCATCTCATAAAAAATGGGAGCAAAAACAAGTGTTGCGTTTATAGTTTTGCTGAATATATATACAATGTGTGCCAGAAAAGTTTCAGTACTGGTGACCCGAAAGGTATATTTCAGACAACAAACTATGAGTTTTCCCCCTCAATGTGGGACAGACCATCATGAGATTTGCATTTGTTATGTTCAGTGCGTGAGAAGAGGCGAGAGTTGTGCTAGGACAAGTTGTGGCTTCTTCACAATGATAACAAGACTGCTCACAATGCTCTGACCATCTGACAGTTCCTGGTAAAGAAAAACAACATCGGCTTCCTCCAGCAACTTCCCTACTTATATTATCTGGATTCTCTTTTTTGTTTTTTTGCTTTCAAAGCTTCGGGGTCTGTCAGGGGCGGGGAAGAGGCACATGGTGATGCGGGGTGGGGAGGTCAGGGTGGCTGAGGGGATTTCAAGCTCATAAATTACATATTGCAGCAATGTATTATTTGCAAAATTTGTAATCAACAGATAAATGCAGTTGTGGTGTTAGATTTCAAAATTACAGTTTTTAAGTGTCAAAGTAACACAGCAAAAGAGACAGTTTGCTGATACAGAAACTTTAATCATCGCAGGAGGGGCAATTTGTCAAAGTCGTTTGATGTGTGAATGTATGATTTGCACATTAGGTTTTTTAGATGTGGTTTAAGAAATTACTCTGGTTTGGCCTTCAGTGATGAGTCCCTAATTGATATCTTTTCATGGGGCCCAAAATCTCTGTTGGCGCCTCAGTACACACACCTCTGCGTCTAAGTGCCGGCTATTCCAAGCTGTGAGTTTATACTGTAAATGCTGCCATATGGAGACCAGGAAACATACAAATTACCTACTACAAGATACGCACACACACCGTGTCAGACAAGGATGCATAGATTTACTAAGAAGTGAACTCGAACAAATGAAGATTGCGTATAATATATACTGCATTATTATCCATACTATATTACACGTTTTTCATTAAATGCAGATAGGCTTAAGGAAACTCTAAACATAGTTTGGACTAGTCCTTAATGATCTCATAATTGCCTACACACATGCCTGATGCGATCCATTAATCATGATGCAGTTGAGGTTTTCCATAATGATAGCGGCTTACTACTTGTAGTCATTTCTGTTGCTATAGTGAACCCTCAATATTCCACCATAGTAATGATGATGAATTGAATCATTTTGTGCTCATGATGAAAAGGTTGGTGCTTTTAAAAAGGGTGCACAACCCTGTTAAAATGTCAGGTTTTGTGAAAGATGAATCACTTCAGAACTTTTTCCACCTTCAATATGAGCAGCAACACCAAAAAGTTGAGTTTATGCAACTGTACAGATTTGTAATTATATTCAGGTCAGGACAATAATTAAATCTACAAAATGCGTAACGTTACAGAGGTTTAAGCTTTTTTCTTTTTTTAATCCTCTACAGCATAGGTGTCAAACTCCGGTCATCGAGGGCTGGAGTCCTGCAAGTTTTGGATTTTTTCCTTCTCCCACACAGCTGATATATGATCAGCTCATCAGCAAGCTCCGCATAAGCCTGATAACGATCCTGCTGATTGGAATCAGCTTGTGTTGGAAGAGGGAAACCTCCCAAACCTGCAGGACTGCGTCCTACAACAAAAATAGTGTTCATTGCATCAGTATGTAATGCATTTTGTATATAAAATATTACATGTACACAGATTTTTATATTGAAGTTACAGAACCTACCTTAATTGTGTGTTTACTAGAAATTGAGTGAAGCCCATTCTCAAAGCCGAAGTACACTGTTGTACTGTTTTCTGTAGATTAAATTTGACTGTTTAGAGTGGGACCAAATAAACTCAGTTTTTGAGTAATATTTACACTTGGAAGAGAGTAGAATAAAGAATTTGGGAAAAATTTATTTTAAAAAAATCTTTCAAGGGTGGAGGAACAAACTTACGACCTTCAGCTTGGGAGACAGCCGATCTACTCCCTGAGCCATGCTGATCCTGCTGTCTGCTATCACTCATGTCAGCTGGAATCTTCCTAACTCCAAGAGACCAAAAATGATGTCTCTTGGAGAAAAGCAAACAGTAGGAGGGGCATAGCTCAGGTGGAAGTGTGGCAGTCTCCCAAGCTTAAGGTCGTGAGTTTGTTCCTCAACCCTTGAATGACATTATGTTTTCTCATCAGTTACTTGACATATAGCGCTACAAACAGGGGAATTTCCCCCAACTCTCCTCGATGTCACAGTCACATATTATATGATATATGGTTGTGGTTGACTGACAAGAGAGAGTTTTGACATCAGGTTGAAAAGAAAATGTCCAACTGTGAATCTCAGATTGTCTTTTATTTGAAAGCAAAAGAATAATTGGGCCAGAAGAATGGATAGCAATAAATACGACCTTCCTTAGTTAAAATAAACTTAATAAAAAGTAATATTGTAAGTCTTATGACTCATGTTGACTCTATTATAACATTTCCAGGGGAAAATCTGTAGGCATACCTTAGATCTTTGTATTTAAGCTTGTGTTTAGCCTCTGAGACTTGTTTAGCCATATCGACAACAAACCTGTGTGATCTTTTTTTTGGGCCATTGGATGCATGTGTAATAATGTTTCCTTTGGTCCTGAGGTGTTTGTATTGTATCCTCCCTTGGTGTGACTGTCCTCACTCTCTTTTCATAGTCATCACTGCCCTCTTATGTTTCAGTACGAGCAAACAGCCATGCAGAAACACTAATCCTTCAGATTAATTTAGTGTGGAGAAGGGCCGTAGGGATCCATGACTGGTGAAAAGGATGCACTGACCAAATTGAGGGCCTGAGGAAAGCAGTGTGTGTCATTCATCCTGGTTGAAACATGATCGGGCACTGTCATGGGTAGCAGCAAGAAAGTATCCCAGAACAAAATGGGTAGATTCATATAGCGCTTGTTCTCATTAGGGTCTGGGGTTAGTTAGAACCTAACTCAGCTGACTTTGGACGAGAGGCGTGCTACACTGTGGAGGCGTGGACGGCTTGCTAGTCAATAATGCGGCATACATAGACAATCAATCAACCTCAACCTGTGTCCCATTTACAATCTTGAATAAACCTACCATGCATTTGTGAAAACATATGCAAATGGGTGAACATACAGGAAGACCTGAGGATTTGAGTCTTGAACCTGCTATTCAATAACATTAGTTTAAAATTCTGTCAATTCTAAAGACTATCACAATAAATGTGAGATGTTGCAATAACCTGGCAAACCTCAAGAGGCATCACACAAAGGAACACATTTGATATTAACATAACTGTAACTGATATAGGGATTGTTGGGTTCAATATAAAGATAACATATTTGTATTTATTTATTTTTATTTACACATGGGACATATTCATGTATATCTGTATCTTCATAGCAGTTAGTGACTTGTGTTTTCTGCACTCTCTTTGTCTGCAACCTCAACAAACTTTTGGACTTGGTTTCTCCCAAACACAAAAAAAATATTTGTAGTAAATTTGTATTGCTGTTTGTGATAAAGCTTTTGCAAGGTCTCAAATATTAGTAAGGGTCTTGAGTGCAAAGGAATTATTTCACCTGAAGATTAAAAGTCTTTTGGTGTGGTGGATGGGAAATTCCATTGCATTCCATTTGGTATTGATGCAATTAACTGCAGGAGCTCCTTCCACGGGTGGACTGACCAATACAGACAAAGCTCTTATGGTCCTGTGGAGGAATAATAGAATAATTTTTGCAAGCCCATTCTGTTTTATTAAAATGTTGCACAATGTAATTGGATTTCAAGTTCAAGTTTATTGAAATAAACGACAGATATTTTTTTAATTAGATGAAATTAGTTTTATAATAAATAAGATAGTAAATGAGTGATTGTTTTTCTATTACTATCACATTGCCAACTTGTACATTGATATTTTGCATAGCAGAGGTGCTGTTCTAATACTCCTTCTTTATTTTGACAACGACTTAAATTAAATGAAGTGATTTATTGGATTTCATCGAGTGTGTGGAGTTAGACTGTACAGTATATGGAATTGAATCCAGACAGGAACAACAGTACTGAAGAAACTTTCGGTGCTGTGGAATGTATACCTATGCGTCATCATCACACATCCTGACACACGCGCGCACACACACTTAGCTTTCTCTCTCTCTCTTGCTCATGCTTACACGCATCGTGCGACTCCATAAGGTTTATTTATACAAAGGAAGGATGGGTGAGATCAGAGCATAGGGCATATGGTGGATAAATCTAAGAAAGAAAGAAAGAAAGAAAGAGCGGGTGAGCGGCAAAGGGAGAGAGGGAGAGACGCAGGGTGTGGATAGGTAGGGGGGCGGGGGGATGGGGGGTTAGGAGTCTGACCGACTGACCTACAGTCTAATTATATATCATTATCAGGAGACACAAACTGATCTAAATTACTGCAACAGCTCCCATTCACATAGATGGATTACACAGAGCAGGCTGACATTCGCGGGCACACGCACGCACGCACGCACACACACATACAACTGGCACTCAACACTTAAACAAATATAAATCATAGACCTTCCTCACAGAGAATTCCTGCTCACTTTCTACAAGCCTGTCTGCTGCTTCTGCTCTCCTCCACAACACAGGAGGAATAATCCCATTACTTAAAAACTTGTTCGAATCCAAAGACACCATTTATAATCTGTAAACATAAACTATGACTGTAAAATTAATAAATAAAAGATTTACATAGCCAACCTTAACACCTAACTGTTGATTGTCGCTGTCACCCATGATTTCAGAGGTTGACTGTAATGTAACTCACAATTAATCAAAAACAAAAGAAAAACCAGCAGAATATTTTGCAACATATAAAATGTTCTGCGTGTATGATCATTATTATACACACAGAACATCTGTATGTTGTGGAATTTACTAAGGTCACAGTCAATAGTTTCACACACACACACACACACACACACACACGCACACAATATATAGTAAAATAAAAACATTGACGACCTTGGTAAATTCTACAACATAGATGTTTTGCGTGTATATAAAGATCAATATTGATCCTACACGCAAAACATCTTGTATGTTGCAGAATATTCTGCTGATTTTTGTTTTGTTTTGTTTTTGACAAAATACATTACAGTCCACCTTTGAAATTTGGGTGAGAGGGACAATCAACAGTTAGGTGTTAAGGTTGGATATGTAAATCTTCCTATTTTTTTTTTTTTTTACAGTCCTATAGTTTATGTTTGTAATATGTAATAATTATTTTTGATTTTTTTTTTTAGCAGTACATAGGCCTATATACCTTGCATACACACTACAAAACAATAAAGGCAACGCTTTGTTTCTTTCATTTTTTTTTAGCAGTATGTAGGGGCATAACTGAAAAAAATTGATTTACAAAAGAAACAGCTTGTTTGTTTTGACTACAAATATTGTCACTTACAAAATAAATAGTCATAAAACTGTCATAGGCCTATTGTCATTTACACAGTAAATGAGTGTTATTTCAATTGGATTTCATTTGTTTTGAAAGTTCTGCAAAATGGTCTTTAATAAACACATGATTTGTGTCCATTTCATGGCATTCACACATTTTCTGTACCATGAATCTTTTGTTTTGTTTTGTTTTTTACAAGCATTTACTGTCACGTTCATATAAAGGGAACTAAACCGCACGCTGCCTGTATGCAGGCAACACACTAAATAAGGCGGGAATGACAATGGCGTATAATGTGTAGAAACAAACATTGAACATTAAATTTTCATGAAGGTCTACCATTTCGTGCTTGAAAATGATTTATGTAAGCCTTTTAGTAGTTTTATGAGTCAGAACAGTAAACCTTTTTTTCCTCACGAAAAGCCTTCCATGTGACACGGAAGAATCTTGAAGGCCGTCAAGTGTCACGTGCACGTACCGTCAGCAAAATAGCTAAAATTTTCTGTTTGTCTGCAGAAAAAAACATTTAAACTGTCATTTAAGTATTAAGTCTTGTAAAGTATTTTGTTAGCTGATGAAAATAAATGAAAAATATAGAACAACGGTCTAAGTTAATAAATTCCAAGAATTTATTTCAATTTTCTTTTTTGACTTTGCTTGCAGCTCGGAACCGGGCAACTTTTTTTGTAGTACTGGATTTAAGTTTACGACTAACGTGAAAATTCCGCCTAATTTTCAATAAAATGCATTATTATTATTATTATTATTATTATTATTATTATTATTATTATTATTATTATTGTTGTTGTTGTTGTTGTTGTTGTTGATGAGGATGATGATGAGGTATTTTGTCGATTTAACTGAGTTACTCCAATAAAGCGTATAAAGGCATTACTTGCTTTTACTTGGCGTAGCCTATTTCTAATTAAACTATGAGTAGAATTCAATACAAGTATGAATAGTGATAATGGCCATAGTATTAGTGTTAACGACTAAGAGTTTCAATCTCGTATTGTAATTTGTAATTATACAATTATTCAAACCACCAGTCGTGCGAATGCAATATTAATCCAACTATAGAGATAATGTTTTTTGTGTGTTTGTTTGTTTTTTAAACAAGCAGCAACAACAACAACAACAGCAACAACAACGAACGATCTCTGTAGTCCTTTAAAATTTAAACATGGTCTTGCAAAATCTTTTCTGTTATGTGTGTGTGACTTAACTCCTCATGGAATAAACGGACGCTGACATGCTTCACGCGCGTCTCAGGACTGGCCTGTGTCTGGCCTTTATTGCTTCTTTTCGTGGACATTCGTGAACCTGGGAAAAGGCCTCCCAGTATAAGCAAACTTCAGTCACGTGCATTCAATTCGAGGTTCCTTTATATTTATTGTTGTAGAAGGAAGCCTAGTGGTTTAAATATAATTTTGTTATTAGGAAATTTATATTTTGACAGAGGACAAGATGACTTGATGATGATCTGGGAGGGAACTAAATCCCCATGAACAGCCAACCATGATTTACGAAGACCACGTATCCTTGCTGAAACAAATGCAACTTGATCATCCCCTGGACTCAGGTTTAATAATTTCATGGCGGTGCAATTAAAGCAGAATCACAGTTTTCAGTGCCAATGTTCCAAGTAGCATTGGCTTTGTATTAAAATATTTTAAAACAAATAGTTTCCAACAAGACCTCACGGATGCGAAACAAGTTGGCCACATAATGATTGTAAATTGTGTACGAATTCCATTGCAAAGAACATATCTCATTACTGTTGACCTAGCAGCTCATATGGTTACATGGAGTTGTGCGTGTGCGTGTGTGCGTGTGCGCGTGTGCCAGCAGACCTACTTAGCGGGCCCATTGACATTTAAAACAAGTAAACAGAGCCTACAGTTGAGGCCAGTGGAGGGTGGAAGGTTGGCCATTGGTCGGAGAAGTCTGAGAAGTCAGGACTGTCTCCTCCCCCGGTTGTATAGATGACGTAGTTATTCTCTCTCTCTCTCTCTCTCTCTCTCTCTCTCTCTCTCTCTCTCTCTCTCTCTCAACTATAGCCAGTATGTTAAGCCGGTTGCATGCACAGACGGACCTTGCCTTATACCAAACAGTTCTGATACTTTAAGGAGACCTGCAGAAAACGGTTAATTAGTGAGAAGAGGTTAAAGTGAAAAAAAGACGAAAAAGAAGAGAAGCCCGTGTCTTGGGGTTGGATTCATTGGCAGAAAGTTAGAAGAACCATGTCGACAGTTGGGGGGTCTTCGGGCAGCTGTAGATTGGACTAGCCCGGCACTTTCTAATCGGAATACTGCTTCTCATACATTGGGACTATAGGCGGATATTTCCTGTCGCGATGTGGAGATTATTCAACATGCAAACATCTGGTCTGGACAGTCGTTAAGCAGCAATTTAGCGGCATCCCTAAAGGTTCGGTGTGTGTTTACGTGCGTGCACGTGTGCGTGCACGTGTGCGTGCATGTGTTTGTGAGCGTGAGTCAGTGTCTCACGATGAGTCTCGTATCAGGCTTTCCTCACCATCCGGTCATGCACCACCACGACAGCCACCACTATTCCCTGCACGCGGCCGCAGCGGGTCGGTGTCACGAGGACACGGGAGCGCCTCCTTATTTTACTAGCTGGCTTATTAGTCACGCTGATGTGTCGCCCACCGAGTATAGCCTCGCACCGGGCTACAGTCCCGATTACCACGGCAACAGTGGCACGGGGACCGTAAGTGGCCTAGATCCTCACCACCACCATCACCACTACGGACACGGCGCAATAGTTCCCGGTGCTGGCGCCATCTCAGTAAACGGAGCCCAAGTGGGCCTGCATCACCACCACGCACATCCTCGGACAGTGAAGCGGAGACCGACTGCAAACCGGAAAGAGAGGCGGCGAACTCAAAGTATCAACTCGGCTTTCGCCGAATTGAGGGAGTGTATCCCGAATGTGCCCGCCGACACCAAACTGTCCAAGATCAAGACGCTTCGGCTGGCCACCAGCTACATCTCTTACTTGATGGACATCCTGGACAAGGACGGCCAGCACGGAGACACGCAGGCCTTCAAGGCCGAGCTGAAGAAGACAGAGGCGCGGGAGGAGCGGAGGAAGAGGGACACGGTAAGGCCATATGCAGGGATGCAAAAATGCACGCCTGAAAAGTTTCACTAACATGATTATCCAACGTGAAATATAATGACGCTTTTTTGTTTTTTTTTCTTATTTTATTTTGGATAATTATAATTTACTATAAAGGCCTGACAAAGTCGCCTATAATATTTAAAGGTAGACTTAACTTAATTCTAAATAAATAGCCTGCCACCTCAATTGTTTTGGAAAAAAATATATAGGCTAGTATTAGTGAGAGCAGATGCAATTTCCAAGTTCTTAAAAAAATTAAGGCGGAGGGTTAATCAACACTTAACTACTGATCAAAAGCGTGCTGTCCAGGAAACTGGCCTAATTGTAAAACCACACAACAACTAAAATAAATACATAAATAAAAAACGAATTCACGGAGAACAAAAAAGAGAAATACAGTTATATTCTCGATTTTCATTGAGCTGTGCCAAACAACAACAACAACAAAAGCGTTGGAAAGATTACTCGAATGATCAAGTACAGCAGTGCCAGAAAATTGCTCTCTACGTAGACAGTTTGGAGCCAATAGAGTCTAAAGTTCAGTATAGAGCATTCCCATATCGGCCGTTATTTAAATCCATTTAGGCCTGGCTCTGCATGACCATATGCACCCCTTCAAGATTTTTCTTTTCAACATTTTTCACTAATTCCATTTTTAAATGCTATTCATTCAATCCATTAATGGTGCATATAGGCTGTAACACGCAGCACGTATTTTTTTAATGACTTTGTGACTTATATTTTGTATCGCCACGCTTTGTTGTGCGCAAGTTTGAATCCAGCCACGACTTGCATTTACACCCAAACGACCTAGAAACAAAGAAAAAAATATTAATGAAGTCAGGCAAGTTTCCCCATATTCCAAATTACTGGCTGTCCTGCATGTTAAAAACTGATCACACACACGCATATTGTAAAGCAGCTCTGCAAGCAAACACACATTCCTCATAGTGCCAGAAATCATCCCTCGGGTGGAAATTTACAAATACCTTACATACTTTAAGTTGACTTGAATGTGATCAGCAGTTAATGCTCCACTCTGCGGCTCCAATTGAGGGGTTAACGATGAGTGAATTCAGAACTAGACTAAAGGGGCGATCCAAGCTTGCCAATAAGACGGAAATCGAGGAAGTATGATAATTATATATAGCCGCACAATTGATTACGTCATACCCACATGTACACGCGCACACTGTCCTTTCTGACGTTTTGGCACATGCATGTTTGTTTATGCAATGGGTGCATCAGTTTAAATTGAAACTGTGTGTTGTATTCGTGGCTTGTCTTTATTTTACGGAGGAACTGATGATTTCATCATAAAATCAGTGTGAAGTTTATTAAGTCCAAAAGTGAACAACACTGAACTACTGGAGGCAAAAAGCACGCTTGCTAATTCGGGAGTTTGCCTTGCTTAGTGGGTTGGACTTCATTTCAGCGAGGGGGTCTACATGTTCAGCTGCAATTTCCCATGCCAGCATAACTTTTAGCATGAACAGCCAGAGCTGGCGTCCATGGCATGCAGAACTGAAGAGCGCCTTGGCGAATGAATGCGTTGGAAATTGTTGAAACGAATGCTGCAATCTTAAAAAAAAACTGCTTTTGTTAAACGAGAAATTTGTGACTAAATATTGAAACAGAACCCATAATTTCTTAGACCGAGTGCAAATAAAATGCATACTGTCGATATATTAGGCCTATTCATAAAACTTATTTCTCCAGAATGTTTAGAATGTTTAAAATTAGCACATGAAATGTAAAACATAATTAGGGTATATTACTGTGTTGCGCTATAGGGTTTCAACCATCATGTGCCGCTTCATAAAAATTAGTTTAAGCGAGCAAATCACATCAGCCAAGTAACCTTACTTCAAAATAATCATCTGAAAAGCTGGCCAATCCGTGTGTAAATTTTTGATCACATTTTTATTAATTGTATTTATTTAGCTATTTAATAGCATACACAAAAAACAGTTGTTGGTATCTTCTGTTGCTGCCCGCAAATCATAATTTACTAGGTGGTGTATTCAATTATTATTATTATTATTATTATTATTATTATTATTATATGTCATGGTTCTAGTAGACGCGGAAAGATGGGGACCAATTATAAGGCACGGATAAAATAGTGATATGTCTTATTGTTTCAATACGTGTGAAGCGTTCAATGAAACAAATATTTTTATAAAAAAGAAAAAAATTCAAACACATTACAATTGTATTATTAGCTAGACTACATTTGAAGGCATGCGTTTTGTACTGCGAAGGAGGAAACATTTTGGGCCTTTTAAATTTTGTGTAGTTATTTTTCATGACAGTGAAATAATTATAATGTTTTTTTTAATTTTAAATATATATTTTTTATATTACAGATTTTTTGGCCACATTTGTGATGTTTCGTGTTTCTTCTTGACATTCATGTTAGGTGCTGGAAAACAACTGAGCGAAAATATGCATGTACGAAAATACTGTATATGTAAATTCATTTTTTTTGTTGTTATTTGTCCAATTTTACAGCAAGCCTGATAGTTTCAAAATAAACAAACGCTCCATCTATACCAAAACAGGATCGATGAACTGTGCTTGTGATTCTGCATCTCTCTAGGACAAATCTGTGTTTTCACAACAATGGCATTTGTCTGCAGGTGGATATCCCCAAGACAGCTTCCTCGTCGTCATACTCATCGTCGTCCTCGTCGTCAGTGGGCGACAAAAAGACGAAAGGGCGTACAGGATGGCCCCAGCACGTCTGGGCTCTGGAACTCAAACAGTAACCTCCATCCATCCTGCAGGTCGATTGCACTCCGTTTTCCGCTGTTCTGACTCGGCAGCGGGAGTATCTTCACGCACTCAGATGAACTATCAAGTCAGCGAATTTTGTCTGGTATGGACCCTCATCCCCTCAAGGAAAATGAAGAAATTGACCCGGTGCAGTAGAACGTCATTGAGGTTTGTTTATAAGTCCCCATCTTGGGGTGGTTTTCTGCTGTTTGCTATACATTTTCAAACTGTAAAATCCGGCCTCGTTTTTTTTAAATTGTCACATGGCAATCGAAAATTGAGATAGTCACCATGATGCTGACTAAAAGGTGTATAAATGGATGAACATATCGTCATCGTCACTGTTGTAAACGTCAATGACGGGGATGTTAAATAACAAATGGAACCATGTTTTATCTGTCGATCCATTTTATGAGTTGGAATAGATCGGGGTTATTCGCGGCATGCATACTTGCCCACAAAAGCTCTTAAATTTTGTTCCCTTTAAATAAATGAAAGTGAATACAAAGCTACCTGAAGATATCTGAACCACTCATTTAATCCCATGACACACGCATTCTGTACAAATAGGAGGTCAGTTTGGTCTCAGCTTTATTTAACCCGTATATTTATGTGCAATGAGGCTGTTTGGACGAGACAAACTGCCACTCCACTAAATACCAAAAGACATCTAATATTTCTCATTACCAATTGGTGTTTGTGAAGTTGTACTGTCTACCTGCAAATGTGTTTTGTCTTTCTGTTTCTCTCTGGGCTGGGGTGTACATACATATTGTGACGTCACTGTGATGACAACGTGTCCGTGTTGTGAAGTGAAAAACGTGGTGGTAGTGTAAATAATGCTAAATATAGGCTGTAATCTGTGTTATGAATTTAATAAACCACCACCTGTTTACATGAAGAGCGTTTTTCTTCTTCTTAGATGTCATTTGATTAATTTTGATAAGCACATTTCACTTTAATGACACAAGTAAAAAAAACACAACAACAACAAAAGGGGCACAGGTTAAATAAAAACTGTTATTTGTCTGGAATTTCAATCACCCACCAAAACCTAGATGCATGAGCTCAAATATAAACAACACATTTACACAAATAAGAATAATTGTATAAAATGTACATTAATTGTACATTAACACAAAAACTCTATTTTGGGGATTTTCCTTAAAAGCATGTTGCATAACATATTTTTATTGTTTTATATTTATCTTGATTCAGTAAACAACAAATGCCATTTATCATTTCTGTCTGTAGATTCTCAGTGTTTTATTATTGTGTCATATGCAGAACATTAACTGACAATTAACTTCATATCTCATTAACAGGCTCCACGCATATACGATATGATAGCATACTTATATATATATATATATACAGTGCAGAGGATGTGAGATCGAGTCCGGGCTTCGGCCTTCCTGGGTGGAGTTTGCAAGTATGCTATCATATCGTGTATGCGTTTTATCGGGGGTTTTTAGGAAACGCTTTGATTATTATTTTTTGTTATTTATTCATCCCCCTCCCTCTTTAATTCTAGACACTAAAGCAGGCACTGCACTGTGCTATTGGCATACAATTGCAACTGTAGTCTTACTTGACAGAGAATGAGGTAACCAAGAATCATTATTGAAAAAATGAGTTTGCCAAATGTTGTCAGTAAAAACCGAAAAAAGTCAGTTCCAAATGAATTTAGTTTTTATTCTTTTTGTAACCCTGCGCTCACATTACAACGCTATTAAGATATACAATGTCAAGCATTACCATGGTTCACCATTATTAAGAACATCATTCACATTTTGTGTTAATAATGGGAAACACTTGATCTGTTTTCAATTTAAAAATAAGCTGCCCAAACCAAAGCATCTGTTATAATGACATCTGTCAGAAAGTTTTGATGCTTTGTGAGCCTCTAAACCATGTGCAGTTCAAAGATAATGTGCTTATATAAATATCTTTAACATGAACCAGTGGTGCTGGGATTTTATTTGTTCGTCCACCACTTATTAATTAAATAAAAAAACTGAAATTACACCATCTTTGAATATATCCACCAGACAGTGCCCTTAAAAACTGTTTTATTTTCATGTTGTAAAGTGCTTTCACCTGCGATTAGCTGGCAACGAGTTCAGGGTGTTCCCCACTTACTCCCCGAAGCCAGCTGGGATAGGCTCCAGCACCCCCTGCGACCCTTCTGAGGACAAGCGGTTAAGAAAATGGATGGATGGATGAAAGTGCTTTCACTTTTCATTTTATGTGTTGAAAGAACATATTTAATTCTAACACAATTTAGAATAAACACAATATGGAGTGAATGGTGTGTCAGCGGCAAATCTTTGAGTAGATATGATATCTGAGTTCTGACAAAATATCTGTCAAAATCTACACAAAAAGAAAGAAAGAAAAAAACAAAGAAAGAAATAAACAAAGAAAGAAAAAACAAAGAAAGACAGAAACAAAGAATAAAAGTGCTGGTACGGCTCAAGTGGCTGTTGCAATATTGCAAGCTTTTATTTATAGTTTAAGTCTTGAATCAGCGTATGGGCTAAACTGGTTGATTTCCTTCAATGACGCTATTGTTGTTGTGCGACTGTGTGAACGGGATTACCTTGTAGAAACATTGTTAGTGCTGCACACTGAAGTTGCAGACCATTTCCATACCCAACCATAGATAAATCAGCTGAATATTCAATTTATAGTGCAACTGGTGGTAATCAAAAGAACAAGTTTATGAAGTGACCAGATCCCTCTCTTCAGCATTTTCTCATGGTCTGCCAATATAATGTGGTTCCTCATGTGATGTCATAGTCACTGTTGCTTTTACATTTAAAGGCACACCTGGATAGACTGGAAGGCCTTTGAACCCTCTCTTAAATAATAAACTATTGGCGAGTCTGTGTGTGAACGGGTTAAGAATATGATTTACAGTAAAACAATCAGAATGCCTACCAGAAGTAGTACGTACAACACAACTCACTAGTCCCCCAGGACAGTTATTGGCTTCCTGGTTGTCTCGTAGTCATTGTATCTGATGGAGCTGTCAATCAGTCATCTATTGATAAGGTCTTATCTGGCATCCCAATTGGTATGTTGATGGAGAGAGACAAAAAAATAGAGCTTAAGAGGCTTTTTCATGTCTCGACAAAGACTGACGTGGGACGTACTGGCTAAAGTCAGACTGCACAATAGATAATTGTCGAAAGAGCTGGCGTCAGACACTCATGACCTTTTAATGACCCCCTTTGGCAGTATATATTTTCCATTTGTTGTTTTGCCATTTATAATTTACACAATTAATATGAAAAACTGAAAAGTTTTTCAACTCTTTCTGTCAAGTGTGTTGCATGGCTTTTTTATGGGTATTTTTATTCAATTTCTCAGCAAAAAAATATAATTATATACAGACGCTCCCCAACTTACGAACGAGTTACGTTCCGAGCGATCGTTTGTAAGGTGAATTTGCTCGTAAGTTGCTTCAGTGCTATATTTTGTATTATAATTTATGTTTAAAGAGAATACGTACAGTACTGTACTACGTATGTTAGAGAGAGAGAGCGAGAGAGACACACAGTATGTACATGTACGTAATAAGATAAATAAAATGAAGTTTAACTTACTTTTGGAAGATGTACTCGATGCTTAAGGATTTGATGGAGGAGGAGGAGGAGGAAGAGGAGGATTTTATATCATGAGAGGTTCTTCGTCGCCGCTGGAATGGGCTTCAAAAGTTACTTCCTCCTCCGTAACTTCAATGTAGGAAGAAGTTGAGGGTCGCGGAGAAGAAGATGAGGGTTGATGAGTATCTTCCTTGGAGGATTTACTAGAAACTGGCCGAAAGAAGCGATCTAACTACGATTGCACAGTTTTCTTCTTTTTTTATCATAAATGATGCGGTAGCACTGTATGGCATCATTCAATTGATTTGCAACCTTTGTGCAACGTTCAATATTTGGGTCTTGCTGCTCGAAGAGTGCGATGGCTTTATCTATGAGCGACAGGCGTTTCTTCTTCTTCCTCCTCTTCGACACGTTGCTGAGCCTCCAATGCTGGGTGAGCTCTCACAGCGCCAAGTGTCGGTATTAGCGGCGGAAAGGAGCACTACAGTACTCGGAAAAAGGTGCGCAGTAAAAAATCTAACTTACAGCATCTCTTTCCGAACATTTTTTGACATGCGCGCATGCGCGCAGACATGTTCGTATGTACCGTTGTTCGTAACTCGAATGTTCGTAAGTAGGGGAGCGTCTGTATATATATATATATATATATATATATATATATATATATATATATATATATATATATATATATATATATATATATATATATATATATATATATATATATATTCATCCATCCATCCATTTTTTTAACCGCTTGTCCTCACAAGAGTTGCGGGGGGGGCGCTGGAGCCTATCTCAGCTGGCTTCGGGCAGTAAGCGGGGAACACCTGTGCCCTGCGATTGGCTGGCATTGCCAGCCAATCGCAGGGCACATAGAGACAAACAACCACCCACACCCACAAACACACCTATGGACAATTTGGAGTGTTCAATTAACCTGCCATGCATGTCTTTGGAATGTGGGAGGAAACCGGAGTACCCGGAGGAAAACCACGCAAGCACGGGGAGAACATGCAAACTCCACCCAGGAAGGCCGAAGCCCGGACTCGATCTCACGTCCTCTGCACTGTATATATATATATATATATATATTTCCAATTTTGACTTAGAAATAGTAAGAGGGAACAATTTAATCCATAGAGCTATTTGAAATATTCAAAGCAAATAAAGTGTACTATTCAATGAAGATGATTGTGCATTTGAAATGTTTTATTTGATGAAAGTTCCAGAACGGTTGTTGCTGCATCCATTGCTGTGGCTGTGTCAACATCGAGTTGAAGATCAGGTGTCTCATCCTGTCTCTTGGCTGCTAGTTCTGCTTGTTGATGACATGTCCTCTTTTTTACTGATGCTTCAGCAGTGTCTCAATTTCTTAGCGCTCGGGCTTTACTTTTGCGGTTTTCTCCCCCTATTAGCAAGATATTGAAAATTATCTGCGACTATGCTCATTTAATAATAATAATAATAATAATAATAATAAAGCCAATATAAGATTTGGCCTAGTTACTTTTGTTAACACAATGGCTTGGTGACACAGAGGCACTGCTCACATCTCAGTGACACTGACAGACTAGCATGTCAAAGGCAGAGGTGTAGAGTAGCCGATATTTATACTAACATAAGAGTAATGTTACCTTGAAAAAATTGTACTCAAGTGGATGTTAAAAGAAGTGAAGTGCAGTAAGAGTAAAAGTACTTTAACAACTACTTTAGTACTGTGAGTAAGCGCATAGGTGTCTGATTTACTGTCTGTATCTTGACATTTTTCAAGAAAAAGTCATGTAAAAAAGGAATAATCTAAAATTTGAAGGTTCAGGTTAAAACTGCTAGCTGCTTAAAGATTTACTCACAGTAAAACATTTTTTTTTTATGATAGTAAGAGTACAGGTAATTCAATATAATGTTACTCAAGTGCAAGAAAAACAAATAAACGGTATGATGTACAATTTCTTCAAAAAGTGACTCAAGTACATTTATGTACCGAAGTGCTGTCTACTTATGGTGAGTTATCTTTTAAAATAGCGTTCTATAGCTCTGATACTTCAATAGCCACAGTATTTTGGATTTGATTGGCATTAAACCTTTGTCTCACCATAAAGTGCGCTCATAAGTTTACATCCGTTTAGGGTGTGCAAGCTTTCAAGCACAACTGTAACTAACTGCATTTGATTATATTTTGATAAATTTTTTAATCATTATGAATAAATGCTGAGAAATACTTAAAAAGTGTTCCTGTAGTGCTCATAAGGAGAAATAAACATGGTTTATCAAGAAAAACGGCATCCAAACATAATCAGTCATAATTCAAATGTTTCTTGCCCCAGACAGACTTTGTAAACACTTAAGCAATCATAGTCTAGTATACTGTCATATACTTTGCGTATTACCTTCCTCACAACATCATCGCGGACACACAAATCACAACTGCTGTTCTCTCTGTGGACTCATCTGGTGATCATCTTAGCCACGACTAAGGCTGCAATAGAATTTCAACAAACATCTGGCAGCCATTACTTTGTGCAGACCACTCCCCTTTCCCACCCCTGCCTTCTCTTGCTTCCTGTCCTGCCTTTTGTGGCGCCCTTTTCTTGATAGGGTGGGGGCGCCATTTCCCCCTTATTTGCTTTGTCATTTTATTTTCCTCTTGGGTTATGTACTTACAGTGATATGCGTATTGTATGGGCCAATATCACAATACAATATTGATATATACCACCTGCCACCTCCCCCCTCAGGTTCCTTTTGAACACAGGCCTACCATAAACTTCATGTTCATTTAAGACAAAAACTTTTGTAGTATGAGTGTTTGTGTGAAACTAGTGAAGAACAGGGGCGTCGCTAGGTTTTATAGACAAGGTGGGCTAAACCCCCATGAGATGCAGCATGTGAACGAATGTAGCATGCAAGCACAACAGTTCAAAAATGGCATTGTGGTGTTTTTGGGCAGATTAAACAAAGATGCAATGCTGTGTAAAACAAAACAAAACAAAACAAAACAGTCAGTGGTTTGACAGCCGGAGCCTTTAGCAGTGTTAGGCTAGCTACTCGGAAAAAAAATGTAGCAAACTGGAGGCTACAAGTTGTTTTACATGAAATGTATCCCAAGCTATCTACCATAGAAATGTTGCTATAACATACAATAAAATGACAACAGTAGCTAAACTACAAAAGCTACAAGGCAACTTCAGTCAGGTGGAGTTTTGGAAAGAAATAATTATTTTTTTATTTTTTTATTTGTGCTTCTTACTACCATGATCATTGTGTTGGACTAAGGCTAATGCAGCCCTGTGTTATTATTAACAAAAAACTTGATTGTCAAATAATGTTTATTTTACTTTGTGTGGACCCATGGTCAACTGTTTTTGGTGGTTTGACCAATGGATGAAAAATATCAGTGCTTGTTGTTTTCTCTCTCACAGTATGTTTGCAACAACCCAATTTTTGTTGAAAGGAAAATGTCAGCACTATTGGACTGTTGCCGCTTGACTGCAATGGTACGGCTGCGGGACACTTATTGTTTTATAACATTTTTGCAACATCCCTGCTTTTGTTCTATGGTACGGCTGGAGGAGCTACAGCTGCGAGGACCATCGTCAACTTGGAGTCAAATGCCTCCAGGAGGAGATGTGGACAGTAATGAGAGTCAGCGCTAAAAAGAAAAGTAGTATGAGAGAGATGAGAGATGACTAAATAGGAGAGGAGAATTGAACCAAGCTTTCAGTAGGGGTATGAGTTTTACTCACCAACAGACAAACTTTTGTTTGTTAGAAAAATACAGTTGCTTGTTTACTTTCAAACTCAGCTTTGTGAGTGACATCATGCACGCTGTGATTGTGACATCTATGTTCCTGGTGCCCTCATACCTGGTCAGTATTGTTCCACTCTAATATATAACAGATTCAAACAAATGAGCAACAAAAGGAAATAAAACAGCTATTATGAAACTGCTACATACAAAGTAAATAAAGTTGAGTTAAGATAACTGTGTACTCAAAATTTTAATGTATTATGGTTGCAGATGATAATTAGCACGCGCGCACGCACGCACGCACGCACGCACGCACGCACGCACGCACGCACACACACACACACACACACACACACACACACACGCACACATACTATAATATCAGTTCCTACACTGAAGCATACAATTACATTTCTTCATACACAGAATAACCTTGAAGAAATTACATTGTTCCGCTTTCAAAGCGTGATAATCTATGAGTGCAGATCTTAGCTCTGTTTCTTCTTTCTATAGCTAACATTCCAAGGCTTGGCACGTGCAAATAGAATGATTATCATAAAACAATTAGTGAAAACAAAGACGAAGAAAAACTGTGGTCTGTCACATATGTTGTTTTTGGAGCCATGATTTATGTCCAGAAAGCCATGCCTCTAAAATCAGAGATTTGTCTAGGACCTCTTTGCTTAATGCAATATGTCATCTTTAAAAGAGGTTTGCTCTAAAGCTTAATTCACCTATAGAGATTCTATCCTACTGGAGTAGCCTACATCAATTAAGAGAGTAATATCGCCTTGAAGTGCCACATGGTGTACATGTCATATACAGCTACGCTTGAACATTTTTAATCTGATAAATTATTGGAATTTACATAAAACAGATAGTTGTGAACGTGTCCACTTATATATTTGCACCTGTATACTATGTACATAATCTATGCACAATCAGGGTGGGAATCAGTGAGGAATTCCTGATGCAACATACTCATGCTATTTTGCCATTACAATACTTGACAAGAATACAATAAAAATAAACACAAAATATCTATAGAAAACAATACATTCTAACTGCAAATACAGCCCGCCATCCATTTTCTGTAGCCTACTTTTGTCTTATCAGGCGACAGGTGGTATATTCAGGTCTGTGGTTCTTCAAAGAAGACTCATAAATGACAGACACACAGTTCATGGATATGAATAGATTTGAAATATACCATTTTCTAATGTGGATGATGTGTTGATCTATTATACACAGAGACCGTATATATAAAAGAGGTATAATTTACAGTATACTCAGTGTCATATATTCCAGAGTAGTGGGGTTATTCAATTGTTTATGGGTGTGATTTGACAGAAATCTATACATTCTATTGGCATGGTACATATAACCTGGCAATAGCCAGACTTATTATTGTGATTGGGAAGGGAGTTCTTCACAATATCAATCTGGGACTGCTCCACTGTGATTCGCTTGGGAAAGGCGGGACATTCTGTACAGTACTTTGAGCTGATTGGACAATGCGTAAACTTGAGCACGCCTACCAAACTTTTGTTTTGACCAATAACGGAAACAGATTTGAATGTTGTTGGCGGGGTGGTGACAATTTTTTTAATAAGTAAAATAAATAAATAAAATAAAATAAAAAATGAACAAGTGGATGGTATGTGCTGCTTAGAAGACCCCCTTTTAATTTCATTGCTCAGTTCCTTAAACCCCAATATTAGATTTGGCATCTTTTGTTGAATTACAGTTATAATTATTTAATAAAAACATTTAAAAAAAGTTTCCTCCTGTAAACATCGTTTAGCATATAATTTATACGTGTAGAAAAAGCAAGTTGCGGAAACTTAATTAATTTCCATTGCATCTGTAAAACAAGGGCATCATCAAGAGGAGTAAAACAATGTTGCAAGGGCTTCATGAGGCGATTTAGTCAGTTTTAAGGGTTTGTTAAAGGTGGGGTCTTTAGTTTTGTCCGTTTGTGTTTGTAAACACAACCGTTTGTGTATGTAAACAACCAATTCAAAACTGACTCATCCCATGGCTCAACCTCCACTCTTTTCGTCAACATTGCACTTGCCTTCAGAGACATGTTCCCCGCTCTGTGATTGGCTGGAGGGGTAAACATAGACTTTTCGCCCACAAACGTCCCTCTCATGGATAAACACAACAAAATGGCAAAATATAGGCTGGGGTGGTGGTGGATGATAACAAAATCACCACCACACATTAACAGAAGCCCAGAGGTGTTGATTGAGATGGATTACATGTGTATACATCCAGTGTTTAAGAAGTGAAAACTAAAGACCTCACTTTTAAGTGATGATGTTTTAATTTAATGGTCTTCAAATTATATGACACGAGGAGAAAACATCCGGCAAAAATACTTTTTACTTTTACTTATGAAGTATATTAGAGCCTGTACTTTTTTACTTTTGCTTGAGTAATTGTTCGAATGAGTGCTTTTACCAAAGTCATTTTTTATGCAAGTAATTGTACTTTTACTCAAGTACAGAATGTCAGTCTTTTCCCGTCGAATCCGATAACTTCCAACAATGCGTCTTCTTCGTTGGCACGGCAGAGGCAATCCATTGTAGACAGGAAGTAGTATAGTACACAGCACTCATCCATTCATTATTTGATTCTGAAATGCTTTTCCTCACGTGTCGCACAATTAAATTATTGAATTCAATAATTTACAATGTAACTGACTAACGCACCATATTGTAACGGTAACTGAGTTACTGTATGTAAAAAGTAATGCTTTAGAGTATTAGTTATTGTAAAAAGTAACTAAGTTACAGTACTGCGTTATTGGTAGTATTGGACACTGCAAGTACATTTCAGAGGTTCTCCTGAAAAATATTCATGAAAACCAGACCTCTGTCGTCTTCTCTAATGACGTAGTAGCAAAACATACAATAATATCGCTTCAGCTTCAAGATCACTTGAATCTGACTCACCGGTCGCCATCTTGAATCATCATATAAATCAGTCACATGCGCCAATCACATTCAGATGCCATTCAGGGACCAGTCGGAAAACATATGCTCTTGAGAACATTACACCTCTCTAGGCCTTCCACCTCAGCAGCCTCACATGAACTCTCAACTCAATAACTCCACCATCAGTAAGCATATTTAGTTTGTTTTTATTTATTGCATTGTACGGTGTACATTTTTTATTTATTTACTGCAATAAAAAATAACATTCAAACAATAATAGCAATAATAAAATGTATTTTTTAAATTGAATTTCTGTTTTGTTTACACAGTATATACAGGGTCCATCCATCCATCCATCCATCACCTACCGCTTATCCGGGGTCAAGTCACGGGGGCAGCAGCTTTAGCAGGGAAACCCAGACTTCCCTCTCCCCAGCCACTTCAGCCAGCTACTCCGACGGGATCCCAAGGCGTTCCCAGGCCAGCGCGAGAGACATAGTCTCTCCAGCGTGTCCTGGGTCGTCCCAGGGGCCTCCCGCCGGTGGGACATGCCCGGAACACCTCCCCAGGGAGGCGTCCAGAAGGCATCCGAACCAGAAGCCCGAGCCACCTCAACTAGTTCCTCTCAACGCGGAGGAGTAGCAGCTCGACACTGAGTCCCTCCCGGATGTCCAAGCTTCTCACCCTATCTCTAAGGCCGCTTGTATCCGGGATCTTGTTTTTTCGGTCACGACCCGAAGCTCGTGACCATAGGTGAGGGCAGGAATGAAGATCGACTGGTAAATCGAGAGCTTTGCCTTTCGGCTCAGCTCCTTTGTTACCACAACGGACCGATACAGAGTCCGCATCACTGCAGACGCTGCACCGATCCGCCTGTCGATCTCCCGCTCCAACCTACCCTTGTGAACAAGACCCCAAGATACTTGAACTCCTCCACGTGGGGCAGGATCTCATCCCCGACCCGGAGAGGGCACTTCACCCTTTTCCGACTGAGGACCATGGTCTCGGATTTGGAGGTGCTGATTTTCATCCCAACCGCTTCACACTCGGTCGCGAACCGCTTCAGTGAGAGTTGGAGATCACGGCTTGAAGAAGCCAACAGCACCACATCATCTGCAAAAAGCAGAGATGCAATGTTGAGGCCACCAAACCGGACCCCCTCAACGCCCCGGCTGCGCCTGGAAATTCTGTCCATAAAAGTTATGAACAGAATCGGTGACAAAGGGCAACCTTGGCGGAGTCCAACCCTCACAGGAAACAAAATCGACTTACTGCCGGCAATGCGGACCAAACTCTGACAACGGTCGTACAGGGACCGAATAGCCCGTATTAGGGGGCACGGTACCCCGTACTCCCGAAGCACCCCCCACAGGACTCCCCGAGGGACACAGTCAAACGCATTCTCCAAGTCCACAAAGCACATGTGAACTGGTTGGGCGAACTCCCATGCAGCCTCGAGGACCCTGCCGAGGGTGTAGAGCTGGTCCACTGTTCCACGGCCGGGACAAAAACCACACTGCTCCTCCTGAATCCGAGATTCGACTTCCCGATGGACCGTCCTCTCCAGCACCCCTGAATAGACCTTACCTGGGAGGCTGAGGAGTGTGATCCCTCTAAAGTTGAAACACCACCACCCCCGGTCTGCCAATCCAGAGGCACTGTCCCCTATGTCCATGCGATGTTATAGAGGCGTGTCAACCACGAAAGCCCCACAACATCCAAAGCCCTTAGGAACTTCGGACGGATCTCATCCACCCCCGGGGCCCTGCCACAGAGGAGCTTTCCAACCACCTCAGTGACTTCGACCCCAGAGATAGGGGAGCCCACCTCAGAGTCCCCAGACCCTGCTTCCTCAAAGGAAGGCATGTCGGTTGAATTGAGCAGGTCTTCGAAGTATTCTCCCCACCGATTCACGACGTCCCGAGTCGAGGTCAGCAGCACCCCATGTCCACTATACACAGTGTTAATGGCGCACTGCTTTCCTCTCCTGAGACACTGAATGGTGGACCAGAATTTCTTCTAAGCCGTCCGGAAGTCGTTTTCCATGACCTCACCGAACTCCTCTCATGTCCAATTTTTTGCCTCAGCGACCGCCGAAGCCGCATTCCGGTTGGCCAGTTGGTACCCGTCAGCAGCCTCCGGAGACCCACAGGCCAAAAAGGCCCAATAGGACTACTTCTTCAGCTTGACGGCATCACTTACCGCTGGTGTCCACCAGCGGGTCTGTCGGAGGTGGGTGTTGAAACTCTTTCTGACAGAGGATTCTGCCAGACGTTCCCAGCAGACCCTCACAATACGTTTGGGTCTGCCCGGTCGGACCAGCATCTTATCCCGCCATCGGAGCCAACACACCACCAGGTGGTGATCAGTTGACAGCTCCGCCCCTCTCTTAACCCGAGTGTCCAACACATACGGCCGCAAATCCGATGACACGACTAAAAAGTCGATCATCGAATTGCGGCCTAGGGTGTCCTCGTGCCAAGTGAACATATGGACACCCTTGTGTTTGAACATGGCGTTCGTTATGGTCAGTCCGTGGCGAGCACAGAAGTCCAATAACAAAACACCGCTCGGGTTTTGATCGGGGTGGCTGTTCCTCCCATTCACGCCCCTCTAGGTCTCACTGTCATTATCCACGTGAAGTCCCCCAGCAGAACGAGGGAGTCCCCAGGGGGAGCGCTCTCCAGCACACCCTCCAAGGACTCCAGAAAGGGTGGGCACTTTAAGCTTCGGTTCGGTGCATAAGCACAAACAACAGCCAGGACACGTCCCCCCACCCTAAGGCGGAGGGAGGCTACCCTCTCATTCACCGGGGTAAACCCCAACGTACAGGCGCCTAGCCGGGGGGCAATGAGAATACCCACACCTGCTCTGTGCATCTCACCGTGGGCAACTCCAGAGTGGAAGATAGTCCAGCCCCTCTCGAGAGGATTGGTACCAGAACCCAAGCTGTGTGTGGAGGCGAGTCCAACTATATCTAGTCGGAACTTCTCAGCCTCGCACACCAGCTCAGGCTCCTTCCCTGCCAGAGAGTTGACATTCCATGTCCCCACAGCTAGCTTCGGTAGCCGGGGGTCGGACCGCCAAGGCCCCCGCCTTTGGCTGCCACCCAACTCACTGCGCACCCGACCCATTTGGCCTCTCCCACTGGTGGTGGGCCCATGGGAAGGGGGACCCCCGTTTTGGACTGTGGCCAGCCAGGCCCCATGGGTACAGGCCCGGCCATCAGACGCTCGTCTTCGAGCCCCACCTCCAGACCTGGCTCCAGAAGGGGGCCCCGGTGACCCACGTCCGGGCAAGGGAAACCAAGATCCAAAGTTTGCATTCATCATTGGGGTCTTTTGAGCCATGCTTTGTCTGCTTTGCCATGGGTGACCCTACCAGGGGCATGAAGCCCCTGACAACATAGCTCCTAGGCTCATTGGGACACACAAATCCCTCCACTACGATAAGGTGATGACTCACGGAGGGGTATATACAGGGTGATAAAAAAAAAAAAGAATACGCCAAGATCATCATTTAATACTTCAAAAACAATAGAAGACTTGAGTTTGGACACATGTTGTAGAATATTTTCAAGTTTTCATTTCATGTTTGGATGTTAATTTCACTGCTGTGGTTTCGTAATTCTTCCACCGACGTTCAATTGGTGGACATGCTACATATCTTGCTCTTGGCGCTTGGACTGCCAGATCTCCACACCTCACTGTGTGTGACATTTTCTTGTGGGGAGGTGGTGTTAAAGACAAAGTTAATATTCTACCATTCCATCAAATATTGGTGACATGAAAGATGGAATATCATCAGCAATCAACACGGTGGACCGCAACATCCTGAGGCACATGTGGTGTCACGAGTATGTGGTGGAGCAAGGGATTGTGGACCCAAATGAAAGGAAGCACGGTGACCAGACAGAGGAACAGAGTAAATGCGATGAGTTTATTGAATTAAGATAAATTTATTGAATTAAGATAAGAAGGTGAGCAGGGTACCGGGAAATGAATTAATTCTCAGTGGCTCGAAGAAGCAGCCAACCAAGAACGAGTGTGAAGCCCACCCACCAATCAGAAACGCATGTTGGCACAGCAAAATTTGCCCCGATGCTTGGCTGAAAGGTTAACGCCTTTTTTCTTTTTCTTTTTTTCTATTCTTAGATACAGTATGCCGGTTTTGTAGAAACACAGTGAATTTTACCTCATGGAAAATGCAACTTGCAGCCGAGACCATGTACAACAGTTAGTCACTATGGCGTCTTCGTACCTCAGAGGTAACTGTAAACATTCAAGTTGTAAGTTATGATGCCCCAATTATGAAATTACCAATTTGTCTGGTATCATAATTGTAAGTCTGATGCTTCTAACAAACAAATCTGTGTCAAAATCGGTAAAGAATTCAATGAGTTATGATTAAATTATTGGAAAACACAGTTACCCCAATACAAGTAAAAATGGAAGAGATTGGAGAGGGCTCCCGGTTCAAGGTGGGAGTTAGGTGTACACGTCGTCAACCAGCCAAGGAAAAGTCTTGCGGGTCGCCAGACTAATAAAATGCTGTTCATGTTCACGTTAAGAGTCCCAAATAAACCCGAATCGCTTACTTATTGTACTTTTCTAGAAAAATGCTTCATAGCCCAACAAATGAAAAATCCAAATTGATCAAAAATATTAAATGGTAAATGGAGTGCACTTATATTGCGCTTTATCTTCACCATACGATTACTAAGCCATATTCACTTATCTCATTCAACCATAGTGGTTTGCCGAAGCCTACGCTGGCCATTGACCAAGTGTACCAACCAATGGAAAAGTTTTTAAATTACTTACTTTAAGCTCCAGGATTCCGCACCGTAAAATGGCCATTGGGAGAACCAAGGATCTTTTTTTTTTTTTATAATCCATTTAAATTCATCCCCGTCATACTTGTAGTTTCGTCCTAGTGAATGCTAAACAAGTTCGTCTCTCAGGTCCGGCCAACATTCACGTGTACAAACTCCCTTTTGCTTGTTGCATGAGAGGCCATCAATCAGACGTTAAAGCAACCAATTATTCCCGTTGAAAGAATGGTGTTAATTTACAAATCCAACTGGAATTCATTCGCTGGCGTAGGCATGATTGGCAAATCAGCATTTTAGAACCGAAAACAGGCTCCATCCTATACTGTTTACGTTACACATTCTGTCAGAGGTGTGGACTCGAGTCATGAATTTAATGGCTTTAGACTCGACTTGACAAAATGTTAAAAGACTTGCAACTCGACTTTAACTGGACTTTAACAACAATGACTTGTGACTTCACTTGCATGGACTTGAGGCCCCTGACTTTACGAAGATTAGCTCACTGGTGATGCAACAACTTCAAACTTGGTTCAACATCTGACGTTTCACAAAGAACAGTAAGTAACATAATGCTCAGCTAATGTCAGTTTATCGGCTAATTATTGTTGCTAGCTGCGTAGTTAATGAGACTGCTGTAAACTCTCTGGTAACATGACATTACAAACACGGTAATCTGTTGCGTTCACTAAGGGTTCACTCCCTGACTCCTACTTTGATAATCACCTGAAATAATATAATCTACACTGTTGTTAAAATGACTCAAAATTACTTGTAGGACTTGTGAATCGACCTGAGACTTATCAGTCTTGACTTGGGACTTGACTCGGGACTTGAGGGCAAAGACTTTAGACTTTCTTGTGACTTGCAAAACAATGACTTACTCCCACATCTGCATTCTGTATATGTTGTATTGTATATACTCTATGCAATTTCAGCACATTTAGTGGACATGCTCACAATATGTGAGAGCAAAGACGAGCACTTGAGCAGTCACACCTAGTGATGTAGATCTCCTCCTTTTTTGTAACTGTTGTATTTACGATAGTTTAGCCCAGCGTTACACTGCAAAACCTGGAGGGCCAAATAATAAGCTTCATCTGGCCTCAACCCTTAGACCTTTCTGGTTTATGTGGACGTACCAAAATTTATGCTCCTGCCAGTGCACCTCTAGGTCACTGACGTCCATCAAGCCTGGCAAACCTTGCTGTAGTTGAAAGTCAATTTACTAAAGCACTTGGGACGTCTAATTAAAAAAAAAAAAAAAAAAAAAACTCAACAAGGCATAGCTGCTGAGAGTGTGACCTATCATTACATGGGGATCGGGCAGCCATGAAGGAAAATATTCTGTACTATGGGAGCAGGTAAGAGGAAGGTTGAGGTTGCGTTACAGACAATCAACTATATCAAAATTATTTTTGGGCCCAATGCTGCAGGGTTCTTTAACCACATATGTTCTAAAACAAAATCAGTATCCTACTATAGATTTATATCATGCTACTGCTTCTGCTGAAAGCCTTTCTGAGCCAAATGGAAATCAACCTTTCACAATGCATTTCTTTTAAATGTCTGCATCAGAGAATTACAGTAACAGTACATTTGATTATTTTTCTCCGGTCCCATTCACACATGACCCACTGAAGCAATGCAATTTGGTGCTTTTACACTCAGCTGAGTCAGAATCTGGATTTCAGATAGTTAGGTACATGACATTGTCAGCGTGCAAAAATGTCTTTAAACACAAAGGGGCATAGAGGGCGTAGGGATGTAACAATAATGGCAATATCGTGATATTGCGATATTAAAACAATAACGTCGTCGTCATGTCAAAATATTAAAAGCAGCACATGTCAAGTTTATTTGCATTTGTGCAGTTCTAGCACCCTCTGGTGGCTAGTTTTTTAGTGCAGTTTAATTTTCATACGGCATGTTTTGACCCTTCTATGTTTAAAATCCACGTTAATCGTCAGATGAAGGGGAATGTAGTATGCTTTTGAATCAAGTTAATATGTAGAGGAACTCAATGTGCGCGTTCATTAGCAAGTAAGTGTTATTGTATCGTGAGGTTCATATCGTGATAATGTCGTATTGCGACGTTTGGACATCGTTACATCCCTAGGTCTTGGTTGCTAAAACTCACAATCTGGCCATTGCTGGCAGCGTTCGCCTTTGTTATGCTGCTGGTGCCAGTCAGAAGCCAGATAGTTCCTGTGTAAACCTCAACCCGGTATCCAACATTTGTAAGTTACGGTCAAGACGGCGAGGCAGGAAAAAGTCAGCTTAGATGGCCAGTGTAAAAGAGGTTATAGTCAAGGTCAGGGGTGCTCAAGTTTGGTCCTCGAGAGCCCCTATCCAGCCTGTTTTCCATGTTTCTCTCCACTAACACACCTGTTTCATGATCAGGATCGTTATCAGGCTTCTGCAAAGCTTGCTGATTAGCTGGTCATTAGATTCAGCTGTGCTGCAGGAGGGAAACATGGAAAACAGGCTGGATAGGGGCTCTTGAGGACCGAACTTGAGCACCCCTGGTCAAGGTGTTGGAGCAATTCGGCACTGGACAACACCTTGCATCAAACGGAATAAGCCACTTGCACCGCAATAATGTAGGTTGCAACAATCTGTATATGCACAATTATTTTTTGTCTATTCATCAAGTAAATATCAAAATACAGCGCATAATAATAATTTTAAAAAATGCCTCTTTGGTTTGTACTTTTATGTAGGCTCCATGCCTTTCTGCCTGGTTTGATTCATAAGGCTAAGATTTGAATCAACTACTGCTGATCGAACTTTCTGAATCTATGTATAGTTTTTTCTATATATAGAAACAAACCACAAATGTGCATACCACTAAAGTAAAATATAACATCCATTAAGCAATAAGCATAGTTTCTATGCAGCATCTACAATCTTGGAATTATGGCTGTCCTATAAATAATACCATGTGTTACTCTGAAATAGGGAAATTATCTCACTCACATAGTGAATCTTGAGTCAATGAAACATTTGATCTACCCAAAAAAATTACTTTGTCCACTTTAATTTTTTTTTGCTTTGGCTCGTAAAGAGATACAAATTGTTGAACCACACAGGTAAGAAACATCTATCCCCCACCCAGAACTCACACGTACACACATGAACCCTACATGCTGTAAACCATGAGACCACCAGGCCTGTCCAGTACACGGGGTGCATGTTTTTGATCAGCAGGTCTGGGAACACACATAAAACCTGGTAAAAGGTGGGCAAACACACACACATGCAAAGCAATAATACTGTCACACACAGAGGCACACATGGTCACTAATGGAGTACTGGTTTTAATGTTTTTTCTTATGACTGACTTTTGAGTGCAGTGAGGAAATGTCTGTGGGTGAAAACGAGGAGAGCGAGAGAGAGAGAGAGAGACGCACATGCGCACCATGTGAACTAATGGGCTGACTGATAGGGGCACACACAGTAGGGGGTTTGTGTTTGGATGGGGATTAACATGGGAGACACTAGAAACATGTCCATAAATTCAAATGGTGCAGGCAGAGCAGCTGAAATGTGGTTAAATATTTTATATAATAAAAATGTTTAAGTAGTTTACATAACAATTATGTTTTTTTTGTTGAAAAGCAAGTGAGCAAATGTTTCAAAATCTAACTCACAATTGCCACCATTAGAATGATTGTAGTTGCAATTGTTGTGAGCTATAATTAGAAACTAACTCTAAGACCCCAGCATGAATCAGCAGCCGCTCTGTCACTTGGCCGTCACCAGCGGATCAAAGAAGCAGTTAATTGAAACAAAACGTGCAATATGACGTTTCACCTTCACAAGTCCTTTGTACAGTTTCATGAACACGAAAAAGTAAAGATGCTTAAGTTTCTGGGAGAATACGCGCACTGCTAGATACGAGAGGGGATGAGCTCATTTAAACGTTGCTCCGCCCAGAGCGTGTACATTTCATGAAGGTGTATAATTGACACACTCAAGTTGATTGGAAAAATCTGCACAGCCAAAAATGTGCGCAACAGCACGCCTTTTCTGTAAAGTTCTGATGGGAACTTTCACCAAATCTTTTATCCCCTGACAACACACCCATGTGGGTTGGATATGGGCTGGTGAATAGGCCCCAACTGGGCTACCCAGCTGGGTCCCAGTTAATGTTGGCCAGGGATATCATGGTGGCCCCACATGGGCAAGCCCAGATGGACTCAAGTATGGACCCTAACTAAAAGCCACATGGGCATGGAATGGGCTCCATCTGGGCTTCCGAGCTTGCTTAGTTTTGCCCACACAGCAAAAAGCCCAGTGCTGAATTGACTCCAACAGAGTTGATTGAAATTTATTTTTATTTTTTTTTACTTTTTCAGAGTTTATATAGTTCCACACTTTCCAGAGGTAAATCGACACACTTAAAAGTTGACTCCTAAAAAATGATTGCTGTGACAGGGATTTAGACCAGGGTACAATGGAACCAAAGTCAGATACTCAAGTTCGGTCCTTGAGAGCCCCTATCCAGCCTGTTTTCCATTTTTCCCTCCTGCAGCACAGTTGAATCTAATGATAAGCTAATCAGCAAGCTTTGCAGAAGCCTAATAACAACCCTGATCATGAATCAGGTGTGTTAGTGGAGAGAAACATGGAAAACAGGCTGGATAGGTGCTCTCGAGGACCAAACTTGAGCACCCCTGCTCTAACCACTGAGCTATACAGCCACATGCTAAAACAGATGTTGTAAATGCATTTAATTTTATATCAGCCCATCAGTGATCAAATTTTAACAGCAGTTTTTGCTGGGAAGTCCGTGAGTGAAAATGGCTTCCAGTGCCCAAATTCCCTTTGTCCGAAAGTCAGGGTTTCCTGTGACAAGTGAGGAAAAGGAAAATGGCGCCAACTCATCTCTAAAACTGGAGATGTGCCAGTGGAAAGGTGGAGATTAATTACTTATCTAATCTACAACTCTAAAATAAACAACAACTAAAATAACACCTACTTAAGACACCATTTAATTCTGAAAATATTAAAATTACTCTTGGAAACTAGCATTGTGCTAAATCTCGTGCAGCCATCTTTTCAATGTTACTGTACATCGTCCTTTTAATAAACTAAACTTCAGGAGTTAAAATCTGCTAGTTTTAACCTATTTTTGCTGTGCAGGTGGGCTCAAGTTGGGTCTCATATGGGCGGCCCTAGCTAAAACCCACATGAGCATGGATGGGCTGGTGAATGGGCCCCATCTGGGCTGCCCAGCTGGGTCCTGTTAAATTTGGTCTGGGGGTTCCATGGTGGCCACATGTGGGCAATTCCAGATACTTACTGTACTGACATGATCACTCATTTCGATTCACCATGTTTTTTCTTAATTTTGCTCAAGGAACAGCGGCCGCCGGCCGGTAAACTCGCCAAGAGTGAAAAGCACCATTACCCATTATGCATTGAGAAATGATTTGCGATTGAGATTGGTCGATGAAACGCTGACAAGAACGCCCAAATGGGCGTTTCTGTTGAATGACAGCAACGCCCCGGCCGCTGTTGCGATTTTGTAATGTTTTGCGATAGGTGTTTCTGCAACATTGTTCTTATCACTTTGACTATGAGAGCGGCAGTGAAACACATGTTTTGAAGAGTCTCTCACCAATACATGCACATTTTGGAAGATTGTATTATACTCTGAGTTTGAGAAAGGTTGGCATGCCATAGGAAAATATTCTGAGTGTCTTTGCTTTTAGTATGATACATGTTCGGTTCTGATACTGTTCAAGGTGTCCAGTTAGTTTTCTTGCAATATGTAAATGATTGAGGACGTGAATGCAACATTTTAGAAGATGTATCCTGTATTCTGGGAACTTTGAAATGTGCACCCGGGAATATTCTATAGATACTTATATCTGTTTAGAAAAAAAGTGAGAATTATTTAAAAATAATAATTATTAACACAATTCTATAGTGAATTTAACCAAAATGCAGTTAGAAATAGAAAACAAAAATCTGGAACCAACTGCCATCCCACTGCTCTTTTGAAAGAGAGGATGATAAAAAAAATTTTTTGCCAAAATCTAAAGATATTGTGTATGAAAAAAAATAGTAAAGCTCAAACTTTGCTAATGATGATGATCTGATTATCAAAATTGCAATGGCAATCTTTTTTCATACAATAGATGAATAAATCAAGACACAACTCATTGCATTGAGACGAATGTTCACTTCCCCTGTAGTTTACCTTGAAATACAATTATTTCCATGGAGTTATCCAGTGTCATGAAATTGGATGAATTGCATCCACGTTTCAGACACAGCACATTTGTTTTCATACATGTATGTTCATTGTGGATATGTATGTGTGTATGGCATGTCCATATGTTCTGGGTTCTGTTTTATCAAGAGTTATAATTGAAAATAAAAATATAATTGATTTCAATTATAAGCCAGTACAACGTGAATGGATTTAAAATGAAATTATTATCGATTTGAACTCTTGATAAAACAGGGCCCATAATGTGGAAATGAGTTATTGTGGATTTTGTGTTGTAAATAAAAGTGCAAATATTGTTCTTGCACAATTAAGTCATTGATAAAAATTAAAGAGAAAATATGACATTTGGTTGTCAGTTACACTGAAATCACATTTAAATTTAAATTTGGGACTATTCATTACGACAAATTACAGTTGAACCTGTTATAACACATTCATTGGTACCTTGAAAATGGTTTTATTATCAGGTATCTTGCTTGTTATATCAGGAGATAAGGCAAATACATATAATCAGATCTCTTATTTGAACATATGTATAATGTATGAACACACTGATACATTTCTAGCATTCACAACATTGAAAATCAAAATCCATGTACAGTAAAAATAAAATACCATATGTAATAGCTATACATGCAATGTATTCCTTATGCTACGCCTCATCTCTCTCTTCCATGCCAATGGGATGCTGCCTTATGTCCTTTTTCTGCGTCTGCTGGGCAAGTTAATGTCCCTGACAGCACTTGTGCCACTAGGTCTGCTGTCACTGCGACCATTGCAACGGTGGCTGCTCCGTTTCCGACTCGACCCGCTGCTGGACCGTCGGAAGCGTTTCCAAGTGTCCAGTCGGTCCATGGATGCTCTTGCACTTTGAGGTCACCGACACCAGCCTGAGCAGATGGGGTGCAGTTTGGCAACACAGGACTGCTCAAGGCCGGTGGTCTGCAGGAGACAGGTTGCTGCACAACAATGTGCTGGAGCTGCGGGCGGTGCATCTGGCCCTCATTCATTTTCTGCCCTTCGTGGCAAGGCGCCATGACCTGGTACGATCGGACAACACCTCCACTGTGTATCACATCAATCATCAGTTGCTACAGGCCTCATGGATACTTCTTAGATGGGCCGCCCCCCGCCTTGCCAGCCTGTGGGCTATGTTTTTCCTGGGCATTGTTAACCAGTCAGTGGATTCCCTCTCCCGCTGTCGTCCGCCTCAGGGGGATTGGCGTCTCCACCCGGAGGTGGTGAGCGCCATTTGGAGTCGCTTCGGAAAAGAGACAGTAGATCTTTTTGCCTCCGAGGAGTCCACTCACGTCCCCTCTGGTTATCCCTAAGGGAGTGGAGCAGCCCGCTAGGCCAGGATGCTCTGGCACACCCCTGGCCAAGGGGCCTTCTATATGCTTTCCCGCCTCTCCCCCTCATAGGGTCCTTCTGGAGGGTCACACGTTGTTGCTGGTGGTCCCTTTTTGGCCAACCCAGACTTGGTTCCCCCTCCTCCGCAGTCTCTGCTCTTCCAATCCGTGGCTCCTGCCCAGTCAGTTGGATCTGCTGTCCCAACAGCGGAGTCGGATTTGGCATCCCAATCCCCGTCGGCTCCACTTGTGTGTCTGGCCGCTGAGGGTCGAGACCCATTGCTGACTGAGTGCTCGTCTTCTGTTAAGCTAACAATCCTTAATACAAGGGCTCCGTCCACTCGTCGTTTGCGGAGTGGTGTGCAAGCTGCTGAATGGATCCCTATTCCCACTGTTTTAGATTTCCTCCAATCTGTTTTCGAAAAGGGGGGTTCCCCTTCTACGATCAAGGTCTACGTGGCGGCTATTTTTGCCCGCCATATTGCAGTAGATGGCAAGTCTGTGGGTTGCCATAGCCTAGTGGCCTCCTTCCTAAGGGGTGCCTTTCGCCTTCGTTCTAAGAACCCGTCTCGGAGACCAGCCTGGGCCCTTCGATTGGTGCTCGATGCACTGTGCAGGTCCCCTTTCGAGCCGTTGACCGAAGGGGAACTTCGCTGGCTGTCTCGTGAGATGGCGTTTCTACTTCCGACGGGGCAAGGGTCATATTGTGGCCAAATGCTGCTTTTGTTCCCAAAGTTTTGTCTGGCTCTCAAGCAACCCACCCTATTCGTCTCGCTCGTTTTGACGGATGGGGATGACGCTCCAAGTCTTTGTTGTCCTGTGAGGGGGCTCCGCTCTTATTTGGATGTACGGCAAGTTTCCGTACATCGGGTCTCTGGTTGTCCCCCTCCTTCTGGGGTGGGCAGTCACTCCACCAGGAGTGTGTCTACGCTATGGGCTGTTCTGAAAGGAGTGTCCTTGGAGCACGTGTGTGCGGCTGCTTCCTTGTCGTAATCTTGCACGTTCTCCAGATTCTACAGTTTGGATGTCAACTCTCCTCATCCAATGGATGTGGTTCACTGTCCTGCGGAGGTCCCTCTGTGAGGTACATTTTCCAGGGTCTTCATGACATCACTGGTATTCGGCGTTTCGTGCTGTTTCAGCACCGCCACCTGGAGGGACGAAATAGAACGACAGTTACATATGTAACTACGGTTCTATGAGTCCCAAACGACCGCCAGCATTGCTTGCCACTCAGAGCCATTGTGTTGATTTGCGTGAGAAGGTTCTGAGAGACTGGGTTCCGGTTGCTATCCTCTTTTATACATGAGGATCACGTCAGCCGGAACCCTGGAAATGTCCTTTTATGAATTCTTTCTCGAGTGACGCATGCGCGTGGGGGATTTCCGTGCTGTTTCAGAACCGCCACCTGGCGGTCGTTCGGGACTCATAGAACATAGTTCCGTACGTAACTGTCGTTTTACAAGTTGAGTTTGATGAAGCAATTTCACTTTTTGATGTTCTTTGGGTCATTTCTTGTTGATGCTTTGGTTTTAGAGAGCTTTGATGGATATGTTTGGAATCTGTGGACTGTCTGCTTTCGTTCAATCGTTTGCTTGTGTGTTTTGCATGATGTAGCACAGCGGGAGAGCCGAGTTATTTCACTGTGTGGCGCAATACCGATTTCTATATATATTTCTGATAATAACATTTGTTGCCATTTGAGCTGTGTTTGGGGCATGTAAAAATGGTTTATATATTCTTATAGCCCCGGTTCTGCAGTTTAATTTGATGTGTGACATCATTATATTCTTTCATGATTAGTGCATAGTCCGGGTGGGGGGCTCTTCTTGAAGGGCTTCAGTTTCTTTTCCTCTCTTTTCATTAATGTGCTTAAATTCAGCAGGTCGTCCCATCTGATCTCAGCTCAGAGAGGCGGTCGGCGGTGTGAGTGATCCGACGCCGCCTCGTCCAGGTTTCAAAGTGGTCCCCTCAGGCTGCGACTTGAGCTACGGGCTGTGCGCGGGGGAATATACCATCCTCTACCAGCAGCCGCGTGGTGCCCCGCTGGCTTCCCGCTTTGGTAATATGTTTAAACACAGTGGGAGAGGCTTCGAGGTGGCCGCCTCAGCAGCCGCGACGTGGGCTGCAAGTGAGGGAACGGGTCCGCTCCACCGGCATCCACGAGATGCTGCGCGGGCTGGGCTAGCGCTCGTTTTGCGCTAGGAGGAACAGAACGGGGGTCGAAGTTGACTCAATCAATCAATCAATCAATCAATCAATCAATCAATCAATCAATCAATCAATCAATCAATCAATCAATTAAATATTTATTTCTATAGCACCTTTCATACTTTGAAAGCAACACAAGGTGCTTCACATGAAAAAAGCAAACAAACACAACGAAAATCAAAAACACAAACCAATTCCCTCCCACCCCCTGTAATATGTGGTTCCCTGGAATGCACCACACAAAGTAGGTGCAGTTAAAAAACAAACATTAATGTATAAAGCATGGCTGCAGATGAAATTGAATTGCATGCTACTATAACTTTCGAGATTAAAAAACAAACAAACAATGAGTTTATGAGTGAAAAATGGGCCATCTTGGCAGGATTATCCCTTTTTTAAATACACATTTTTAAAGTTAACTTTAATATTTAAGTACCCCAACCCTCTCTCGTGAAAAAAGGCCTAAAATAAAACTTAAAAAATAAATAAATAAGAGTATCGCAATATATATCGGATCGCCACCAAGGTATTTTTATCCAGATTGGATCGTGATAGATAGCCATATATATTGTAGCGATAATTGATGGTGTATTTTGGACCCAACGAATAAAATCATCAATTCATAATCTGAAGTTGTCACATTCAAAATTTGTGGTTCTTTGTATTACTAAAATAATTACTAATCCACTCGGACACAAGCACGATTGAGGCTGAACTAGATTAAAAAAAAAATGCATTTATTCACTACGGTCACACATACAGAATCACAATACTGTCTACCTAACTATCATACGGTGAAAAAAATAAAAATAAAAGTGAACTAATGGAAATAAGAAAGGATTAATTTAACGAGGTAGAAAGGAAAGGTTTGACTTGCCAAAGCTGTGAGATGTTTGAAATGGAAGTTGCACCAACGATATGTCAAATTGGTCATGAGACGTGCAACTTACTGGAGTGAGGTGGGTCGAGCGGCCGGAGGGACGATCGGTTGAAGAAAAAAGAAAGAGGAAAGAAAAAACTCCCAAAAAAACCCCAAGGCAAAAATAAAAATTACGGAAAATTGTTCAGCAGTAAGACCACAGAGCTCGGCTCATGTGCGTTCTGCTCCAGCGTCTCAGCTGGCCAATCACCGGAAGCCGAAATTCGCTGCGTGTCTGCGTCTTGAGGGAGATCAGCCGTTGGACCCGCTCTCGCCACGATGGGAATTCGGAGAGCAAAAAATGAAAACAAATGAAAAATGAAAACAACAAACAAAGGGGATGTGTCCGTCTGACCGTGCGGACGCATGCCGGCTTCTTTACACTGGCCAAACAGATGGGAAAAAACCTCAACCCCCCAGGTTTTACCTCGCACATATTTCCAAGAGTGAAATGTTTGAGGAAGGGAGACCTCCCAAAAAATAAAATTTATATTAAACTTAAAACTTAAAAACATCATGACATGTAAAAAAAAAAACGTATTTCATCTAAAATAATTCTCAAAAAAAGATCACTTCAAGATTTTCTCACCTAACAAGATATTTAAGATGCAATGTCTTGAAACAAGCGATTCCCATCTTTGTGTATTTTTTGTTGTAAGTCATATTGTCTAAAGTTAAGCACAAAGACATAATTTGACTAGAAATAAGACAAATGTACTTGGCAAGATTTTGAGTTTTTGCAATACATATATATATATATATATATATATATATATATATATATATATATATATATATATATATATATATATATATATATATCTCACGTCTCCCCTTCTCTCCCCAGCCGCGGTTGCATTGAAACAAAGCACAGCCTCTGCCTCGTTTTTCCTTTGTGCACGGTCGGTAACTAAGGGGATCTGTAATATCAGACCCAACATTTAACTGGTGCCGAAACCCGGGACCTGCATCTGGACGGACGACCGCCGCCGAACCGAGGACACCGAGAATCTGTCGACAGCGTCTCCCCTTGCGGGACGGGTCTCCCCGCTCCGGCCCCGGCCGTTCGCCCGGACACCGGGTCCTGCGAACCAGACCGGCACCGAGGACTAACAGGTATTATGCTGTTTAATTATCACGATTTACACAAAAGTTTGAAAAAGGAACACTAAATATACTGTAGAAGTAACATAAAATAGAAAAGTGGGGAGTAAAAGCAAAGCGCTTGGGCGTTGGCCCGTGAAGATAGAAAAACCCATGGTATATATGATCCGGGCATCAAAGGGATCACGGTTTTATTAGATGAGATCCATAATACTTTTATTGACTAGTTTTTAACTTGTTAAATAAAAGTGTAGTTTTCGGGTGCCCGGGTAGAGGAAATTAAACGTTGCCGTAAATATGTAATAATTTACACCTCCCCACTCATTGTTTACCAAAATATCTGTGTTCAATATAACTAAGATTTATCAGGTCAGAACAGAACTGACTGCGATTAAAAATAATCGCCTAAAACACAAAACATGGTTTTAAATTAGAAAATGGTGCACCACAGAAAAGAGTGAGTGTGTGTGTGTGTGTGTGTGTGTGTGTGTGTGTGTGTGTGTGTGTGTGTGTGTGTGTGATAAGGAAAGGGAGTAACTGCTGCCCGCTCCGGAGTAGAAACAATGGGCCAGTCATTGAGAAAAAAAATAGAACAACACCAGGATGTTAAGTTTATCGCAAGCTTTGACGCTAATGCGTGCAAGTATCTGGAATCCTGGGTGACCAAGTATGATTTTAACCCGTCTTTGAGAGATGTCAGGAACAAAGAGGAAGTTAAGAAAAGTTTAGTGGAGAAAAGAGCAAAGAAGATTAAAAAGGGAAAGAATGTAGAATAATTGGAAGCACAACTACGTGCTGTTGAAGTGTGGATAAAACAGTGTAAAATGAGGGCAGAAAGCATTTTGGAAAGTGAGAAAAGAAAAAAGGAAAAGACAGAAAGAAAAATGTACCAGATGAAGATAAGACCAACGGAGGAAACGGGCGCCAGACGAAGAGACAACGGAAATGCACCAGCTGAAGTGCAACAGCAAAATGCAGGTGGCAGCATATCCCATGGTAGCTGTAGCCAACCCAGCTTATGGAATGCCAAACCCTGGCCAACCCGCCCATCCACAGACCTTGCTGCACTATCGCCCATGGACTGAAGAAGAAAAAGTAGCCGCATGCGCATCAGTTCCTCCCATTGAAGATAACGTTGAAAAATGGGCAGCTGCAATTAGAGAACTACATGGATCCTATCACCTCAATGGCAGTGAATTACTAAGCGTCCTACGTCTGACCGCAGGACATCGAGTCGGAAGATTCCAAGGAGCCTTTGCTCCAGCCAACCAACGAGGCCAGGTCTACCAACCAGGCCAAGAACTAGACAACGCCCTAAATACTCTTTTAGAAAGAGCCATCGCAGTGTTCAAGAAACCACCTGATTTAACTAAAGTCCGCCAATGCCGCCAAGAACCTGAAGAAAGCGCACAAAAATATGTGGACCGCCTCCAAGACGTACTGAAACTACATGGTGGCATCGAAGAAAGCACTGAGGCACAAAGCACATACCAAACATTACTGCGGGCAACATTCCTGGATGGACTAGTGGACGGTACAGTCAATTTTATCAAGAAACATTACCACACCTGGAGAACTGCCCCGGTGAATGATCTCGTAGCTTGGGCCTCACACGCTGAAGACCTAAAAAGACAAAAAGCGCAATCATCAGTCTTCAATGCCATGCACACATTTTTTCAACATGCCTCTCCTCCACCTTCTGGACCAATTTACTACCAAAACCAACCCAATCGGGGTAGAGGACGTGGATGCGGAAGAGGAAGAGGCCGACCAGCCACCAGACAGGATGTGTGCTACAATTGTGGCAAGTACGGCCACTTCGCCCGAGATTGCCGCTCCAAACAAAAAATTGAGACCCCAAAATCTGACCACTGGGATCCAACCGAATGACGCGAGCAGGAAAGGTCAAGTGATGAAAACCCTGATGACACCAGAACGATCGTCGAGGTGCTTGACCTGACAGTCCTGTTTAGCCAGATGTCCTCTATTGACCCAGCAGTAAGAAAACTAGGCTTAGGGCCATTTACTACAACATTGAAATTCATTGTGGATTCAGGAGCACAATCCTCCGTGATCACTGATCTACCAACAGGTGTCAAATTGTCAAAAAGCACAATAATGGTCATAGGAGTGGGAGGTAGACCAGCCATCCATTACTTTACTGAACCACTGACCATTATTGATGAAGACGGAACAGAATACCCAGGTCAAACTTTCGTTTACGTGCCTCGTTGTCCTGAAAACCTCATCGGACGAGATTTGATAAAAACCATGAGCCTTGTATTAATGGTCGAAGGCTCTAGCATGGTCGTGACAAAAAGAGGACAAGAAACACCAATGCAGATGTTAGTACTAGAAGGAAAAGACAAACCACGCCCATTCTACAGTCTGGATCCGATCCAAAAAGGTCCAACATCAGTAACAAACAATCTGCAACAGATGCCAGAACAAATCCTACCAAATTCAAATTGGGTGCCCCAAACCACGTACCCACTTCACTCCACCATCCGCTTCGCCCCGAACAAAGAGGACAGAGACTTCTTTGATCAATGGTCCCGATTGACAACCATGCGGGCCCAAATAAAGGACCTAATTTGGGACGAACAGGCAGGATGGAAGGCAGCCACAGTAATCTTTCCAGATTACATATATGCATTAACCACATATGAAGGCTTTGGCATTCCCTTCCACATTTCACTGGCAAAACCAACAGGCTGGAGATGGAAAGACGTAGGAACAACGACTCCCGTGGACTCCATGTCAAGATGGAAGATTTAAACGCATCATGTCATCAGGAAACGTGGTCTGGAGGAAAAAACTAAACTGGGTGACAACATTTGTCCCCAGCACCCACCTACTAAGTACATGACATCCGGAGGAAACCACGATCCTGGCACTAAAAGACGCCATGGATCAAATACCACCTCAGCTGTGGTCAGCGTCAAAAAACGATGTGGGCCTAATGACCACAGCCACAGAAGTAACAATTGAACCAAGAACAAACTATCGCCCACGAATCAATCAATACCCACTCAAACCTGATGCCAAAGAAGGAATCACACCAGTAATCATGAACATGGTAAAAGCTGGAGTGCTCATAGAAGCCCCCAAGGTAACTTGTAACACTCCAATCTTTCCAGTAAAGAAAGCAGACACCACGACCTGGCGAATGGTCCACGACTTAAGAGCCGTAAATCAGGCAGTAAAACAGAGAGCCCCCTGCGTCCCCGACCCCCACACTCTACTCAATGCGCTGAAGCCACAACAGAAATGGTTCACAGTAATTGATCTAAGCAACGCCTTCTTTTCCATCCCATTGCACGAGTCTGCCCGTCATTGGTTTGGTTTCACCTTTAATCAAAAGAAGTACACCTATACGAGACTACCCCAAGGCTATGCAGAGAGCCCCACCATTTTCTCTCAAGAAATCAACAACTGTCTGAGCCTCCATGAACACAGTGAAACCACTCAAATCTTGATTTACGTAGATGACATTCTCATCGCCAGTCCAACCAAAGAAGAAAATCAAGAAGAAGCAGTGAAACTGTGTCAACACCTGGCAAAGACAGGAAACAAAGCCTCACTGACCAAACTACAGTGGACTCAGACCGAAGTAGTTTTCTTAGGTCACATCATATCGGCAGAAGGAAGAAAACTAACCTCTGATCGGAAACAAGCTATCCTTGATGCCCCCAAACCAAAGACCAAAAGACAGATGATGGCCTTCCTAGGCCTAGTGAACTTTTGCCGTCTATGGGTTCTGGACTTCGCCGAAATAACGCAACCACTGGTGGATTTAATTTACCAAGAAGACATCGCCCTGGCCGATCCCATCACATGGACGAAAGAAGCTAATGAGAAGTTCAATCAGATAAAACAGACCATCACAAGCACAGGCCCCTTGGGCCTACCCGACTACAAGAAACTGTTCACCCAAACAGTGGACTGCAAAGACGGATTCATGACATCCGTCCTACTCCAACAACATGGTACACAAATGCGACCAGTGGCCTACTACTCAAAGAAACTTGATGCTGTCGCCAGAGCCCTGCCCCAGTGTGTCCAAGCAGTGTGTGCCGCAGCAATGGCTGTCCAAGCATCCGCCGAATTGGTGTTGTTCCATCCCACCACTCTACTAGTAACACACTCAGTAGATGTTCTTTTGACTCAAACAAAGATGTCATTTCTCTCACCAGCAAGACATCTTGGCCTAACAGCTGTACTGTTGTCCCAACCCCATCTTACCATCAAGAGATGCAGCACTCTCAATCCTGCAAGTCTCCTCCCAGTGGAGACAGATGGGACACCACACAGTTGCACAGAAGCCACCGAGGAAATCTGCAAACCAAGAAGAGATCTGTTAGACACACCCTTACAAGAAGGAGAAGCAGTGTTTGTAGATGGTTCCTCAAGCAAAGATGAACTAGGCAACACCAACACAGGCTATGCTGTGGTCACACAACAAAAGACACTGAAGAGCGGACGATTAATAGGAAATCTGTCAGCACAAGCAGCAGAACTCATCGCGCTAACAGAAGCATGTAAATTATTCAAAGACAAAGCAGTAACAATTTGGACCGACAGCCAATATGCCCACTCGACATTGCACATCTTTGCCGCCATGTGGGCTCGACGAGGAATGAAAACATCAACAGGAAAACCTGTTCAACACGCCAAATTACTCACTGACCTTTTGGCCGCTGTACTGCTACCCTCCAAAATAGCAGTATGCAAATGCAAAGCTCACACCTTAGCAAAAGACGCCGTTTCTGTAGGAAATGCAAAAGCAGATTTGGCAGCCAAACAAGCAGGCCAAGTCAAAACAAAGATCGTCATGCTCGCCAACCACAAAGAAACACAACAACACAACAACATTCCAAAACAAGTACTAATTGACATGCAAAACAACGCTCCAGACAAAGAAAAAAACACTATGGAAAATGATGAACATTGAACTCACCCCAGAAGGCCTCTACCACAAAGAAGACCGACCAGTCATCCCCCGCAGTCTGTTCCACGCAGTAGCCACATTGAGTCATGGGAAGTCCCATGTCTCAACAGGAGGGATGATATCTATGGTAGAACAGACAATGACAATACCACAGGGCTTACAAACCTATTTTAAAACTTTTTGTAGGTCATGTATGGTGTGTTGTCGTCACAATGCTCAGGGAAACTTAAGACCACAGAGAGGGAAATGCCCAGTGGGCTCCTACCCATTTGAAGTTTTACACATGGACTTTATTGAACTACACAAAAGTGGTCAGCACAAGTACTGTTTAGTGTTAGTAGACTCACTAACTAAATGGGTTGAACTTGTTCCTTCAAAACATCCAAACGCCCTCACAGTAGCTAAAGCTATTTGTAAACACATAATACCAGAACATGGCATTCCACGAGTCTTGTGGAGTGATAACGGTAGCCATTTTGTAAATACCATCGTTGACAATATGGCCATCCATTTAGGGATCACCCTAAAAAATCATTGTGCATACCATCCACAGAGCGCAGGCTTAGTTGAACGGACCAACGGTACTATTAAACTAAGACTCAAAAAGACCATGGAAGAAACCAAAAAACCATGGCCTGAGTGTTTATCTCTAGTAAAAACTTACATGAGAATAACGCCAAACCCACAACGGATCACGCCCTTTGAGGCAGTAACAGGCAGACCCTTTGTGCTCCCCTTATGGGAAAATCAGCCATGGTCAGACAAAACAGGAGAGGCAGATCCACTGACTAAATGGTTATGTGACTTGTTTAAAGAACGGACTGTGTCAAGAGCAAATGATCTGCCCTCTACCTCTCTTCCCCCTGCACAGGAGACGGTGACCCCGGGTGACCTGGTGTTGTTGAAGGTGATAAAAAGGAAAACATGGTCGAGCCCACGCTGGGACGGCCCATTCGTTGTTCTCCTGACCACACCCACCGCTCTCAAAATTGCTGAGAGAGAGACGTGGATCCACCAGAGTCACTGCAAAAAGGTCACCGAACTCAGATAAGGGATTACCCCCTGATTCTTGTCAAAAAGAAGAAGAACAAAGGAGAAGATGACCCTTTTTCAGACATTGTTTGGACTTTGCCTGTGGCTAACCATCACCACAAGCGCCACGAAGATAAAAACGCAAATCTGGGGCCCTGAAGCGTCACGTTTACAGTGTCCAACTTGGCTGAACCCCAAAACCCTCGAGTACGCCTACACCGTCTGCTCCCCACAGGCCCCTGGAACTGTAGATCTTGTGGTGCCCCTAGAAGGACTCAGAAGCAGGTGCACTCCCTGTAGTATGGGGTACTTCGATACTACTACACTGGTGACTGGAAGCGCATATCCAACACCACAGTGGTATGCAGGGATTCAACCAGAGTGGGACGGGATGAAATATGGGGAGGGGTGGGATTCAGTTTTTGCCATGTCCGATTCCACCATCACCTGGAAGATCACTGACACTGCAAAACAATACCAGGAAGAAGTCCCCAAACTCAAGAAGAACAATACCCATTTGACCATAACTGTAAAAACTGAGGAACAAGGGTGTCTCCAGTTCGCTTTAGTGCCATGGGAATCATTTTATAATCCAGCATTCCCATTTCAATTCTGTATCTTAGAACCAGAAGCACAACCCACTTATACTGGGGGCAACCCCGATCCGTACAAATTTGTCCCCGTTAGCATCATTAAAGTAAAAGAAAAAGATCCGATCACTCTGTTACAAGCTTGGGATGACCCCTTTAATAATGGTGAACATACACACCCCCTAGCAGCCAACACCTGGTGGCAATATGCCAATATGACTGCATACAAGAATAACGTGTCTGGTTGTTATGTTTGTTCCCTCTTTCCCCATGCAGCTGCACAGCCAGCTTTGTACGCTACGCCACTTACATACACAGACGGATTAGAAGCCATGGCCAAAACCTTTGCCCCCCCACCCACTTCTAATGCCAAGCGCCTTTCTGTGCTCAATCAAGCGTCTGCTACAGGATTTAAAGTCACCCTGGACAAATCACATTTGGCTCATTGTAATGATATTGAAGACGACTCATATTGTTTCCCCTTGTGTGTCAAATTAACAGGAACAGGGGACATGTCCATCTCATCAGTCGACTCCAAACACTGTAACCACACTACACTCGTGCCACATAGTGATACACCCGAGGCAATTGAGGGAGTCTGGTGGATGTGTGGCTGGAAGGCGTATATGCAACTGCCTGTCAGCGCCGCAGCCATCTGTACTCCTGTCTCTGTCTCTGATCACACGTACATAGTAACAGCAATACCAGCCCCCCCAAGCAAAAGGCCCAAACGCCATGTTACTTTCAGTGAACATGATCCCATTTGGGGAAGTAATGTCCCCATAGAGCACAGATATTGGTCGACTGGTGACAGAATCACACAAGCCCTGTTCCCCCACACTGGTGTAGTGAAACTCGCACTCAGAATAGAAACTATTGACGACAGATTCCAAAGTTTTGTTAATGCCTCCATCCTTTTAGAAGAAGCCCAAAATGAAGTTATTTCTGCCACTCGCCTTATGGCCCTTCAAACTAGAATGGCAGTTGATTTGGCCTTAGCTCCCCAAGGAGGAGTGTGTGCAATGATTGGAGATCATTGCTGTACTTACATCCCTGACAATAACCAAACCATAATAGACGTCCTACACACCATGAAGAACCTTAGGGATACCATAGCACGTGAAGACCAGGTTACCCCTGGCTGGTTAGACTGGTTATTCTCTGGCTCCTGGTCCCAGGTTCTCCTTAAAATTTTGGGCCCCTTCCTTGTGATCATTATAATGTTTATCTTATTATGTGTTATTTGTTCCTGCTGTATTGTCCCAATGTCTAAGAGGTTAGGCTCCCGTATGTTTGTGGCCCAGATGTATCAATATAACTTACTACGCGTAGAGGATTATGTTGACACTGTGGAGACCGACACAAAAGTGTGACCCTCATCTTATTGTGTTTTCCTAACTTCAAATTCAGTTCCATTCTCAGACCAAGAGGTTCTCGTCACCGTGCGGTGGGGGAGTTATGGAATTTTTTCCCTTTAAGTTAAGGGTTTTCGCCATTTCCTGAGAATGGTTCAAATGTTGTGAATCTATTAATGAAGTAATACTGAGAAAACTTAATTGTTTTAGTATTTACTGATGTCCTTTTAAATCCACAACAGGAGGGAATGTGAAGTTGCTTAAAACAGTAGTCTTAACATTATGTGTATTTTAAAGAATATCCTGTATATATTTTTATGTTTTTATATTATCAACTGTCGTTTAGAGGCGGCGCCTAAGGCGCGGCTCAACTTGCTCAAACTGTTCTGTGTTTTTCCATGACATATGAAAACAGAAACTTAACCATGTTTATATGAAACTGAAACTTAACTGTAATAAAAGCGACTTGTGGCCGGGGGAGGAGAGGAAGTCGGACGGAGCCGAGCGTGAGTCAACGTCTCACGTCTCCCCTTCTCTCCCCAGCCGCGGTTGCATTGAAACAAAGCACAGCCTCTGCCTCGTTTTTCCTTTGTGCACGGTCCGTAACTAAGGGGATCTGTAATATCAGACCAAACATATAATTATGTCAGCAAGATCATACTTCAATGGAATGGACATGCCATTATTAAAGCTAACATAATAATATGGTGTAAAATCCTCACATGTATCAGTATTCACAAAAAAATATTTATTTTATTTGCCCCCTTAAACACTTCCCCCTGGGGATTATGTGTGCAAGCGTCAACCCTGTGTTTTCTCAAACCAACCAGAGACAGTTCAAAAAGGAACATACCTCAGTGCCTACCGAGACCTAAAAGCCTGTTTAGCAAGCAAACTAGCGATAAGACTGCTTATCAGTCCCCAGACCATCTTTTATGGTCTGGTCTATCCACAAGAATTAGCCATGTGTTTTTGGAAACAGCGCCTCTTGAAAGTTATACAGTACAACAGTGCCTTCCAGCGGTCAATATCGGTATTATCCTCAAGAATCCTGCCGCTCATAATTAATCTGAAGTCTACATAATTCGGGACATTAACGGACTCTATGCACTTGACTGACATCAAGTGCCTTCTGTTGTTTATCTTTGTACACAACCTGTATGTCTGTCTCAAATGAATGATGTGTGTAACTTCTGCAGCCATCTAAGTTTAGCTAATTAGTAAGCTTAGCGGATTCATTTCAGAATGATAAATTAAGCATCTGGCTTGTTAATTCTGATAAAAAAATATTAAATGCTATCCCAAAAACTTGGTCTCAGTCGACCAAATCTGCTTTAAGCGCACGGAAGAGGTGGGATTACTACTCCGAATCCCTGGAACACAAGTTAAAAAGCCAGCGCGCAAAAGAACTTCCCCCTTTTCTTCGCCTCTCTTCTTTGCTCTTCTCCTTCTTCGTCTCTTCTCCTCATGCCCCATGAACTTCTCCCGATCATCACGAGAGACCTGGTCGCCGAACACGCTGCGAGCGACCACGTCGCTTCCTTCTTTGAGCGCCCCAAAGCATGCATCACGCGCGTCCCAAATCACGCGTGTCTGTTCCTGCCGAGTGCCGACCCACCTACCTTCCACTCTCTGAATCACGCAGCGCCCCGCCAACCCGGTTACACGACAGCTGTAAGGCACCGAGCCGTTGCACGCCAGCGACCCATTTCTGCTCCAGCTGTGCGCCCGAGACGCCCCGCAGCACCCAAACCATCTGACTGCGGCCTCTCAACCGCGCAAGCACATCACCACCTACCGGGACTCTGCCATCCAAGGGCCTGCCGCTGCCTCCACTCCATGCGCGCACCTCACCACTGTTGACATTTAACTGTTTCAATTTATATTTTAACTGTTTTGAATTTAGTTATACATGTGTAGATATAGATATTACTATGTTAATTCAATCCATAGATGTATAAGGATGTGATAATGATTTCTTTAAACTTTGTTTGAACTCTGTTCTCTCTCTTTCCGTGAGAAAATAATGTGTTAAAAGGTTTCTGTTGATTTATCGGAAGTGTATGTTTAAAATACTGTCAGAGTTTGCTAAGATTCAAAGGAGGGCGGTGACAAGTCACAATGTAAAACCTTTCCTATAAAGATGCTGAAGATTCACTATTAAATACACACTTGGAGCGCTGCATCATTTTTTGAGTGAGCCTAATTCTGTGTCTTTTAGAAGCTTTTAAAATAAAATAAAAACTTGCAAGAACTTCTTCATCGATCTCATTTATGATTTATTTGAACACGCAAAATATTACAAAAATACATGTAATCTTAAAAAGTGGTGACCCCGAACGTTTTTGGCGTTTTCAAGCTGTGACGTTCACGGACAAATGGAATTTCTGGCGCCATATTAATTGAACGGTAAGAGGAGACGTTTATCCACGTAGAGAAATTCTGTCTGTTTGGGATCGCTACAGCTGGTTTTCGTCTTCTAAATTGTCTAAATTTTATATGAGATCTAAGTGAACAAGTATTAGTGGAGTTTGAAGTCGTTTTTTGTTACGGAGGGACGCGAAGTCCTTGATTTTAGATTTTACTACGACATTGAACTATACGTACGTGGTGACGGTTGTTGTTTACGGAAGTACCGTCACGTTGGATTGTGCACAGCTATAGTAGGAACAGCTTTTGGGGACAGGTTGAAGGGAGCGGCTTTGTTGTTTTTGTTGTTTATTGTTGTTTTTCTTGAGTTTAGCCGCTCGTGAAGTAATCGATGGATCTAGATATATTTATTTTTCGACGAAGGCACGTTGTATTTTATTAAGTGAGTCCGTGCACTTCGGAGATATTTTATGTTCATCTGTAGTTATTTTTTATTTTTTGGGGGAGTAATGAGCAACGTTGCTGAATAATTTTGACCTATTGAATTGTGGTACCACAAGTGAAATGCCACTGACTTGATAAATATTAAATATGACTTGAATATAATTAATATACAGTATGGAGGACATTTGTGACCATGACACCGAGTGGTTTGACCTGGATGTACTTCCGGTTCATACTCGGAACATGTTGTTGGTTGTACAGGTCGCGAGTGATTCCGAGGTCGCATTAGGCGCTTTGCCCGCAAGACGGAGGAATAAATTGAAGATTTGCTGACCCGACTGATGTATGCCTCTGTGAAGTTGCTCCAGTAACATTTGAAGTAAAACCCGACTCCGTTTGGGTGCCGCAGTACCAAATGAAGCCTGACGGGAAAATTGGCATCTCAGCGACAATTAATGGGTTCTTTGTATAATTGATAGGTCTAGTTACAATACTCCCATTCTCCCAGTAGAAAAGAAAAATACTGGTAAATTTCATATGGTGCATGATCTCAGAGCTATTAATGCTAAAGTTTTGACACCTGCACTGCCGGTGCATATGCATTTTACCTTCATTGACCTAGCAAATGCATTTTTTTTCATCCCTCTTGACATGTCTATGCAAAAGTATTTTGCATTTACGTGGAATAATTTGTGTTATCTCCTGGAGTTTTTAATGCTTCCCTTCGACAGCTGCTGTCACCTCTCCGACTTCCTACTGATGTTCTTTTAGTGCAGTATGTGGACGATCTACTCCTGGCTGCACCGTCCGAGGAGTCCTGCCTTCAAGCTACACAGCTCCTTTTGAGCCACCTGGCTTCGGTGGGCCTGAAGTGCTCCAAGGACAAACTCCAAATTGCCCGACCTCAGGTTTCTTTCTTGGGGAGACTTATATCAAAGCATGGAACAGGTATTTCTCCGTCACACAAAGAGGACATCTTGCACCATCCCAAACCGACAAATGTGAAACAAATGTTGGCTTTTCTGGGCCTGTGCAACTATTCCAGACATCATGTTCCGGATTTTGCGGAACTGACTCATTCTCTTACACAATTAGTGAATGAAAAAGGAATGAGAAACCTGTCACATGTTCTTGATTGGACTCATGATGCTGAGACCTCTTTTGTTCTGCTAAAACAGTTTTTGTCATCAGCCACGGCTCTGGTCGTTCCTGATTACACTAAGATGTTTTTCCTTGGTGTTTCTGAGAAATCATCGAGTGTGTCGGCTGTTCTTTTTCAAAAGAGGGAGAATGGTAATAGACATGTTTGCCTTTATGCATCAACACCTCTTGAAAAATATGAACAGCGTCACCATGTGTGCGCAGCATTTGCTTCAGCACTTGCTCGCTTGATTCAGAAAACATCTCATATTGTGTTACATCATTCGCTGACAGTACGTACATCACATAGTACAGTGCAGTACGTAACCAGCCAAGCATTTACTATGACAGGGGGACGACAGAGAAAGATTGAATCAGTCTTGACACAACCTCACATTTTGTTCATACATGAGGGGATTAACATGGCAGACGGCATGTTGGAGGGACAACCCCATTGCTGCACTCAGCGAATTCTGGAAGCAAACTCACTGAGAACTGACCTTTACGACATCCCACCAGACGACCCAGACTTGACGTTATTTACGGACGGCTGTTGTTTCAAGGGCAATAAAGGACTCCAATCAGGTTTATCTGTAACACAGATGACTGGAACAACTTTTGACCTAAAAGTGGCAGAGAGACTTGCAGGGCCTCAGTCAGCTCAACGAGCAAAAATAGTGGCTGTGACAACTGCATTAAAATTAGCAAAAGATAAGACTGTGAACATTTACACTGACTCTGCGTATGCGCATGTGGTTGTGCATACAGCCATCAAAGAATGGCAAAGAAATGACTTCATGACTGCTTCAGGGACACCTATCAAACACCATCAAGACATTTTTGATTTGAAAGACGCCTTGCTACTGCCCAAAGCAGTAGCTGTGATAAAATGTAAAGGACATTCCAAAAATAATGATTTTGTGTCAGTGGGAAATGATTCTGCAGACAAGGCATCAAAACAAGCAACGGGCTACAACGCAACACTTCAATTCACGGTGAGCGAAGGTGAATTGGGAGACAGACAAGAAATAACTTCGGAAACAATCAAGCTGTGGCAGGAGAAAGCCAGTGCGGAGGAAAAGAGTGTTTGGCTGTCAAGAGGTGCTCAAAAAGATGGGGCAGGTATATGGCGGAGTGAAGGTAAATAATCCCATCACAGAAACAATTAAAAATTCTAATTTCTGAAGCCCATGGAATATGCCATGTTGGTGTAGACGAAACACTAAGACGACTAAGCAACTGGTGGCATCCTTATATGAGACAAATTGTTAAAAGTGAACTGCAGGACTGCAGTGTTTGTAATAAATTCAACAGTATGCCTACATCTAAACCTCCTCCTGGCACTCACGATCTGGAAGTGACTGCTCCAGGACAAGTAATTTCAATGGATTTTACTGATATGATAAAGCCAGTGGAAGGTTACCGATATTTATTGGTAATAGTGGATTCCTTTTCCAGGTGGCCGGAAGCATATCACGGCAAATCTGACACAGCAGAGGTTGTGGTAAAACATTTGATTAATCATTACATACCATCACATGGGTTTCCCAGAAAAATTAGATCAGACAATGGAACCCATTTCAGAAACAAACATTTACAGGAAGTAGAAAAAGTATTGGGTCTAAAACATACATTTGGTTCTGTATACCATCCTCAATCTCAAGGACAAATTGAACGAATGAATAGAAATACTAAAGAAAAATTGGCTAAAGCACTGGCCTCATCAAAATTTAACTGGCTACAAGCTCTTCCTATTGCACTGATGAATGTGCGAATGTCACTAAACTCAGCGAAGGACTCCGTTTGAAGGTCACACAAACAGACCATTTCCAGCTCCTAATGTTCCGCTGGAAGAGTCGCAAATTGCAGGACCTCCAGTACTTAAACAGATAGTATCTACGTTCTCCAAGATGACAAATAAACAACCAGATGTTCCTTCAGAAATAAATAATTGTGAATATGTGTGGTTAAAAGTCACTAAACGAAAATGGTCTGCTCCTAGATGGACCGGACCACACAAAGTGACGGAGAAAACGTCTTGTGCAGTGCGCTTGCATAAGAAGGGTGACACGTGGTACCAACTGTCATCCACGAGGCCCACTGGATCTGGTTCAACGCCCCCACCAGTGGGAGCCATCTGACAGATTCAACTGGAAAACTACGCCTGCTCCCAGTATCCAGCTGCCTGCTCGCGGGGGATGTCGTTCAATGGAGATTGAGTCAAGTGTACTTTTCCGGGAAGCATTATTCCACAATTGAGTCACATTTTGGGAAGATAATCCCAGTGACCAAATCCTTGGATCTCTGGCAGTTGCCCAGGGTTCTGAAAGAAGCTGACAACGCCCTTTTCAAAAAAAAAAAAACTGACAATTGCCCTTGTCATTCAACAAAGAACTTCATCACAAGATGGCTTCAAAGCGGGAACACGCCACCAGCTGCTACATTGTAACACTTTTTCTCATATTGATTGTTATGCCATTCTGGTACTTTTGGAAGCCCCTAGATGCAAATTTGAATGTAACTACAACACATCGTGTTAAGCGAGATAGTAAATCCCCACACATTCCCTGGATCATATCCTGGACTTATAATAACTCAATTGCTGTGACAGCTGCCCCAAACATGAACACCTCTGTTAAAATTCCCATTAAATCTTTGAAGGGATTTAAAAGAGGGAGGCAAACTAAGGGAAGTCTTTGGGTTAAGTACTGGTGGTATTTGACAGGACATGTTTTACGACTAGACTGGAGTGCTTTAATAACCACCCAGAGCGGACGATACTGGCCACCGGGATCAAGCTTGGAGGCAATTTTCTTTAGCAAAAGGGTAACGCTACGTAAAATGGGAGGTCAACTCGAATTGACTTTTGCTTTTCCTGATGGAAATATGCGCCCACCTAATGTAACTCTAAATAATACCTCCTGTTTCGGGCTATTGTTATGGGCATGGTTCTCCGGAGCTGATCCCTATTTTCCAATTTTAGTTTGTGTAGATAAAACTATGAGTAAGTTAGAACAACCAAAATTGACTAAATACACAATGGAGACCGGGGTAGAAGCTGTTAGTGTACCGATTGATGGTGTAGTTGAGTGGTTTCGTGCTACAACAGGATTGTCCAGTGGCAGTAACAATTGGCTACTGCTGGCAAACGAAGCAGCGCATGCCTCTCAAAACGTGCCTCAAAACTGTGTAGTATGCGTGGGACCACGACCTTTATTGCGAGTAATCCCTGCTAAAATAGAGGATCAATGTGTAATGGAACTTATGAATAAAACTGTTGTTAAATGCTCTCAATGGGATAAGGTGTATCCACTCGTAAATTAGCAGACCACTAAACCAATATTTTCAAATAAAGTTGCGGATGGTAATTTTTCATGTATTAAAATGACAGGTACTGGGGAACAATTGGGAAAATTAAATCACATCACTCACTGCATTTCAGCAATAGATGTGGGACAAAAGTTCCAACCTCAGTCTAGAGCTGACATTTGGTGGTGGTGTGGTGATAATCGAATATTTGATAAGTTACCGATTAATATGCAAGGATATTGTGCTCTCATCACCCTCCTTCTGCCAGTACAAGTTTTCCCCACATCTGTTGATAACCTTTTACAAATGATTGATACTTGGGAACCAAAATCTTCTCCTTCTTTTCAGAGAATCAAACGATCTTCTTGGCAAGAGCAAAATGTCCCCACATACATAGATCCAATTGGAGTTCCGAGAGGAGTGCCGGATGAGTACAAATTAGCTGATCAAATAGCCTCAGGATTTGAATCTCTAATTTGCTGGTGGTGCACCATTAACAAAAACGTAGATAGAATTAATTATGTACATTATAATGTCCAAAGGCTAGGAAATTGGACTCAATCTGGTTTTGAGGCTGTACACGGCCAGTTAGCTGCCACATCTTTGATGGCATTCCAAAATCGAATTGCACTAGATATGTTGCTGGCAGAGAGGGGCGCAGTTTGTTCAATGTTTGGAAATCAGTGTTGTACGTTTATTCCGAATAACACTGCACCAGACGGAAGTTTAACTATCGCAATTGAAGGACTCCGGACACTTAATAAGAAAATGAAAGAGCATTCTGGTATAGATACTACCATATGGGATAATTGGATGCATGTTTTTGGCCGCTATAAAACTTTAGTTTCCTCAATTTTGATATCTGTTGCTGTATTTTCTGCTTTTTTAACCACATGCAGGCGTTGTTGTATTCCATGTATTCGTTCTCTTTGCCAAAGAATTATTACCACAGCTATTGAAAAACAGGATGTACAAAACAAGTCTTCTTATATGATGGTAGAATCTGTTGTTTCTCCAACCATTTCCGCTGTCGCGACATCCGATGAAGATCCCGCGGGAATTTTTCTCTAAAAATTGTTTTTTAACTCTTTCACTGCCACTGACGTTAAAAGACGTCAAGTAAAATCCTATGGAGGGCTGCCAATGACGTTAAATGACGTCATCCAATTATTATTATTATTTTTTTAAACGGGTAGAGGGAACCCTTCCGCATCTGTGGTGAAAGTTTCCAGCAAGTCTGTTGTGCCTAATGACTATTTTTGGCCCCTAGAGGGCAGCGATGACTCTCTTTTGACAAGATTGGGTAGGCGTCAGCAGAAGACGTGAGGCGCGGCTAGAGTGTTGAGGGGACATTGGCTGAAGAAGCCATAATGGCGACCGGTTTGCAAGCAGCTCACGGTCGAGCCGTTTTTTTCAAAGACGAAAAGCATCGACCAACGCTATAAAGAGCACATTGATGACGACGATGATCATCATCGATGATGATGATGGTGACTCCGAGGTTGACGGCGAAGTTGGAAGCGTTGATGCGGCGGCTATGACGACGTCATAAAAGGTTCACGGGCGAGCGATGCCAACACCGGAAAACGCGCAGCACAACCGAGCACGCTCAGCGCGACGTTCAATCGGACGACGAAGAGTGCCCCGAGTCCAATGCATATTCATCGGAGGAGTGTGTACAGTCTGCTACTTGCTATTCCCCGGGAAAAAAGGTCGTTTGCGCTCGAAACGCACAAAGCGAAAGTGAAAGTAATCTGTTGTGCGAGTCCTGCTGCGTCTCCTTGCATGCAGGGGAGCGTTATAAAAAAAAAAACTGTATTTGAAACATCCACATAATTGTAAGTAGTACCACAGTTGCACACATTTGTAAATAGTTAGCAAAATTGTTTTGTCAAATTGTTACACTGTTGAATGGAAATAAACGTATTTTGCAAACTAAAAATACTTTTTCATTGTTGGTGAAAGCGTTTTACAGAAGTAAAGCACTATTTAGGTGTTTGTGGCATCATTCATGGACAAAAAGAAGTGTACAATTCACTAGAGTGCATGAAATAACATCGTTTCACAAAAAGCTTGTTTTCTCCGCTTTTTGTTTCAAAGCAGAGAATTTCGGTGAAAGTAACCATTTTCTATTGTTGATTACTGAAGAACGGAATAAGGTAGAAACAAACTTTTTTTCTGATGAAAGATGAGAGTCTAATCTTTCATGTGTTTGTGTTTCCATAGTCCAAACACAACATTTTCTGTGGACCTTGAAAGATCAGTCAAAATGCTTAAATCGGCTGGCACTGGGGACAACCCGTTTCTGAAAACGTCTGTCAGTGAAAGAGTTATGGTTAAATGTCTATTTTTGAACTCTTTCGAGTCCAATTGAACGATTGTTGACATTTAACTGTTTCAATTTATATTTTAACTGTTTTGAATTTAGTTATACATGTGTAGATATAGATATTGCTATGTTAATTCAATCATTAGATGTATAAGGATGTGATAATGATTTCTTTAAACTTTGTTTGAACTCTGTCCTCTCTCTTTCCGTGAGAAAAGAATGTGTTAAAAGGTTTCTGTTGATTTATCGGAAGGGTATGTTTAAAATACTGTCAGAGTTTCTGGTCATCAGGTCGTAAAAGTCTAAATCTCCAAGGGCAATGCCTGTCAACATTAATTCTCCAAAGTTTGGAAGTAACTCTGACAGGAACTTGTATCTGCTTTATATCACAACTCTGCTAAGATTCAAAGGAGGGCGGGGACAAGTCACAATGTAAAACCTTTTCTATAAAGATGCTGAAGATTCACTATTAAATACACACTTGGAGCTCTGCATCATTTTTTGAGTGAGCCTAATTCTGTGTATTTTAGAAGCTTCTAAAATAAAATAAAAACATGCAAGAACTTCTTCATTGATCTCATTTATGATTTATTTGAACATGCAAAAGATTACAAAAATACATGTTATCTTACACCACCAACCGGAGACCTGCAGCGGCCTCTCAGTCATGCGCTCATCACCATCAGCCAGAGACTCCAGTGCAGCATTCCAGCTGCGCGTGCGCTGACCGCCCAGATCGCCTCCCACTGAGTTTTCTTTAACTGAGGATCGACGCTCGCCGAGTCCCTCTCTCTCCCGTGCACCTGAACCAGACCGTAAGAGCGCCTTCATTGCAATCTGACCACTGGCGGAACGTTTGATTCAAATATAAAAAGATTGACAGGTCAAAATGCTTCCATCTCTATTTCCCATCTACCTTTTTCATTACCTTTTTTTTTATCTTAGTTAGTTAGGTTGTATGTTTTCTTTTTTATCTTTGATTCACATTTTTATTCCGTTTCATTAATAGGTTAGGCTGTGACTGATATATGTGTGTGTTTACTAAATACATTTGTTGTCTAGAAATTTAATTTCAGCTGAATCATTTGTGTTTACTGAGTAGATATATAATTATCTTATTAAAGCAAAGAACTCCATGATTAACTAAAGTAGCAACTTCAGATTATGAATACTTGATAAAGGATTTTTAGCGTTTATTTTGCTCCTACAAACAAGCAAAGTCAATGTGGTGCCCCCAGAGGTTGCTGAGGAAATTACAACTCCCCTCAGTACCGTCTAAATTTCTCGTTCGCTATTACGGCAACCGAAATAATCGCTACACATTGGTGCAGCCCGTGTGAGGCCTTTATTATTGTGAGTGTCCACTCAGAGAAACGATGTGATTCAGTTTGAGCGACTTCACGCAGCGTGTAGAGTCACTTGTATAGTACTGACGCTGAGAGAAGCGCGTGTCGACACCATTTTGAATTAGTAGATTCACCTCTTTAGTGTTGCCAAGCGTCGGCTGAGCCGCCATCTCGTATGTGTTGCAAGGGCATGGCTACCGGCCATATTGGACAGAAGTAAAAGTGTGAGGCTGGGCCGCCATCTTGGACAGGTGAAGAACATAGTGAATTGCTATTGTGAATGAGAAGTGGGAATTGAGTAAGTAAGAGCCGATTACTGTTTGTGAGAATAGTGACTTGTATTTTGAAGAAATTACGTAATAGAACTTGAGTTTTGCAACTTGTAAATTTCAGCTGGCTGAATTTGAAGTTGTGTCTTTGTTTCCTGGGAATTGAATTTGCTGTCCACCGCGATGTGACAAAACTCTGTCTTATGTTCTTGTATGTATGACAATACTGTATAACATAACGGCTTTGGAGTATTGTCCCCGTTTTTCCTCCTGATCATGGGAGACATATTGGTCGTGATTGTTTATATTGCGAGCCCAATAATAGCTCGGCCACCGGGTACCCCTGTGCTGGGACGCCAGATGTGTACCGCACCCACCCGCCCGCTCACAAGGTGGCGCCATTGTCCTTGTGAATTTGAGCTGTCTGTAGTTCAGGAGAGGCCTAGCCTCCAGGCCGCAAAACCTGCCCGCTAGCTGCCCAGTTATTGAACCTGCCTCTTGTAGGCCCAAAGGCTATTAGATGAGTGTATCGTGGCCCACCGGCCGCAACAGAAATGTGCTCCGCTCGTTAGCCAAAGAGCTAACCGGCACCGCTAGCTGCCAAAGCTAGTCGCCGTAGTCTAGTTTGCTAAGATGGTAAGACGGTTGCTAGCTACATGTGCTAATTCACTATCGCTATTGAATTACGTGACAAACCATATGCTAAACATACAACGACTTTGATTTCAATCCCGTGTCGAGCCTCCCTCTCCCCCGAGTGGCTTTTAGCTATAGTGGGACTCTCTAGATAATAACAATTATCTACGCTGATTAAACACATTTGTGGGCTAATTGACTGCTTGTGTTTTATTACTATATTAATAACCGATCGTGTTCTAGCCTCCTATGACGTATAGCGTAGCTACGTGCTAGCTACGCGCTAGCTATTTACATTAATAGCCCCCGGTTTAGGAAAAGCAACGCAAGGTTTACACCTGTGTTAGCTCTATTTGTAAGGAGCGTTTAGCTTGCTTGCATAAACAATATACACTTTTGGTTAAGCATATTAAGAGAATTATTTGCACTGTTTTGAGTTACTTTCCTCTAGCTTTCTCCTACTACTGCTTGTCTAGCACTAGTCTACCCTTCCCCTTTTAATATTTTGTTGCTTTCTGGTTTGTTTATTTTGTCTGGCTTTTTGCCATTCTATTGTTTTCATTATTTTAATTTTTCCCCTTTCATTTACTTTTGTTTAATTAAGAAGGTTGTGAGTTCCAAGTGATATATTAGGGATTCAGCCCTAATATATATATATTTTTTTACAATTTTACAGTTTTTAAATCTTAACCGAATCCATAAGAGACATTGAAAGAGGAATAAAATATTTGTCCTCTTTGCGTGTTCCAAAACTTGAAGACAGATTTAATGTAAGAAAAAACACCTTTGCAAAAATGTTTTTAATCTAACAGAGATCTCTGGACATCGTAACAGACTCCAATTAATCACTTAACAGGTGGAATTCAGAGCGCCGAATGTGTCTCTTCTGCGTGTAAAATGGCTTCTTATAGTTAAAACCGACCGCCTCTCTTTCATTTGTAGACAAAACATACTCTCTGGGTACTTTTCCATGAGCGATGGCGAAAACAGAGTCAGGGGTGCGTGTTCAAAACAGATTCTGTCCTCAAGGACCAAATGTGTTTTCCCACAGAGAAGGAACTTCTAGACCAAATATGTCCCAGCTTAAGGTCAAATTATACTGAGCTCAACACTACCCGCCCCACACGTCTACAAAACCTTTCAACATGGTTAATATAAAGAATTAAGATGTTAATAATGTATAACAATGGTTAATATATGAAAATAAAGAATTTAAATGTTAATAATATCTAACAGTCCGCCCTTTGGGCTTATTTAAAATAAAGCCCAATACCTAAACATTTAAACATCTTTACACAAAGATTCCAGCGGGATCTTCATCATCGCAATGGCAGGTGCAACATAAGAAAGAAAAATGAAAACATTCTTTTTAGCAGGAGAGGAGGTCAGTCATATTGCAAAACAAAGTGATTCATTAAAAGATTTTTCAGTAAAATAAGCATATCATATATGAAGACAATGCGTTGTGATTATGTTCAAAATTGTGGTGGGGGATTCCAGAAATAGCAAATTGGCATGACAGTCAGTGTGAGAAAGAGTGTCATTATGTACGCCATTGGAGACTTGTTGTCGTTTGGGCTAGGGAAGTTTTTGTTGACGTTTGTCAGTTCCGTTTTCGTTCTTGCGTTTGTTTTTTCAAACAGAGTCCTTCAGCTCTGCGATTGGCTGGCAACCTATTCAGGTTGCACCCCGCCTACTGCCCGAAGCCAGCTGGGATAGGCTCCAGCACCCCCACAATCCCCGTGAGGACAAGCGGTCAAGGAAATGGACGGATGGATGGATGGATGGATCCTTCAGCTCTTTTAGAACCCACATCAACTGCCAGAGATGCAGGGGTTGATCACCGGGGTTTGTTTTCCAAGGTGTGACTCATTCTTTGTGGAGCGCCCCGGAAAAGGGATACGTTCCTCCTATCTCCAGTGAGGGATGTCCTCAGCGAAACTCAATCTCCATTGAGTGATGTCTTCAGCTCGTCAGGTGGCTCCTAGAAACAGTTGAATGGTTTCTCGGTTGGCTCGTCTGGTGGCTCGCTCCTGAAGGTGGGGGTTGAGTAGAAGGCGGACCCCCGGCAGGTCTGATAGGCAAGATGTGGAACCAGGTGCCCCCCGTGGACTGGACCATATTGACCTTTTCATCACCTCATCTGGGTGCAGAATATTTTCATTTAGTCACTAATAATATACATATTCACATCCCTTCTTTTTGAAAGAGCATCTGGTAGTGTTATTAGTTTGGAGTTAGTAAATGTTAGTAAAGTTCTGTAGACCTGTCCTGCGGGAAAAAATTCTGTTTGTTGTGACATTCAATTAGAATCCAGCCTTTGGCTGACTTTAATGACCTAAGCACATTCATTAATGTAAAAATGAAAATCTTAGCCAATTCAAATCTGACGAGGCCAATTTTGTTTACAGAGTGTAATGGTTATTGGAATGTTTTATTATAATATTTACTGTTATAGATATGGCATGAATGTGCTTCCAGCCATTGAATAAATGCAACTTTTGCCAACAAATAAAATCAAAAAATAACATCTAACCCCAGGGCCCCAGGGAAAAATAGAAATGGAACATATTCACCTTATTTTCGCCGTCTCTGCCAAAACTTACTCCTTCTCCATGGTCAAGGAAATCCCCAATTGTCCTCCTGTAAAATTCATTCTCACAGACTATCTATAATTATCACATTAAGACTAACTTTTAATTTTATATTTATTTAATTCAACATGGACTGTTTGTGTCCTTCGCGACGATATACCCAGACCGACCAATAATTCCCCCATCTGAAAAAAGATCGCTTTAGTGAATTTTTCAGACTCTAATAATATACAAGTTCTGCAGTAAATAAATTTTGCTTGCTTTTTGTTTAAAAAGAGGGGAAAATTTTACATTTGACCAGTAAATTCGACAATGCGTCCCAAGCAACTATTCAAATTTCAAAAGAAAATTTGGAAAATATTAAAAGACTAAATTCAATAAGCGTACAATATAATAATTAAGATTGAAATAAATTTTATCTTATCTTTATTCACATTAGCTGTTTTCAATTTCTGAAACCACACGAAATCTACCTGTACTATCTTTTGTACTATAAAAATATTGTAGCTTAAGCCAATGAATTTTACAAAGAATCTCAGTTTTCAGCCAATCCATCAATTATTATTAATACATAAAGTTGCCCTTAATTTTAATATTTTACCATTAAGCTTGCTAGTCCCCCTTTTGTTGATGTTTGTCCAAAAAGCTGACTGTTTTAAAATAGTAATAGGCATAGGAATTTATGTCAATCCTCCATGTATCTCTCGTCTTGTAAAAACATAGAAATGTTTCTCAAAACTGACTACAAAACGATCGCGTACAATTCAATGGGACAGCATTTTATAAATAATGCTACGTCACCACGTGTATACTTCAAATACCGTGGTAAAATCCGAAATCTGGGACCTCGTGTCCAACCAAACGACTTCAAAATTTATCACTATTTTTCTTACATAAATTCCATCTTCAATATAATTTTGCAAGACGAATTTACTAGCCGCAGCGTTCTCAAACAGACAGAACTCCTAAAACGTGGATAAAGTGTCCACTTACCGTGATTAATGTGGCCGGGAGCTCTATTCGTCTGTGAACGCCCCGCTGCAAAACGTCGCTCTACGTCGGGGTGCACCAATTTGAAAGAGGAATAAAATATTTGTCCTCTTTGCGTGTTCCAAAACTTGAAGACAGATTTAATGTAAGAAAAAACACCTTTGCAAAAATGTTTTTAATCTAACAGATATCTCTGGACATCGTAACAGACTCCAATTCATCACTTAACAGGTGGAATTCAGAGCGCCGAATGTGTCTCTTCTGCGTGTAAAATGGCTTCTTATAGTTAAAACCGACCGCCTCTCTTTCATTTGTAGACAAAACATACTCTCTGGGTACTTTTCCATGAGCGATGGCGAAAACAGAGTCAGGGGTGCGTGTTCAAAACAGATTCTGTCCTCAAGGACCAAATGTGTTTTCCCACAGAGAAGGAACTTCTAGACCAAATAATATGTCCCACCTTAAGGTCAAATTATACTGAGCTCAACACTACCCGCCCCACACGTCTACAAAACCTTTCAACATGGTTAATATAAAGAATTAAGATGTTAATAATGTATAACAATGGTTAATATATGAAAATAAAGAATTTAAATGTTAATAATATCTAAGAACATTCACATACTGTACTGACACTCTGGCTAGTTAATTTGACTAAGACTATTGATTAGTTCAAATTGTATTTACCCTTCCTGTTTTTGTTTATTTATTCAATTTTAATTTCAACTTTATATCTCAGCTTTTAAGTGAGTGAGCGAATCAAATTGAATTTAGATAAACTTGGGATAGATTTCTAACAACTTGTGTAGGTTTTGGGATTGCGTAGCCTCGCTCTGCGTTCCCTCCTCTTTGCTTCAAATATTCTCTTTTGTTTGTCTGTTTCCTTTCTGACAGCTTGAACCTAATGTGTATTGTTGACGATAATACTTGATAGCGGTAGTTATGTAGCTGTGTACGCCTAATTGATTAACTACTAAACGATTGTAAAAGTTTAATCGTCAAAAAAAAAAAGTTAATTGTTGACAACATGGCTGCATTAGCCCATGCAGACTTCAGCCCATGTGAGAGCCTTGACTTCCTGGCACTGCTCGTTCAGACGATTTTACCGGGATACGCGGAGTCTGTTAAAAATGTGAACGTTGATACACTTAACAGTAACCTCACCCAGCTCATGGGCGAAGCTGCAACAACAGCCCCAAGAGATAATTCACTCCTTCGAATGTTCGGATGTCTAACAGTGAATCTTGTGGCGCAGCTGAAGTTGAGCGATGCGGAGAATTGCCAGGTGAAACACCAGCTTGAAGTGGCACGACAGCAGAATCGTGAAACAACGGCGCAGCTGGAAGCCACCAACAACCGAGTGAAGGTTGTTGAGACCCAACTAGTTGGCGTTAAAGCACAGTTGGATTACGTAGGTGCCATGCATGCTGAGAACTCGGACAGCGATGCAGACAAATTTGCATCCGACGATGACTTTCCTCAAAAGATCGGTGAGTTAACCCAAGTACTAACATCCGCCGAAGACACAAATCGAAAGCAAGAAAGACTGCTGAGAACCGCTGCTGACAAAATTCATAAGTTGAAATCAGAGGTGACTGATCTGAGTGACCGACCGACAAGAGACCAACTTTGACAAACCGAAACAAATTAATTGCGGGTTAGTTCGCTCCTAGCTCAGTCATCCGACGATGCCTCCAAGTACAGGTACAAACCCTTAGAGAGAGACAATTTTGAATTAGACCGCTCGTACGACCTGTAAACAAAATTAGCATTGACTGAAGCCGAGGTTACCCGCCTCCGACAATGCCAGCAGGACTATGAGGCAGAATTAGCTCAGATTAAACATGAGTTACAATGCGCGCAGCAGGTAAATAACGTTGCCAGAGGAGTACCCCTTTTGGCAGCTCCACCTGCAGGCAGACCTCCTGATCCCAGAGCCACAGCACCACAGCCGAAACTGCCGCCTGAGCCCGACACCGGATAGAGGACGCCGCCAGTGACCACGGCCGCGTTAAGCCTGGCCCCGCCACTGGATGCGCCCCCACAAGGTTTGGGTCCATCAGGTGCTGACAGTTTCCAAAGTAGACCCATGTTGACGCCCTTGTTGGAGAGACACATGGGCGTGGCCTGGAAGGATTTGGACAAGCTGGCTCGAAACATTGCCAAGTTCGAACCGAAACCAAGGAGTGCCACAACACATCAGAGTACCTGAAAGACATTGACTACTATCTCCAGAAGTTGCCAAAGGCAACCTGGAAGATAAGTTGTACTTGATGGCTATCCTGAGTTGACGGACATGGAAGTCGCCATGTTCGTCAAATAGGGAAGAAAGGAATCCCCTCTTCGCGATGCCTATCTTGGGACTCGTAACGAGCCTAACATGGAGGAGGACCTTAGTTTTAAAACAATGTTTGTCCGATGGCTCCAACCAAACCTCAATCACTACCTAGGATTGGCTTTGTGTCCTCAGACACTGAATAGCTCGCAGCTGCGCAACTTAGCAGCTAGGAGCTACGCAAAATCAAAAGTTTCAACCCCTAAGGTAGCAGACGCCGTCGTCTATCAATTGGACATGGGTCCAACGTCGGAGCTCGAGGTAGCCTTCTCCGATGATCCAAAGGAAGCCCAATCCAGATTAAAAAGGTCGAACCAAAACGGTCGAACCAAAACAGTCAAACCAAAACGGTCGAACCAAAACGGTTGCAACCGAACGGTGAACCAGTCCCGCGGCCCGCGAAACCGGAGGCTGCGCTCCAAAACTGACAGCCTACGTGACGAGCGACCGGACGGAAAATTGCAAACTGACTACCGCCTTCATTCCAAATCCGCTAAAGGTAAGCCTAATTCGTGCTACAAACCAAAACATGATGAAACCGAATGTGCGACGGCAATCAAATCTTACGACGGGATACTTAAAGCACTCCTGAAATTGTCAAAAGACCAGTATGTGCGACGAGCCGATGGCTGGACACCCAATGACATGACCCACCAACAGGGGTCACGAGCGGGTCCGCCAGAAGTTGAAACTCATAAACCGCATTCTGACTCAACGGTACTGATACTTCGGGTTGACTCCAATACTACTACCGAGTTGTGCGAATCGCGAGCTACCGACTATGTACAACCGTTCCAACAGCTTTTAGGCGAACTCACCACCAGGGGGATAGCTCGTAAATTCCATCTGAGCGTCACCCTGGAGCGTGCTCTGACCTACGAAGCCCTCGTAGTACTTCCTGGGTGTCCTGGACACACCCTACACCCTTTTGGTGGGTGCAGACTTGCTTGTCACGCTAAAACAAAAGCTGGGCTCCGCCCCCTGTCTCGCGTGCCTCGATAACAACAGGGAATTTTTCTTGGAAGCAGGATTCTCCGACTATTGTGTGATCACGGGCCTAGACCAAATGTGCGACCAGTAGAAAAGTGTCGTGGCGTATGCCAGTAAAACATTGAACGGCCCCCAGTTGAAATACTCTGACTGCGAAAAAAAACTGCTTTCCACAGTATGGGCAATTAAACATTTCTGGAACTACATTGGATACCAAAAAGTAACTATTGATACAAACTATCATCCGGTTACCTTTTTCAACAACCTAAGTATTCGACACGGCGTCGTGACGAGCGCGCATTGCCGGCTGGCTTATGGTTTTACAAAGTTATGACGTTCGGGTCCGGTACGCGAAAACTCAAAGTCACCGCTGGGTTCTGATCAAGCGATTTGCCAAAACTGTGTGTCGACCTCCTCGATCCCGCCGACAGACGTCGTCGTTACACCAATGCCAGAATTCATGCGTCACCGCTATTTTGGGGAACATGTCTGCAAGGACATGCCTACAGCTTACGTAGATGGCTGCTCTTACCACCACCAAGCCCAGCTGCAGGCGGGGGTGGGCATCGCTTGGGCCAACAATACACTGTGCAAATCACAGCAATTTCAATTGGGCCCCCACTCTTCTCAAAATCGCTGGCATTCTGATTACACTCAAATTAGCAATTGAATGCGGTGTCACGGTGCTGGTTATTGGCACTGACTCAAACTATGACCGCCTCGCCTTCACCTGTCATCTACCAGCGTAGCGTTGAAATGGTGTCCTTACGTCAGCGAAGAAACCCGTTAAACACCGTAACCTCATTGAGACGTACGACCCCGTGGTTTCCTCCAATGATATGCACGTCCGTTGGACAAAGGTCCGGGTACACTCAAAAGTTCCAAGACCTGATAATCACTTTAACAACCTGACGGATACGTTAGACAAGCAAGAAGCCATAAACGGGACTTCTTGGACATTCGATAACTCTTGGCTTTCCTCCCAACCCACCCTGGAGTTCCACAGTCTCTCGAGTCGCCGCGCTTGCATCCGCTGCTGTTTCTTGGGACACTTTGCACAGACTACTTCGGGACCCGTAGCGTGCATACCGCCCATTCGGATCTCCGACTTGACCGCCCAGCAAGCCGGCTACTCCGCGCTGTTTAAAATCAGTTGACACCTTCCTGACCCCGTTTGCTGCCAGTTTTGGCCAGCATACCCAAGTCACCGAGCACCACTCAAACAGGAAGGAGTCACCTTCCCATGGTCTGATCTCCAAATTAATTGGGTGGGACCCCTGGTCAGATCGCTGAGAGGGAATAAATACTTGCTTACAGTAGTTTGCACGTTCACCATGTCGGTAGAATGTCTGCCTGCTCCAAACGACACCGCGCACACCACCGCATGACTGCTGATGAATCACATGTTCTCCAGTTTTGAGTTGCAACTCAGACAGGGGAACCCACTTCACAACAACTGTGGCAAATGCTGGGAATCAAGGCCCGGTTGCACATTAGCCATCACCCGCAGTCAGGTAGTGCTGACTAATTGCACCGTGGTAAATTTGTGACTTCCGACCATCGGGACTGGGACACCCGACTTCCGCTGATACTCATGACGATTCGAGCCACCCCGCATGAACCAACTGGGGTGTCCCCCTTTGAGATGATGACCGGATGGCGAATGACGCTTCCCCTGTACCTGACGTACCAGCTGGGAGAAACTAACCTAGCTAAGGCATATACGGCCTCCCAGTACGTGGAGGACCTGCAAACCCACCTGCGGGCCACGTTCGCGTTTGTCCAACGATGACTTAAAGAAAGCATAGTAGGTCAGAAGACTACGACAGAAAAGCATCGCAAACGGAGTCTCAAATTGGTGATCGAGTGTGTACTATTTGTTCGGGCAACGGAATACTAGTACACCACTAGCCCAGAGGGGCGTCACCCAAAAATGTCTTCCCTGTTGGGCCGGACCCTACAAAATCGTTGACAAGCTGTCGCCCCGTTGCCTATAAAATTAGGATGAACAAAGAACGTCAGGGGAATCAGCTGAAGTGGGTGCATAGAATTCAAATTCAAAAAGTCACTGCGGTTTTGAACGCCCGGATTTGCAACCAAATGACGCTCGAGACCGTCACACGCGCGAAACTGACAAAGAGGGGTCAAGATGGCGGACAAGATCCAGCGCAATACCCCCTGCACCCATTGGACAAAAGATGAACTTGATGTACCCCTAGTTAACACCACGAGCGAAGTTAATTCGCATACTTTGATAGTGTTATACATTATTAACATTTTTAATACTTTATTTCATATATTAACCATTGTTATACATTATTAACATTTTAATTATTTATATTAACCATGTTGAAATGTTTTATAGATGTGAAGTAGGTAAAGTAGTTTTGAACTCAGTATAATTTGACCTTAAGGTGGGACCCATTGTTTGGTCTAGAAGTTCCTTCTCTGTGCGAAAACACATTTCTGTTCGTGAGAGAGAGCGCACACTCATATAACTATGTTACATTAGGAGCTGTTGAGTTCAACTTGTTTGTGAGATTTTGTTATGGGAGAAAGTACTGAGAAGTGCCTTGAAAGTATATTTTGACTAGAGACGAATACAGCTGTATCTGTGTGCTGAGAATTCTGTTTTTCAACCTGTATTTTTCCATTATATAACACATTTACTTATTCATGAGGGGCGGTGTTGGAGACACTGTTCTTGCGATTTGATTGTAATAAAGTGTGGGCTCTTCGAAAGAGGAGTGGCATTATTGATCTGAAAACTGTTGGAGTTTGATTCAATGATGTAACGGAAATCTCCGGAATAAATCATCCTGCGCAGGAACTCTGTTCATTTCTTATCCCATAATTTGATTTATTGGACACGCAAAAGTATGGATTTTTAATATGCCTTCTTCAGATGGTGACGACCTGACGACAAAGACGTTTGACGGTTGTGGCGTTCGCGGACGGTTTGAATTCCTGGCGCCATATTAACTGAGGTAAGTGGAGTAATTATCCACGTTTCAGGAATTCTTTCTGTTTGGGACCGCTCCGGCCGCCATACGTTTTGTAAATAACTAAATCGAAGGTGGGATTTGTGTGAACAGAGGTATAAGTTTAAATTGTTTGGTTGTATGGAGTCCATGATTGTGGATTTTCCTACGGTATTTGAAGTATACACATATGGTGACGAGCAATATTTATGAAGATGCTGTCACGTTGAATTGAGTGCAATTGCATGGGGAAATCAATTTGAGAAGTTGTTTAAGTTGTTGAAGTTGAGAGGAAGTCAGCTTAAAAAGCATTTTTGTTTTTATAAGCGTTAGATATTTGGATAATTGGTTTGAAGTCCATATATATGTGTTGAAGTTGAGAGGAAGTCAGCTTAAAAAGCATTTTTGTTTTTATAAGCGTTAGATATTTGGATAATTGGTTTGAAGTCCATATATATGTATTGAAGTTGAGGGGAAGTCAGCTTGAAAAGCATTTTTGTCTTTACAAGAAAAGCATTTTGTTTTTACAAGCGATAGATTCTTGGGTAATTAGAAATGATCCTTGAATAAAATAAAGTCAGCGGATAGACACAGCAGAGAGTACGGCTGTCATGTAATCGTGACAAGATATTTGCTCAACTTATGGAAGTCAGATTGACATAAAACGGACTTAATACGCCGCTTTAAGATCAATCGCTAGGTCTTTTGAATAATTGTTTTTTGATATTCTTAGACAAGATATATTTGCTCAACTTGTGGAAGTCAGACTGACATAAGCATATTTGAAACGCCTTAAGATCGGTCGCTAGGTCTTGGAATATTCGGTTATTAAAATTCTTAGACAATACTGTTCATCTGTGACAAGAACAGTTATCCGGATTTTATATGTTTTGATATGTCGTACAAAGCGACATATCTTGTCTGTCCGTTGTATGTGTATGCCGTCTGGTCGGTGAAGAAACTCTGACGTCACGGTAAAATCTTAAAGTGACCGCGACGAGAACAGTTGACTAATTCTGTTATAAGTGAGACGTCACTTCATTTTAAATATTAATACGACGTAACATCAATATAATATAATATAATATAATATAATAAGCTATAAAATACGGGCAATAATTAATAGAAAGTATGGACACTATTTGAGAACTACAATAATGGTTGTCATGAGGCGACAGGGAGTTGCGAGCACATGCGCATTTGCAATCGGAGAAATGCCCAGTCCGTGGTTTGAAAAACTGATAAAATGGATATACGATTGCGGTGGAATAAATCTTATGGCGCCGTTATAAGCTACGGTAAGTTAATTTTATTGATGGGGGACGTTGAAGTTTGCGCCGCCGGGCGTTCGACGTAAAATACGAGATAAAAGAACGCGTTTACGAGTGGAATAAAAACGACACATAATCGTGTATTTTTGGATAAGATGATGATGAATAATGCTAGAATACTAGCTTTAGGTATTTTTGTGAAGTTATAACCATTTATATAACTTTAAATAATGATATAAGACTAAATGATTTGACCTGATATCACTTCCGCTAGTCGGAATTAAAGCTTCCGGATTAAACATACCGTTTAAACAATGACTTAAAATGTAATTAATATTGAACGACGGGACTTGATTATATTGTGGAAAAGGTTAGTTTATTCTAATAAGATAAGGCATTTGTTCGATGGTTTTAATGACGGCAATTTAACTTTGAATGTGCGTACACGGCGACCGCTCGTTAATAATGTTAAGAGTGTTATAAGTAATATGTAATTTTTATATAGCGAAGAGTCCCGGACGTAGCTTTAAGAAAAGTGTATTGGAAAATGATTAATACTGAAATGTTGCTTTGCAAATAAAATAACTGTATAATACAAATTTACGTAATAAAACAAATGAAACCGTTTAATAAGCGCTAAACGGGATAAATTAATTAGACGGTAAAATTACTAATAAAACTTCTAACGCTAAAACGGCGAGCTTCAGGGTCTGCGTTAAATAATTAAGCGACATTATATAACTGTTAGCGTAACTAATTTTATGAGCCCTCATTTAAATCTCCTAGCTGACCGCTAGGTGTCACCCTTTAATAAATTAATGACGCGAGTCAACTGGAAATTTTAGTTGCTGTGACTCATTTTGACCACCAGATGTCCCCTTTTTTCAAATTAAAAATGCCAACAGCCATCAACCTTTGTAATGAGGTCAAATAAAATGTTTTTATAAAAGGTAATGTTAATTGTGTGATTGTTAATCTGCTTTTAAAGTTTAATGAGAAAATATATATTACATTTTTTTGGGATTGTTTTTAGATTAAATAGTTTAGTCTCTACTCTTATTTATAATAATAATAATAATAATAATAACTAAAAACGAATAACTTGGATGGCAATTAATGTGGAATAATTCTTTATATAGATGATTGTTTACTTCCCTTATGATTTTGCTTGTGCGCGAGAACATTATTTAATTTCGAATATCTTTTCAGAATCAGGAGCCACACCCATTAAGGACACGGGATTCCCACCAAAGTGCCATATTACGGTTCTGGGGATGAAGTAATGTGTTAATTATAATTTAAAATGAGTTTTTTTTTCCTCCCATGTTTATAAATAGAAAAATTATTTTAATCTCTCCTGAATATATTTAACCTTTGAATTCTACATTTGAAGTCTCATTCCAGAATTGCAATACGATACCCTGAAAGATGGGACCGCTCCATGAGGAGCCATTTGGGAGGATAACATTTTTGACATAATTGGAGGTGCTATGAAATTAAAAAATAATTTGTGCTTTGATGTTTGACCAAAAAGCGGACTAGGCGTTTCTTGAAAACATTAATTGAAAACTACACACTTATTAATTGACTATATTGGTAAATTGTTAGAGTATATCTGTCCTATCTCATCCTAAGTATTATTTATGAAGGTATGCAAAACATATTAAATTAAATATTGTAAACCATAACAAATATTGACATATAATTACCAATTATTTAAAATTGTAAACTTTCATTGTTTTAATTTTAATTTTTATTTTTTAAATTTAAAGAAAAAAATTCCCAAGATTTTTTTAATCTCTTTGAAATAAAGAAAGATTTTGTTTTGTAATATTTACTGACATGTTATAACCTAAATACTGTTGGGGCGGATTTTAATGTTTTCAGTCGAGTGAGGGTCATTGGTCAGGGGTCATTATTTCAGAACAAAGTCAACTGGCGGGACACAGATCTCTTCAAAACAAAAAACACCACCAGAGGGGCGTGATGCAGCCATCATCACAAAATATACCTGACTCCACCTGCTCGGCCTACTACAACCAGAAGGACAGCGGAGGTTCTTGACGCCACCTGGTGGAAAGTTTCCACAATGACTGCACCCTGAACTCTTATACAAATGTGATAAAAGAAAACTGCTCCACTACCCAATGACTGCACCCTGAACTCACATGCAAAAGTCTTAAATGAAAAACTGCTCCAATGCTTCCTTAATGCATTCCTGCGTCCAGAACTGTCCTGTGCCTCGAGTTAGTGATACCAGACCATATGATGTGATACTGACTGTTTACACTGCACTCTATTTTTGACAGATATAAGGTGATAACATTTACAGTAAAACATTTCGTAAATATAACGAACTGATTGACAACACTATATACACACAGATTTATTATATTTTGAAACTTTTGATGTCTATTCTGTTTTGATCTGATTTGTTTATCTCTGTCTATTTTAAAAACAGTCAGCTTTTTGGACAAACATCAACAAGGGGGACTAGCAAGCTTAATGGTAACATTAAAACTAAGGGCAACTTTGTGTATTAATAATATTTGATGGATTGGCTGAAGACTGAAATTCTTTGTAAAATTAATTGGCTTAAGCTACAATATTTTTATAGTACAAAAGATAATACAGGTAAATTTCGTCTGGTTTCAGAAATTGAAAACAGCTAATGTGAATACAGATAAGATACAATTTATTTCAATCTTAATTATTATATTTTACTTTTTTTTAATTTGGTCTTCTAGTGTTTTCCCGAATTCTCTTTTGAAATTTAAATAGTTGCTTGGGACGCATTGTCGAATTTACTGGTTAAATGTAACATTTTCCCCTCTTTCTAAACAAAAAGCAAGCAAAATTTATTTACTGCAAAACTTTTATATATTAGTCTGAAAAATTCTCTAAAGCGATTTTTTCAGATGGGGGAATTATTGGTCGGTCTGGGTATGTCGTTGCGAAGGACACAAACAGTCCATGATTGAATTAAATAAATATAAAATTAAAAGTTAATCTTAATGTGATAATTATAGATAGTCCGTGAGAATGAATTTTACAGGAGGACAATTGGGGATTTCCTTGACCATGGAGAAGGAGTAAGTTTTGGCAGAGACGGCGAAAATAAGGTGAATATGTTCCATTTCTATTTCTATTTTCCCCTGGGGCCCTGGGGTTAGATGTTATTTTTTGATTTTATTTGTTGACGAAAGTTGCATTTATTTAATGGCCGGAAGCACATCCATGCTATATCTATAACAATAAATATTATAATAAAACATTCCAATAATTATTACATTCTGTAAACAAAATTGGCCTCGTCAGATTTGAACTGGCTAAAGATTTTCATTTTTTGCATTTTAGAATGTGCTCAGGTCATTAAAGTCAGCCAAAAGCTGGATCCTAATTGAATGTCACAACAAACAGAATTTTTTCCCACAGGACAGGCCTACAGAACTTTACTAACATTTACTAACTCCTAACTAAAAACACTACCAAAATGCTCTTTCAAAAAGAAAGGATGTGAATAAATGTTTATTAGTGACTAAATGAAAATATTTTGCACCCAGATGAGGTGATGAAAAGGTCAATCTAGTCCAGTCCACGGGGAACCTGGTTCCACATCTTGCCTATTAGACCAGCCGGAGGTCCGCCCTCTACTCAACCCCCACCTTCAGGAGCCAGCCACCAGCGGGAACCAACTGAGTGACCTGACGAGCCAACTGAGAAACCAGTCAACTGCTTCCCGTGTTCAGTTGACGACCTGAGGACATCACTCAATGGAGATTGAGTTTCGTTGAGGACATCCCTCATTGGAGATAGGAGGCACGTGTCCCTTTTCCGGGGCATTCCACAAAGAATGAGTCACAACTTGGGAAGATAAATCCCGGTGATCAATCTTGCATCTCTGGCAGTTGGAGAGAGGCTGAAAGACCCTCTTCACAAAAAAAAAAGGGCTCTGTTCGACATGCTAGAGGGGCCTGCTGAATGCTGCTCATGATACCTGAATGCACCATTTACACAAGAAAATAAAGAAAGTGACAACTGTTTAAAAAATAAAAAATATATATAAAAAATAAAAACCTGCACGGACCATTCAACAAAGACCTTCATCACGAGATGGCTGCTTCGAAGAGACAATGCGTCTTCAATTGCGTCTGCACCATGACACTCTTTCTTATACTACTAAATACTCGAGGGAGAATGGGGTAAAAGCTGCAAGTGTACCGATTGATGGTGTAATTGAATGGTTTCGTGTTACAACAGGAGTGTCCAAAGGCAGCAACAACTGGCTACTGCTGGCGAACGAGGCAGGACACGCCTCTGGTAAGGATTGTGTGGTATGTGTGGGACCACGACCTTTATTGCGAGTAATCCCGGCTAAAATCGAGAAACAATGTATAATGGAAATTATGAATAAAACTGTCCCAAATACCAAATGCTCTCAATGGGACAAGGTGTTTCCACTCGTGAATTGGCAGACAACCAAACCAATATTTTCATTTGAAATTGCAGATGGTAATTTTTCATGTATTAAAATGACAGGTACCGCAGAACAATTGGGAGAACTAAATCACATTTCACACTGCACTACAATAATAAATGTGGGTCAAAAGTTCAAGCCTCAATCAAGAGCTGACATTTGGTGGTGGTGTGGAAATAATCAAATATTTGACAAGTTGCCTTGGAATGTGAAAGGATATTGCGCTCTCATTACCCTCCTTCTGCCAGTACAACTTTTCCCTACCTCGGTTGATAACCTTTTACAAATGATTGACACTTGGGAACCACAAACTTCTCCTCCTTTTCAGAGAATCAAACGATCTTCTTGGCAACAGCAAAATGTCCCCACCTACATTGATGCAATTGGAGTACCAAGAGGTGTGCCAAATGAGTACAAATTGACTAATCAAATAACTTCGGGATTTGAATCCCTAATTTGTTGGTGGTGCACCATTAACAAAAACGTAGACAGAATTAATTATGTACATTACAATGTACAAAGACTAGGAAATTGGACTCAATCTGGTTTCGAGGCTGTACATGGCCAATTGGCTGCCACATCTTTGATGGCTTTTCAAAACCGAATTGCACTAGATATGTTATTGGCAGAAAAGGGAGGAGTTTGCTCAATGTTTGCAGATCAATGTTGTACCTTCATTCCTAATAATACTGCACCGGATGGAAGTTTAACTATTGCAATTGAAGGACTCCGGACACTCAATAGAAAGATGAATGAACACTCTGGTATAGATACTTCAATATGGGATAATTGGATGACTGTATTTGGCCGCTACAAAACCTTAATTTCCACAATTTTGATATCTGTTGCTGTATTTACGGCTCTGTTAACAATATGCGGATGTTGTTGTATACCCTGTATACGTTCACTTTGCGAAAGGATTATTTCGGCCGCGATTGAAAAACAGGACGTACGAAATAAGTCTTCTTATATGATGATGGAGTCTGTTTCTTCCTCAGTCCTGCCTGCTGCAACATCCGATGGAGATCCTGCTGGAATCTTTGTGTAAAAATGTTTAAATGTTTAGTTATTGGGCTTTGTTTAAGAAAGCCCAAAGGGCGGACTGTTATACATTATTAACATTTTTAATACTTTATATTAACCATGTTGAAATGTTTTATAGATGTGAAGTAGGTAAAGTAGTTTTGAACTCAGTATAATTTGACCTTAAGGTGGGACCCATTGTTTGGTCTAGAAGTTCCTTCTCTGTGCGAAAACACATTTCTGTTCGTGAGAGAGAGCGCACACTCATATAACTATGTTACATTAGGAGCTGTTGAGTTCAACTTGTTTGTGAGATTTTGTTATGGGAGAAAGTACTGAGAAGTGCCTTGAAAGTATATTTTGACTAGAGACGAATACAGCTGTATCTGTGTGCTGAGAATTCTGTTTTTCAACCTGTATTTTTCCATTATATAACACATTTACTTATTCATGAGGGGCGGTGTTGGAGACACTGTTCTTGCGATTTGATTGTAATAAAGTGTGGGCTCTTCGAAAGAGGAGTGGCATTATTGATCTGAAAACTGTTGGAGTTTGATTCAATGATGTAACGGAAATCTCCGGAATAAATCATCCTGCGCAGGAACTCTGTTCATTTCTTATCCCATAATTTGATTTATTGGACACGCAAAAGTATGGATTTTTAATATACCTTCTTCAATAGCTACTAGGAAATTATGCTGATGACAATGCTGATGTTTGGTATGACTACTGTAGTGAATCAACCAGGAATGGTTGAACCTGGATCTGCCGAATCGCTGGGATTGCTAACGAATAATGACTAGAAGTTAACATACTATGGTTTACAGTCTATTTGGCTACCGACGCATGGTGGAACACTTAAGGGTATGGCCCTAGCCCGTAACACCGATAGCGCAATGTGGAATTAGACTAGATAAACCGTGCAATGATTGGCAACTGTAATTCAAGGATTATGTACACTTAAAGTGTTGTGATACTTCTGAATGACATGCTGCGTGAAATCCGTTCTTTAGTGTCTCAGCTAGCTATGAAAAGCTCCCCTGTAATTAGTGCCTTTTGAAAGTAGGTTGGAATACTCTTTCCAAAGCTTTATTTTAGTCTGGCTAGCCCAATCTAAGCCCCTACGACTGCCTTTCCCTAGTCTCGATGTACCGTTGATAATGCTCAGAATTTTTTTTCTTCTCTTTTCCTCCTTTCTCGGATATTCTCGGGTAGTGCATGACTTATGACTTAACAGAATTATGGCCCGTAGTATAGTGCCGGGTTTTGGGATTTAAGAAGGCGAAAAGCCTTTTCCCCGTTTTCTCTCTTTTTCTTCAATTTCTCTTTCTGGGTTTTTTTTCCCTAGTTACGCATTATTTGATACTAGCCTTTCAGCCTTAGGATAGGTTTTGCTTCTTGTTTGGTAGTTTTGCGTCTCTTTTGTGTCTGTCTCAGGCCCGTGCCTGTTTCTGGGACCCGAGTTCCTCTGTAGCTAATACAGTACCTAGTGAGACACACCCAGTTAACTGAATACACATAGACGTACACTAACAACACACAGACATAAACTGCATACACATAGCCCTGCAGATGGTAGGGTAAAGTTGCACCAGTGGTATGTGTTTCTTGTTGCAGTGGAGCGTGACTGGGACTACTGCAGTCTGAGCATGGCATGGACCCCTGCCACGGATCATCTGGACCCGTCAACCTGGTCATCCTGAAGATTCATCCCTTTTGACGAAGGGGGTTTGTAACGAATATAGCCCGTCACCCTCAATTTTTTTTTCATTTGCCTTTTTAAACACTTCCCTCTGGGGCATGTGTGTGCAAGCCTCAACCCTGTGTTTTCTCAAACCAACCAGAGACAGTTCAAAAAGGAAAAACTCTTTGAATTTCCCTCCAGCAGGGAGTGGATTTAGTTTTTACAATACACAGGAAACACATACCTCAGTGCCTACCGAGACCTAAAAGCCTGTTTAGCAAGCAAACTAGCGATAAGACTGCTTATCAGTCCTCAGACCATCTTTTATGGTCTGGTCTATCCACAGGAATCAGCCATGTGTTTTTGGAAACAACGCCCCTTGGAAGTTATACGGTACAACAGTGCCTTCCAGCGGTCACTATCGGTATTATCCTCAAGAATCTTGCCGCTCGTAATTAATCTGAAGTCTACATAATTCGGGACATAAACAGACTCTATGTACTTGACTAACATCAAATGACTTCTGTTGTTTATCTTTGTACACAACCTGTATGTCTATGTCTATGTCTTTATGATTGCGGTAATGATTGAAATGTGTTCAGAATGATAAATGAAGCATCTGGCTTGTCAATTCTGATCAAAAATGATCAAATGCTATCCCAAAAGCTTGGTCTCAGTCGACCAAGTCTGCTTCAAGCGCACGGAAGAGGCGGGACTACTACTCCGACCCCCTGGGACACAAGTTTAATAACCAGCGCGCAAAGGAACTCCTTTTATCCGCCTCTCTTCTTCGCTCTTCTTCCTCTTTGCCTGTTCTCCTCATGCGCCATGAACTTCTCCTGACCATCACGAGAGATTTGTGATGGTTGTAATTGGCTTCCTTTTTTGAGCGCCCCAAAGCACGCAAAACGCAAGGACTCGCAACCACAATGTGCGTCCCAAAACGCGCGTGTCTGTTCCTGCCGAGAGCCGACCCACTTACCTTCCGTTCTCTGAATCACACAGCGCCCCACTGACCCGGTTCCATGACAGCTGTTAGGCACTGAGCCGCTGCGCGCCAGCGACCCATTTCTGCTCCAGCCGTGCGCCTGAGACGCCCCGCAGCACCCAAATCAACTGACTGCGGTTTCTCATCGCCACAAGCACATCACCACCAACCGGGACTCTGCCATCCAAGGACCTGCCGCGGCGTCCACGCCGCGCGCGCACATCACCACCAACTGGAGACCTGCAGCCGCCTCTCAGTAGTGCGCCCATCACCATCAGCCAGAGACTCCAGTGCAGCATTCCAGCTGCGCGTGCGCCGACCGACCAGATCGTCTCCAACTGAGTTTTCTTCAACTGAGGATCGCCGCTCGACGAGTCCCTTCTCTACCGTGCACCTGAACTAGTCCGTAAGTGCGCCTTCATTGCAATCTGACCATATACCACTGGCGCAACGCTTAATTCAAATATAAAAGGATTGACAGGTCAAAACGCTTCCATCTCTATTCCCAATCTACCTTTTTCATTACCTTATTTTTATATCTTAGTTAGTTAGGTTGCATGTTTTCTTTTTTTCTTTGATTCACATTTTTATTCCGTTTGATTAATAGGTTAGGCTGTGACTGATATGTGTGCGTTTACTAAATAAATTTGTTGTCTAGAAATTTAATTTCTGCTGAGTCATTTGTGTTTACTGAGTAGATAGTAATTCTCTTATTAAAGCAAAGAACAGAGCAAAAAAGAAAAAGAAAAAAGCAATGATTAACTGAAGTAGCAACTTCAGATTATGAATACTTGATAATAGGATTTTTATTTATTTTGCTCCTATAAACAAGCAAAGTCAACATGGTGCCCCCAAGAGGTTGCTGAGGAAATTACAACTCCCCTCAGTAACGTCTAAATTTCTCTTTCGCCATTACGGCAACCCAAATAATCGCTAGAGGGTTAATGTTACCTAAAGTGTAATAAATCAGTAACAATATGTTTTCGTTTGCACAAGAACCAAGGGGATTGCAAAGCTCAATTTCATCCGTCTATAAAATGAACTGTAATGCTGTGGGAACTTTCAAAAACAAATGGTGTGACTTAGAAATGTCCCCATCAATTAAATCACAAACAAATCCATCGTTGCAGAACTCAGGTCTCTTACTGATCATTTCAAGAATTTTAGGATGTGAAAGCAGCTGCTCCAAACTTTTAACTAATGGTATGTAATTAAAACAATGTTCTCTTATCTCAAGAACTCTGGAATCTCCACGCTTCACATAAGAGACTGTTTGTTTTGCAGTAACAATTTCTGGTTCAACTGGATGTAACAGTTCTTTGATGGTCTTGTCCTGCAAATGTGTTGTAGCAATTTGACTCAAAGGGTCAACAAACTGGTCAAATACCCTAATCACTCTTTAGTCTTTGGTCCAGGTCTTCAGAATGACTCTATTTTCTTTGATCCTTCCTCGGGTCTCCTGACAACCTCACGACTCTAGCTGGATTCTGAAGTATTCGGTTTAGGTGAACGGAATGGGATTTTTAATAGGTTTTAGGTGAACTTATGAACACACACTCACACGCACGCACACATGCACACACACACACGCATACACACGCACATGCACATATTCACCCACATACAAAATAAAAATAAATTAAAAAAATAGTTAATAGTTAAAAAAAAAAAGAGCGAGAGCAATGATGACATGTCAAATCGGTAAAATTACCGAATGAACAATACTGACCTCTCCAGGAAGAACAAAAAAAAGAAGAAGAATGACTCTCAAAGATGCTCTTCATTTGTTGTCTCAAGTTTTCCAGTAATGCCGTTTGATATTGCTGGACTCAACTCACCATCTGGTTATCGTCTCTCTATGGAGGTGGAAAAAATACAAGGCAAAAATAAAATAAATGATCACAATAAGTAAACAAAAACAATACTACACTATAGATTTTATACAAAACCCAATCTGTACAGTGTAATACTGCATAATGTTTAGCAAGTGCAATTTTACAACACAAATATATATAGCCTATTACATTACCTGTGTCAGTCTCTGGGTTTTTCTGGCCTGGAGAAGAAATGCAGTTGCGTGTTTCGAAAGGTTAACCTTCATGCAACTTTGGGAAGGTTCTTGCAAATAATGCTGAAATAGATGAACAAGAATAATCTTATAAAAGGAAAAATTTTGACCTTGTACTTGTCCTTAGTCCTACAAATATTTCAATTAAAGTGTGGTGAGTAAGTAATATGTATGTATATATAGCAACTTTCTGGTTCCTATAAAATAATCTAATAATGTTAATATTGGCAATTGTAAAATGTGTTATTATTTTTCTTCTTATTATTCTTATTATTATAATTATAATTTCAGCACAAATATTTTAACAAAAACAAACACTTTTACACTGACTCACTGTTTGAGTTAGGATGCTCACTGGAGAATGTATCCCATCAACCTCTACTTCAGGATTATCAGTAGTCCGGTCTGTTGTGGCTGTTCTCTCCTGTGCCTCTGGCTATGTTCTGTGTTCCCAGTTTTATGTTCCCAGAATTTACGTTGCCATTGTTGGATGAAGGATTCTTACTATTTGCGTGTTCATGCCATTGATTAACAAAACATACAATGAGATCTGTGAAAAGAGATATTTCCTTAAGGATTTATTACACAAATTTGTGGACAGATGAGATTGGAACCTTCTGGCTCCATCTCCTTTCTTATCTGTGTCGTTTCTCACTCCGCTCGTGTGTAATATCCTTTGTCCTGGAAAAGTCCCTCCCAGAATCACATGATATCTCAATACAGTTGACCAACTGCCCCCCTCTTGGTCCCAAGATGGAACACAGGTAATCAGATAAGGGAGTAGCCTTTCAGAGATACAGGCAGACTGAGTGGAGCCGTAGCATAAACAAAGGGTCTAATTTACACTTTTGCTTGCCCCCACCATATCTTCTAAGGAGAGAACAAAGAGAAAACCAACCCCCTCACATCATTTGAATTCTCACACAAAACTACACTAAGTAAATCAAAGCAATTTTGTCCAATTCTAAATAGTTATAACTAAATCAAAACAGTTATAATTAAATTGAAACAGAACATTTACTTCAATTCCCCCATTTGGGCTCAAAAGAACCCAATACACAAGATAAACATAAAAAAAAAACACTTCAGAGAGAAAGTCCAGCGGGGATCTTCATCGTCGCAAAGGACTGGCGACAACATTAAGCAATGGTTGTGTGGGGAGTTTAGAAATAAGAGTCAGAAACAAGCAACACACATAACATTCCATTAGCAGGAGAGGGGGTATTTTAGCAGTCATATGGCATTAAAGAACAATTTGATTCATTAAAAAAAATTTCAGTGGATTAAGCATAGTCATATGTGAGGCTTAACACGATGTGTTGTGGTTATGTTCAACAAAAAGTGTCGCGATGCAGTAGCAGATGTGTTCCTGCTTCGAAGCCATCTCGTGATGAAGTTCTTTGTTGAATGAAAAGTGCGTTTGTCAGCGTTGTTTTAGAACCCTGGTCAACTGCCAGAGATCTAAAGATTGGTCACTGGGATTATCTTCCCAGGATGTGACTCATTTGTGGAATAGTGCCTTGAAAAAGCACTTGACATCAATCTCCTTTGAACGACATCCTCCTCGAACAGACAGCCGGGGCATCTGGGTCAGCAGGCTTGTTTTTCCCCCGGTGGGGGGTCAGGTGATGTGATTGATGAGCCTGAGATGGATCCGTGCAGGCCTTGTGGACCATATGTGGGGGAAGTGGAATGATGTCCTTCTCCCTTTACGAGCAGTAAATCAGATTGACCTCTCCTTCACCAATCTGTATGCAAAACATTTTCATTTAGTCACTTATAACATACATATTCTCCATTCTTTACTTTGGAAAGAGCACCTGGTAGTTTTCGTTAGTTGGGAGTTAGTAAATGTTAATTGTTTAAGTTGTAGGACTTGGAAAGTGCTGTTAGATCTGGAAAAAAATCTGTTTGTTGTGACATTCAAACAGAATCCGTTTAATGACATTTGCACATTCATTAATACAACAATGAAAATCTTGTAGCCAATTCAAAATTTTATGAGGCCAATTGTTTAATATTTCTATTTTTTTCTTGAATCTGTTTTTGGGATTAGGGATAATATACTGAATCAAATATGTTTTAATCCCAATACCTTTTCTATATCTTATAAAATTTTGTTTTTGAAATGGGTTCCATTGTCTGATCAAATTTTCCTAGGAAACCCATATGATGGTATATAATGATTAATCAAATATTTTACCATGATATTTACTGTTGTAGATTTAGCATGAATGTGCTTCCAGTCATACATAAAAGAACCAGCAAATGTCTGTATTTTTGACGCTGATTTTTATTATATCAGTGTAAACCATATGAAAAAACAACATCTGATCCCAGAGCTATCACGTCCGGCCGGACCGTGAACACCCTGGCGAGAGAACCTTCAATTGTTTCTGAAATGGAACATATTTACCTTATTTTCGCCATAAGTGTTGTCTTTGCCGAAACTTACTTGTCCTCCTCTCACAGCTCAATTCTCCTCCTGTGAATTAATTCATTCTCACACCCAGACTATAGAATTATAGTTAGTTGGAGTGTAGGTCGATACCACACAACCTTTCTTACCATTGATCCGCTAATTCAACTATATTCATTTAATTCAACCTAAATTATCATTAATGCATATCCTCTTCTGTGATACTCACAGACAAACCAGTCAACTTCCCTCCTTTTGACAAAGATCCGCTCGACCTTTGTCAAACAGCAAAGATAAGGTCACCAGACGCACATCATGTGGCCCATAAATAAGGCATCAGATCGGGGCCTGTCAAACAAACCCCCTAAACCACATTTCCCATTTCCTGCCAACCCAGCCACATAAAACCATAAAAGACAAAAACCTTTGAGGCAGACGTTTGTGATGCAAAACAGAGCCCTTTCCAGGCCAGATGTAAATGGAGACACTCTAGTGTGAGGACTTTAGGGTCAAGGAGAGGGAAAAAAATAGAGGTAAGACAACCTCATTAATCTATTGCAGGTTACAAATCACACAAAACTTCCAAATATCTGCCACCTCAACTAGTAAAATAAATGAGTTATAATCAGAGGTAAAACAAGACAAAATTCCTACATTAAACAAACCAAAAAGTATTCTTTAAATGCTAATCAACCTCATGTCTCCTACAGAGTAGCGGAGCTTGTAAAACACAGCAGGGGAACATTTCAAAGACCAACCCCCGTGGGATCCATAGATCACAGTGCTGTGAGAAAAATCAAAAATTAACCAGCAAACTCGGTGTTGTCGGTCCCACTCCCAAGATTTCAATCCAGAAGCTGGGATTTAGAAAGAAAATGGGCATAATTTAGTAGACCAAATCCAACAAGCATCAAATAACGGAAAATAGAGTAATTAAGATTGAAATAAATTTTACCAAATATCCTATCACAAATTCACATATGTCGTTTTCAATTTCCGAAACTGTGTTGCTATAGATCACATCTCCCGATCTGACACAGTACAGAGTGCAAATGTACACAATCAGACCAAAATACGACCTGAGGGGCAAAACTCAGATGACCAGAGAGCTTTGAGTCAACAACTGGAGTCAATATCCATTCCTGTCCAGCAGATGTCAGCAGCTGCGCAGGGCAAAGTTCAAAGCGGGCACTGGGTCATTGGAAATTCCAAGAAAAGTTCATCAAGACAGTTGTGATTAGCCCTATATGTCTGCTCAAAAGGTTGATGGACATTATGCTCAAACAATGCATAAGAGTCATTGAACAGTCACAGGGCGTGCGGACATACAGTGTACCATCCTTGTTGCAGTCTGTGGCCGCTATTCCCCCTTTTCGTAGCCACGTGTAGTTGGCCGGCCACTCATCACACCAAGCAGATGCAGGAGATAACCGCATGATCTCTCGATTGCTCAGTAAGCAATCTGTACACCTCTTCTGCGCATAATCCAGCGTAACGTTACTTCCTTAACTTCAACCTAGGTAGTCACGACACAAACTCGTCACGCACATTTTAGAAGACAAACAAATGAGACCTCGTGGCGCCGAAACCCCACAACGGAACGAACAAACAAACGCGAACACTAAACAAAAACAATACTTGTTCACTCAGATCTCACGTACAACTTAGTTCAATTTAGCCGACGAAAACATCGCAGAGTCCACGACAAACAGAATTCATCTTACAACAAGGATAATTTGTCCTTTTACACACATTTAACTTGGCGCCGCGGATTCTGTTTGTCGAGACCCCGCAACTAGCCACGTCGAACGGCAAACCTCGAACGTCGGCGTCACCATTTGTTGGATGAAGGATTCTTACTATTTGCGTGTTCATGCCGTTGATTAACAAAACATACAATGAGATCTGTGAAAAGAGATATTTCCTTAAGGATTTATTACACAAATTTGTGGACAGACGAGATTGGAACTTTCCGGCTCCAACTCCTTTCTCATCTATGTCGTTTCTCACTCCGCTCGTGTGTAATATCTTTTGTCCTGGAAAAGTCCCTCCCAGAATCACATGATATCTCAATACAGTTGACCAACTGCCCCCCTCTTGGTCCCAAAATGGAACACAGGTAATCAGATAAGTGAGTAGCCTTTCAGAGATACAGGCAGACTGAGTGGAGCCGTAGTATAAACAAAGGGTCTAATTTACACTTTCGCTTGCCCCCACCATATCTTCTAAGGAGAGAACAAAGAGAAAACCAACCCCCTCACATCATTTGAATTCCCACACAAAACTACACTAAGTAAATCAAAGCAATTTTGTCCAATTCTAAGTAGTTATAACTAAATCAAAACAGTTATAATTAAATTGAAGCAGAATATTTACTTCACCATGTAAGTTGTTTAACTCTTTGACTGCCAGACGTTTTCAGAAACGGGATGTCGCCAGTGCCAGCCGATTTAAGCATTTTGATTGATCTTTCAAGGTCCACAGAAAATGTTGTGTTTGGACTATGGAAACACACATACTACCAAATGAAAGATTGACCTCTCATCTTTCATCAGAAAAAAAAGTTTGTTTCTACCTTATTCCGTTCTTCAGTAATCAACAATAGAAAATGGTTAGTTTCACCGAAATGCTCTGTTTTGAAACAAAAAGCGGAGAAAAAGAGCTTTTTGTGAAACGATGTTATTTCATGCACTCTAGTGAATTCTACACTTATTTTTGTCCATGAATGATGCCACAAACACCTAAATAGTGCTTTACTTCTGTAATACACCACCACCAACAATGAAAAAGTGTTTTTAGATTGCAAAATACGTTTATTTCCATTCAACAGTGTAACAATTTGACAAAACAATTTCGCAAACTATTTACAAATGTGTGCAACTGTGGTACTATTTACAATTATGTGGATGTTTCAAATACAGTTTTTCTTTTTGTAACACTGCCCTGCGTGCAAGGAGAGGGAGCAGGATTTGCACAACAGATACGTTTCACTTCGATTGTCCGTTTCGCGTGCAGACGTTACACTTTCTTGACGGCCTTTTTTTCCGGGGAATAGCAAGTAGCAGACTGTATCCACTCCTCCGATGAATATGCATTGGACTCGGGGTACTCTTCGTCGTCCGATTGAACGTCCGTCTGAGCGTGCTCGGTTGTGCTCCGCGTTTTCCGGTGTTAGCATCGCTAGTCCGTGAACCTTTATGACGTCGTCATAGCCGCCGCGTCAGCGCTTCCAACTTCGGCGTCAACCTCGGAGTCACCATCATCATCATCGATGATGATCATCGTCGTCATCAATGTGCTCTTTAGCGTTGGTTGATGCTTTTCGTCTTTGAAAAAAATTCCCAAGTGTGAGCTGCTTGCAACCGGTCGCCATTGTTCGCTTCCTCAGCCATCTAGCTCCGCCTCACGCCTTCTACTGCCGCGTCAACGCTTCCAACCTCGGAGTCACCATCATCATCATCGATGATGATCATCATCGTCATCAATGTGCTCTTTAGCGTTGGTCGATGCTTTTCGTCTTTGAAAAAAAATGGTCGAGCGTGAGCTGCTTGCAACCGGTCGCCATGTTCTCTTCCCTTCCCCAGCCATTGTCCCCTCTAGCTCCGCCTCACGTCTTCTACTGACGCCTACCCAATCTTGTCAAAAGAGAGTCATTGCTGCCATCTAGGGGCCAAAAATAGTCATTAGGCTAACTAGATCTGGTTGAAACTTTCACCACAGCTGGGCAAGGCTTTCCTCCACCCGTTTCCCAAAAAAAAAATAAAAAATTGGAGAACGTCTTTTAACGTCCTTGGCGGCCCTCCGTAGGTTTTTACTAAACGTCATTTAACGTTTTTGGCAGTCAAAGAGTTAAAATGCTTTGTGGGAGGAGTAATTGTGGCATTTTCAAAATTGGGTATATTTAGATGAATTAGACACAATTATTTTTATTTCCTATTTCTGATAAAGATTGGGAATACTCAAAATCTCATTCGAGCAGGATTTGAACCAGCTACTTTAGGATTACTGCTCAGACCTTCTACAGTCCTCCGCTATAACAACTGAGCTATCAAAGTTTGCTGTATCTTTTCAAGAACATCTGAGGAATGGGGAAAACAAAGTATAACGCGACAACGAGCGACTGTGGCATTTTCAAGTTTGTATCTTTAGATGATTTGGAGAAATTTATTTTTATTCCCTATTTGTGAATACGTTTTGGAATTCTCCAAAAACAAAACCAGATTAGAACGAGCGACGTAAGAACTTCAGCTAAGACACTCTACAGTGCTCGGCTCTACCAACTGAATTTACAAAGGTTGCTGTGTCTTGAGAAATAAAACAAGAATTGGGAAAGATGACACGGATGTGGAGAAGAGTTGATGAAAATGCTTTGTGGAACAAGAAGTAATTGTGGCATTTTCAAATTGGGTATATTTAGATGAATTAGCCACAATTATTTGTATTTCCTATTTTTGATCAAGATTGGGAATTCTTCCAAAAACTCCTTTGAGCAGGATTTGAACCTGCGACCTAAGGATTTCAGCTGAGACCTTCTACAGTCCTCCGCTCTACCAACTGAGCTATCGAAGGTTGCCGTGTTTTCTCAAGAACATCTGAGGAATGGGGATAACAAAGTACAAAGCGACAACGAGCGACTGTGACATTTTCAAATTTGTATATTTAGATGAGTTGGAGAAATGTAATTTTATTTCCTATTTTAGAATATGTTTGGGAATTCTCCAAAAACATATTCGAACCAGATTAGAACCATCGAACCTAAGAATTTTAGCCCAGACACTACAGTCCTCGGCTCTACAAACTGAATTTACAAAGATTGCTGCGTCTTCAGAAAAAAACTAGGAATTGGGACATGACAAAGGTTGCTGTGTCTTGAGAAATAAAACAGGAACTGGGAAAGATAACGCGGATGTAGAGAAGAGTTGATGAAAATGCTTTGTGGAACAAGAAGTAATTGTGGCATTTTCAAATTGGGTATATTAAGATGAATTTGCCACAATTATTTGTATTTCCGATCAAGATTGGGAATTCTTCAAGAAACTCCTTCAAGTAGGATTTGAACCAGGGACCTAAGGATTTAAGCTGAGACCGTGCGAGCGACAGTGGCAGTTTCAAAATTGATCTTTAGATGATTTGGAGAAATTGATTTTTATTCCCTATTTGTGAATAAGTTTGGGAATTCTACAAAAACATCTTCGAACCAGATTAGAACCAGCGAACCTAAGAATTTTAGCTGAGATACTCTATAGTCCTCGGCTCTACAAACTGAATTTACAAAGATTGCTGCTTCTTCAGAAATAAACTAGGAATTGGGACATGACACGGATGTAGATGAGAAAGTCTATGGAAATGCTTTGTGGAAAGAGAACTAATTGTGGCATTTTCAAATTGGGTACATTAAGATGAATTAGCCACAATTATATGTATTTCCTTTTTTTTGATTAAGATTTCTTCCAATAAGTCCTTTGAGCAGGATTTGAACCTGTGACCTAAAGATTTCAGCTGAGACCTTCAATCCTCCGCTCTACCAACTGAGCTATCGAAGGTCGGTGTATCTTTTTGAGAACATCTGAGAAATGGGGATAACAAAGTGGAACGCAGCAACAAGCAACTGGCATTTTCAATTTTGTAAGTTTATAAAAATGCTTTGTGGAAGGAGTAATAGTGGCATTTTCGAATTGGGTATATTTAGATGAATTAGCCACAATTATTTGTATTTCCTATTTCTGATAAAGATTGTGAATACACAAAAGAACCAGTCGAGTAGGATTTGAACCAGCTACTTAAGATTACTGCTCAGTCCTTCTACAGTCCTCCGCTATACCAACTGAGCTATCGAAGGTCGATGTATCTTTTTGAGAACATCTGAGGAATGGGGATAACAAAGTAGAACGCAAATTCACTGAGGTATAGTATCAGTTACACCTTGACTATGGGGCAGATGCCATGGACTTCCGACATCCGTAAGTTACACACCCACGCCGTTTCCGACCACTGCTGTGACACACTGGCCACGTCCCAACACTCACACCCATCGACGGGAAGCGCAACTGAGGGGAACAAGGGCATAAGCACAAGCACCGGGACGCGGCCCACATGTCGCAAACAGCAAACGGAAACAGTGCGTCTGAGACACACGGAAGTCCCGCCTACTCCGTGGCATATACCCCGTAGCAATGCTCACGTACTTAAACGAAATAGACAAGACAGAGAGCTAAATTAAAGAAAACACACTCGTTGTCGGCAGGATTCAAACCCAATGGATTTCTAGTCCATCGCCTTAACCACTCGGCCACAACAACCTTACGCATGTGGTTTTAATATTAATGATAGTGCTTGCTGAATAGACCAGATATAGGTCAGAGTTCAGAAAGAAACAGCACCTCTTGCTGTCCAAAGATGGTCTCACACCTTTAAGTCTAGTCTCTTATTAAGTTCTGAGAAATCAAGTCAACAGACACACCTTAAACAGTACTTGTCTAAAGTGGGGTTGAATACAGACTTTAATTTGAACAGAAGTCCCAATTTGCTGAGGAACCAGTTACACCTTGACATCACCATTCATATTGACAAAAATGAAGCCAAGAGAATATAGAAGGCTAAATTCCAAAAAGTAATAGGGTTGATTTGAATGCTACGAGGGGAGACCCCAAAGGATTTCAAGTCCATCGCCTGAACCACTCGTAACATTAGGGTTAGGGTTTCAAACTAGGGTTTTATATTAGGGTTAGTGTTTCAAACTAGGGTTTTACATTAGGGTTAGCGTTTCAAACTAGGGTTTCAAATTAGGGTTAGGGTTTCAAACTACTGTTTTACTTTAGGGTTAGGGTTTCAAACTAGTTAGTTAAAACCCCAACCCTAATGTGAAACCCTAATGTAAAACCCTAGTTTGAAACCGTAAACATAATGTAAAACCATAGTTTGAAACCCTAACCCTAATGTAAAACACTAGTTTGAAACCCCAACCCTAATTTGAAACCCTAGTTTGGAACCCTAACCCTAATGTAAAACCCTAGTTTGAAACCCTAACCCTAATATAAAACCCTAGTTTGAAACCCTAACCCTAGTTTGAAACCCAAACCCTAATGTAAAACTCTAGTTTGAAATCACAACCCTAATTTCAAACCCTAATTTGAAACCCTAAACCTAATTTAAAACCCTAGTTTGAAAACCTAACCCTAGTTTGAAACCCCAGGTTGAAACCCTAACCCTAATGTAAAACCCTTGTTTGAAACCCTAGCACTCAAGTAAAACCCTAGTTTGAAACTTTTATCCTATTTGGAAACTCTAATATAAAACCCTAACCCTAATGTAAAACCCTAGTTTGAAACCCTAACCCTAATGTAAAACACTAGTTTGAAACCCTAACCCTAATTTGAAACCCTAGTTTGAAACCCTAATCTTATTTGGAAACTCTAATATAAAACCCTAGTTTGAAACCTTAACCCTAATGTAAAACCATAGTTTGAAACCTCAACCCTAATTTCAAACCCTAGTTTGAAACACTTACACTAATGTAAAACCCTAGTTTGAAACCCTAACCCTAATGTAAAACCCTAATGTGAAACCCCAACCCTAATTTCAAACCCTAGTTTGAAACCCTAACCCTAATGTAAAACTCTATTTTGAAACCCTAACCCTAATTTGAAACCCTAGTTTGAAACCCTAACCCTAATGTAAAACACTAGTTTGAAACCCTAACCCTAATTTGAAACCCTAGTTTGAAACCCTAATCTTATTTGGAAACTCTAATATAAAACCCTAGTTTGAAACCTTAACCCTAATGTAAAACCATAGTTTGAAACCTCAACCCTAATTTCAAACCCTAGTTTGAAACACTTACACTAATGTAAAACCCTAGTTTGAAACCCTAACCCTAATGTAAAACCCTAATGTGAAACCCCAACCCTAATTTCAAACCCTAGTTTGAAACCCTAACCCTAATGTAAAACCCTAGTTTGAAACCCTAACCCTAATGTAAAACCCTAGTTTGAAACCCTAACCCTAATGTAAAACCCTAATTTGAAACCCTAATCCTAATGTAAAACCCTAACCCTAATGTAAAACTAAAACTAACTAGGGTTTCGGGTTTCCAACTAGGGTTTTACATTAGGGTTAGGGTTTCAAACTAGGGTTTTATATAAGGGTTTCCAAACAGGATTAGGGTTTCAAACTAGGGTGTTACTTTAGGGTTAGGGTTTCAAACTAGTTAGTTTGAAAGCCCATCCCTAATGTGAAACCCTAAGTTAAAAACCTAGTTTGAAACCCTAACCGTAATGTAAAACCATAGTTTGAAACCCTAACCCTAATGTAAAACCCTAGTTTGAAACCCTAACCCTAATGTAAAACCCTAGTTTGAAACCCTAACCCTAATGTAAAACCCTAGTTTGAAACCCTAACCCTAATGTAAAACCCTAACCCTAATGTAAAACTAAAACTAACTAGGGTTTCGGGTTTCCAACTAGGGTTTTACATTAGGGTTAGGGTTTCAAACTAGGGTTTTATATAAGGGTTTCCAAACAGGATTAGGGTTTCAAACTAGGGTGTTACTTTAGGGTTAGGGTTTCAAACTAGTTAGTTTGAAAGCCCAACCCTAATGTGAAACCCTAAGTTAAAAACCTAGTTTGAAACCCTAACCGTAATGTAAAACCATAGTTTGAAACCCTAACCCTAATGTAAAACCCTAGTTTTAAACCCCAACCCTAATTTGAAACCCTAGTTTGAAACCCTAACCCAAATGTAAAACCTAGTTTGAAACCCTAAACCTAATGTAAAACCCTAGTTTGAAACCCTAACTCTAATCTAAAATGCTAGTCTGAAACCCTAACCCTAATTTGAAACCCTAGTTTGAAAACCTAACCCTAATGTAAAAGCCTAGTTTGAAACCCTAACCCTCAAGTAAAACCCTAGTTTGAAACCCTTATCCTATTTGGAAACTCTAATATAAAACCCTAACCCTAATGTAAAACCCTAGTTTGAAACCCTAACCCTAATGTAAAACCCTAGTTTGAAACCCTCACCCTAATTTGAAACCCTCGTTTGAAACCCTAACCCTAATGTAAAACCCTAACTAGGGTTTCGGGTTTCCAACTAGGGTTTTACATTAGGGTTAGGGTTTCAAACTAGGGTTTCAAATTAGGGTTAGGGTTTCAAACAAGGGTTTCAAATTAGGGTTAGGATTTCAAACTAGGGTTTTACATTAGGGTTAGGGTTTCAAACTAGGGTTTTACATTAGTGTAAGGGTTTCAAACTAGGGTTTGAAATTAAGGTTAGGGTTAAAAAATAGGGTTTCAAATTAGGATTAGGGTTTCAAACTAGGATTTTACATTAGGGTTAGGATTTCAAACAAGGGTTTTCCATTAGGGTTAGAGTTACAAACTAGGGTTAGGGTTTCAAACTAGGGTTTTACATTAGGGTAAGGGTTTCAAACTAGGGTTTCAAATTAGGGTTAGGGTTACAAACTAGGGTTTTACATTAGGGATAGGGTTTCAAACAGGGTTTCAAATTGGGGTAAGGGTTTCAAACTAGGGTTTTACATTAGGGTTAGGGTTTCAAACTAGGGTTTCAAATAAGGGGTAGGGTTTCAAATTAGGGTTAGGGTTTCAAATTAGGGTTAGGGTTTCATACTAGGGTTTTATATTAGGGTTAGGGTTTCAAACTAGGGTTTCAAACTAGGGTTAGGGTTTCAAAGTAGGGTTTTACATTAGGGTTAGGGTTTCAAACTAGGGTTTTACATTAGGGTTTAGGTCTTCAAACTAGGGTTTCCAATTAGGGTTCAGGTTTCAAACTCGGATTTTACATTATGGTTAGGGTTTCAAACTTGGGTTTTAAATTAGGTTGAGGGTTTTTAACTAGGTTTTTATGTTAGGGTTTCCAAATAGGATTAGGGTTTCAAACAAGGGTTTTACTTTAGGGTTAGGATTTTAAACAAGGGTTTCAAATTATGGATGGGTTTTCAAACAAGGGTTTTATAATAGGGTTTAAACTAGGGTTTCACACTAGGGTTAGGGTTTCAAACTAGGGTTTTATATAAGGGTTTCCAAATAGGATTAGGGTTTCAAACTAGGGTTTTTCTTTAGGGTTAGGTTTTCAAACTAGTTAGTTTAAACCCCAACCCTAATGTGAAACCCTAATGTAAAAACCTAGTTTGAAACCCTAACCGTAATGTAAAACCATAGTTTGAAACCCTAACCCTAATGTAAAACCCTAGTTTGAAACCTTAACCCTAATGTAAAACCCTAGTTTGAAACCCCAACCCTAATTTGAAACCCTATTTTGAAACCCTAACCCTTAAGAAAACCCTAGTTTGAAACCTTAATACTATTTGGAAACCCTAATATAAAACCCTAGTTTGAAACACTAACCCTAATTTGAAACCCTAGTTTGAAACCCTAACCCTAATTTGAAAACCTAGTTTGAAACCTTAATACTATTTGGAAACCCTAATATAAAACCCTAGTTTGAAACACTAACCCTAATTTGAAAACCTAGTTTGAAACCCTAACCCTAATTTGAAACCCTAGTTTGTAACCCTAACCCTAATGTAAAACCCTAGTTTGAAACTCTAACCCTAGTTTGAAACCCCAACCCTAATTTGAAACCCTAACCCTAATGTAAAACCCTAGTTTGAAACCCTAACCCTAATGTAAAACCCTAGTTTGAAACCCTATCCCTAATTTGAAACCCTAGTTTGAAACCCTAACCCTAATTTGAAACCCTAGTTTGAAACCCTAACCCTAATGTAAAACCCTAAACCTAGTAATGTAAAAACCTAACTAGGATTTTGGGTTTCCAACTAGGGTTTAACATTAGGGTTAGGGTTTCCAACTAGGGTTTAACATTAGGGTTAGGGTTTCAAACTAGGGTTTTACATTAGGGTTAGGGTTTAAAACAAGGGTTTGAAATTAGGGTTAGGGTTTCAAACAAGGGTTTCAAATTAGGGTTAGGGTTTCAAACTAGGGTTTTACATTAGGGTTAGTGTTTCAAACTAGGGTTTCAAATTAGGGTTAGGGTTTTAAACTAGGGTTTTACATTAAGGTAAGGGTTTCAAACTAGGGTTTCAAATTAGGGTTGGGGTTTCAAACTAGGGTTTTACATTAGGTTTAGGGTTTCAAACTAGGGTTTCAAATTAGGGTTAGGACTTCAAACTAGGGTTTTATATAAGGGTTTCCAAATAGGATTATGGTTTCAAACTAGGGTTTTACTTTAGGGTTAGGGTTTCAAACTAGGGTTTTATATAAGGGTTTCCAAATAGGATTATGGTTTCAAACTAGGGTTTTACTTTAGGGTTAGGGTTTCAAACTAGTTAGTTTAAACCCCAACCCTAATGTGAAACCCTAATGTAAAAACCTTGTTTGAAAACCTAACCGTAATGTAAAACCATAGTTTGAAACCCTAACCCTAATGTAAAACCATAGTTTGAAACCTTAACCCTAATGCAAAACCCTAGTTTGAAACCCCAACCCTAATTTAAAACCCTAGTTTGAAACCCTAACCCTAAAAATAAACCCTAGTTTGAAACCCTAATCTTTAACCCTAGTTTGAAACCCCAACCCTAATTTGAAACCCTAACCCTAATGTAAAACACTAGTTTGAAACCCTAACCCTGATGTAAAACCCTAGTTTGAAACCCTAACCCTAATGTAAAACCCTAGTTTGAAACCCTAACCCTAAATTGAAACCCTAGTTTAAAACCCTAACCCTAATTTGAAACCCTAGTTTGAAATCCTAACCCTAATGTAAAACCCTAGTTTGAAACTCTAACCCTAATGTAAAACCCTAGTTTGAAACCCCAACCCTAATTTCAAACCCTAGTTTGAAAACCTAAACCTAATGTAAAACCCTAGTTTGAAACCCTAATACTAATGTAAAACCCTAGTTTGAAAACCTAAACCTAATGTAAAACCAGAGGTTGAAACCCTAACCCTAATGTAAAACCGTAGTTTGAAACCCTAACCCTAATCTTAAACCCTAGTTTGAAACCCTAACCCTAATGTAAAACCCTAACCCTAGTTAAGTAAAAACCTAACTAGGGTTTTGGGTTTCCAACTAGGGTTTAACATTAGGGTTAGGGTATCCAACTAGGGTTTAACATTAGGGTTAGGGTTTCAAACTAGGGTTTCAAATTAGGGTTAGGGTTTCAAACTAGGGTTTTACATTAGGGTTAGGGTTTCAAACTAGGGTTTCAAATTAGGGTTAGGACTTCAAATTAGGGTTTTATATAAGGGTTTCCAAATAGGATTATGGTTTCAAACTAGGGTTTTACTTTAGGGTTAGGGTTTCAAACTAGGTTTTTATATACGGGTTTCCAAATAGGATTATGGTTTCAAACTAGGGTTTTACTTTAGGGTTAGGGTTTCAAACTAGTTAGTTTAAACCCCAACCCTAATGTAAAAACCTTGTTTGAAATCCTAACCGTAATGTAAAACCATAGTTTGAAACCCTAACCCTAATGTAAAACCCTAGTTTGAAACCTTAACCCTAATGTAAAACCCTAGTTTGAAACCCCAACCCTAATTTAAAACCCTAGTTTGAAACCCTAACCCTAAAAATAAACCCTAGTTTGAAACCCTAACCCTAATCTTTAACCCTAGTTTGAAACCCCAACCCTAATTTGAAACCCTAACCCTAATGTAAAAGCCTAGATTGAAACCCTAACCCTAATGAAAAACCCTACTTTGAAACCCTTACCCTAATGTAAAACCCTAGTTTGAAACCCTAACCCTAATGTAAAACCCGGGTTTGAAACCCTAAACCTAGTTTGAAACCTAACCCTAATGTAAAACCCTAGTTTTAAACCCCATCCCTAATTTGAAACCCAAGTTTGAAACCCTAACCCTAATGTAAAACCCTAGTTTGAAACCCTAAAGCTAATGTAAAACCCTAGTTTGAAACCGTAACTCTAATCTAAAATGCTAGTCTGAAACCCTAACCCTAATTTGAAACCCTAGTTTGAAAACCTAACCCTAATGTAAAACCCTAGTTTGAAACCCTAACCCTAGTTTGAAACCCTAATTTGAAACCCTAACCCTAATGTAAAACCCTCATTTGTAACCCTAACCCTAATGTAAAACCCTGGTTTGAAACCCTAACCCTCAAGTAAAACCTTAGTTTGAAACCCTTATCCTATTTGGAAACTCTAATATAAAACCCTAACCCTAATGTAAAACCCTAGTTTGAAACCCTAACCCTAATGTAAAACCCTAGTTTGACACCCTAACCCTAATTTGAAACACTCGTTTGAAACCCTAACCCTAATGTAAAACCCTAGTTTTAAACCCCAACCCTAATTTGAAACCCTAACCCTAATGTAAAACCCTAGTTTGAAACCCTAACCCTAATGTAAAACCCTAGTTTGAAACCCTAACCCTAATGTAAAACCCTAGTTTGAAACCCTAACCCTAATGTAAAACCCTAACTAGGGTTTCGGGTTTCCAACTAGGGTTTTACATTAGAGTTAGGGTTTCAAACTAGGGTTTTATATAAGGGTTTCCAAACATGATTATGGTTTCAAACTAGGGTGTTACTTTAGGGTTAGGGTTTCAAACTAGTTAGTTTAAAGCCCAACCCTAATGTGAAACCCTAATGTAAAAACCTAGTTTGAAAACCTAATCGTAATGTAAAACCAAAGTTTCAAACTAGGGTTTTACATTAGTGTAAGGGTTTCAAACTAGGGTTTGAAATTAAGGTTAGGGTTAAAAAATAGGGTTTCAAATTAGGATTAGGGTTTCAAACTAGGATTTTACATTAGGGTTAGGATTTCAAACGAGGGTTTTACATTAGGGTTAGAGTTACAAACTAGGGTTTTAAATTAGGGTTAGGGTTTCAAACTAGGGTTGTACATTAGGGTAAGGGTTTCAAACTAGGGTTTCAAATTAGGGTTAGGGTTACAAACTAGGGTTTTACATTAGGGATAGGGTTTCAAACAGGGTTTCAAATTGGGGTTAGGGTTTCAAACTAGGGTTTTACATTAGGGTTAGGGTTTCAAACTAGGGTTTCAAATTAGGGTTAGGGTTTCAAATTAGGGTTAGGGTTTCATACTAGGGTTTTATATTAGGGTTAGGGTTTCAAACTAGGGTTTCAAACTAGGGTTAGGGTTTCAAAGTATGGTTTTACATTAGGGTTAGGGTTTCTGTAAGAATTATTTTGGAGGATTATTATACATTTGCCGTGTTGAAGTAAATTGCCTCTTGGGAAACACAAGTCAACGTAATAGTGTAGTAATTTCTGTTTGTGATTGCTATGTATTGCAAAGGAGTGTTATTGTATTTGGTGAAGTTGCAAGTGGACGACTCAGCTGCCGAGTGGGGACAACTGATAAGAAGACGTGACGCACGTGAACGCCAGAGCCCCCTGGACTTGCATGCCGTACCTAGAGAGTGTGAAGTGAGATAGGAGTTGTTTTTCTCTTTCTGTCATGTAATCAGATGCCCCGATTAGTATATATAAGGGGACTATTTGAATGATGAACCAAGGGAGACTCTGTACCGATCAAACTAAGGCTGCAGTTTTCTCTTCCTCATGAGTCCTCATGAGTAATAAATTTGGAACCAGATGCCTCTTCTCTCTTTATTTGATAAATGTCTACATCTGAACCTGACATTTAAATTGGTCCTTCGTAGCCGGATTGCAACATACCGGAGGTGCCCAGAGGCAGAGCCGACGACCAAAAAAGACCGTGGCTACGGCAGCTGTCCCTTTTGGGGACTGGACCTTGGCCCTGTTTCTGGGGACTAAAGGTTGAAGCAAGCCAGGAAGAGAGAAGGCAACACTGGTAGGACACTTATATTTTCATTGGCGGATTTTTGGTAAATAAGTGTCCGTTTAAAGTTAAGGGCGACGGTGTCCTGTACGTATTTAAACCAGAGAAAAAAAAAAAGAAAAAAAACTGAGGGGAAGGGAAAAGACAGAGGAGTCTAGAAAACAGAGGGGAGGGGAAAAGACAGAGGAGTCTATAAAACTGAGGGAGGGGAAAAGACAGAGGAGTCTATAAAACTGAGGGAGGGGAAAAGACAGAGGAATCAAAACCGTAAGAATACTAGTCAATGTTGCGTAAAGAGACAGAGAGAGTCTATAAAAGAGGGCGACGGTGTCCTACGCGCGTAAATAAAGAGGGGGTGTGAGTGGAGGTTCGCTACCTCGGTGTGAGTGGAGGTTCGCTACCTCATTATTGTTTGTTCGGGGATTTAAAGTCAGTTTAATCTCCTTAAGAGAATCGCTGACTCCAACATGGAGAAAACAAATAGCAAAAAAGCCAACAAGAAAGACCCGAAACAACAGTTAACATGTAAGGACTGCAAGTCTGTAGAAAACCAATGTCCTTCTAAAACAAAACATTTAAATTTGTGGATAACGAAATATGAATTTGCTGGCCAGCTTAATACACAAAAAATATTTAACTTGCAAGATAAAATAAAAAACACACGAAAAAATAATAAGAAAATGAGCAAAGACGGATACGAGGATACAGAATTTTGGATGGTAATGGCACAAAAAAGGAGGGAAGATTAAAAGTAATGATAAAATCGAGAAAGAGTCCAAAAATAAAAGATGGGAAAAAGAGAAAGAGATGGGGGAAAACACAGTCATGTTTTAAAGAAAAGAAGTCGCCTGTTGGTGTTGTGGGGAGACAGGGCATTTTTCGAGGCACTGTCCCCACAATAGGAACAGGGGCCGAGGAAGAGGTAGACCTCAATTTAAGATAGGACCCGCCGGCAAGGGGCGCGGCTACGCCACAGGCCCAAAAGAAGTCGCCTGTTGGTGTTGTGGGGAGACAGGGCATTTTTTGAGGCACTGTCCCCACAATAGGAATAATGCATGACTAGAAAAATCAGCTTCCCAACAGGATGACAAACAAAAAGCCATCGAAGAAAATGGACATTTAAATTAAATAAAAAATCTTTATAAGTGGGCCGCTATATTGACACATGGTGTGACCCATGTGTCAACAGGGGGGATGGTAGGACAGATACACAAATTATATACGACATATGGCTTTAATTTATTCTCAATTTTTTTTATTATTATTATTATTTATTATCATTAACAGTGGCAACGAAGCCAGTTTGGCCGATTACATGCGAAAAACATTAGAGAAAAGAGATGAAATTACCAGAAGGCGATTGTGCTTCTCTCCAACAGGAAGAACTAGTAGCTCCAGGAGACTGGGTACTGATCCGAAGCCTCAAAAAGAAGCACTGGAATTCTCCAAAGTGGGAAGGCCCTCATCAAGTGCTGCTGACCACGCCGACGGCCATAAAGATTGAAGCAAGGAGCACTTGGATACATCTTACGCATTGTAAAAAGGTCATCTCAACCGACAAACCCAACAGGGAGGGTGAGCGAAAGTCTGATTCAAATGTGGGAGCAGATATATAGAATCTGAAAATACCTGCGGTCAGTGAAGTTTTCCAAGACGCCTAACCTAATTAGGGGTTCTCGGTCGACATGGCTATTGCGTGGATAAGATTTGCGGTGCTATGTTGTGTGGTCTTTGTGACCGTGAAGGCTATTCATTCACCAAATTGTTTGATTCTTTGAATGATGCAACTGGTGTTTGTGCATTGGTGTCTCTGCTGTTACCGGTGCTTATTTTTCCATCCACACTGGGGGATATTCAGAGAGCAGTTTCAGCTCATGATCCCCTCCACCATCTCTCAAGAAAGCGACGTGCTTCCTGGTGGGACGGTGGACCAACCTATTTGGATGCAATTGGAGTTCCTCGCGGCGTTCCGGATGAGTATAAGTTGGCAAATCAAATTGCAGCGGGGTGGGAATCTATTTTCATATGGGTAACACCTAATAAAAATGTAGACCGAATCAACTACATCCATTACAATGTACAAAAATTGGGGAATTATACTGAAGAAGGATTTATAGCTGTCAGAGAACAATTGGCTGCAACATCACTCATGGCGTTCCAGAACCGCATTGCGGTCGACATGCTACTGGCAGAGAGAGGTGGCGTTTGCGCTATGTTTGGGGACCAGTGTTGTACATTTATACCAAACAACATATCTCCAGATGGGTCCCTCACTAGAGCCATTGAAGGCCTGCGCACCCTGAATCGAAAGATGAAAGAACACTCAGGTGTGTCCACCTCAGCATGGGACGAGTGGTGGGAAAAAACGTTTGGAAAATATAAAAGTTTGGTATTTTCTGTCATGATTTCTATGACTCTGTTCACCTCAATTCTTGTGATGTGTGGATGTTGTTGTATTCCCTACATTCGCGCATTACTCGTCCGACTTGTCTCAACCGTCGTCGCTCCCACAAATTCTAAATTACAAGAGATGTACCCTTTGCTTATTTCTGCAAATTGTGGTGATGGAGGGGACACTAATGACCAAACCAATGATGAGATAGTTTCTCCTGCCGTCCTATTTTACACACCTTAAAACTTAAAACATAGAAAGGGGACATGATGGAATGTTTAAGTTTGTCATCCAGTAAATGATTCAACTGAATAAAACCTTTAAATCAAAGTTCTTTTGATGACAAAATTTTCGGAGGCAAATGTAGAATAAACAGGAGGGAAATGTAAGAATTATTTTGGAGGATTATTATACATTTGCCGTGTTGAAGTAAATTGCCTCTTGGGAAACACAAGTCAACGTAATAGTGTAGTAATTTCTGTTTGTGATTGCTATGTATTGCAAAGGAGTGTTATTGTATTTGGTGAAGTTGCAAGTGGACGACTCAGCTGCCGAGTGGGGACAACTGATAAGAAGACGTGACGCACGTGAACGCCAGGGCCCCCTGGACTTGCATGCCGTACCTAGAGAGTGTGAAGTGAGATAGGAGTTGTTTTTCTCTTTCTGTCATGTAATCAGATGCCCCGATTAGTATATATAAGGGGACTATTTGAATGATGAACCAAGGGAGACTCTGTACCGATCAAACAAAGGCTGCAGTTTTCTCTTCCTCATGAGTCCTCATGAGTAATAAATTTGGAACCAGATGCCTCTTCTCTCTTTATTTGATAAATGTCTACATCTGAACCTGACAGTTTCAAACTAGGGTTTTACATTAGGGTTTGGGTCTTCAAACTAGGGTTTCCAATTAGGGTTCAGGTTTCAAACTCGGATTTTACATTATGGTTAGGGTTTCAAACTTGGGTTTTAAATTAGGTTGAGGGTTTTTAACTAGGTTTTTATGTTAGGGTTTCCAAATAGGATTAGGGTTTCAAACAAGGGTTTTACTTTAGGGTTAGGATTTTAAACAAGGGTTTCAAATTATGGATGGGTTTTCAAACAAGGGTTTTATATTAGGGTTTAAACTAGGGTTTTACATTAGGGTTAGGGTTTCAAACTAGGGTTTTATATAAGGGTTTCCAAATAGGATTAGGGTTTCAAACTAGGGTTTTACTTTAGGGTTAGGGTTTCAAACTAGTTAGTTTAAACCCCAACCCTAATGTGAAACCCTAATGTAAAAACCTAGTTTGAAACCCTAACCGTAATGTAAAACCATAGTTTGAAACCCTAACCCTAATGTAAAACCCTAGTTTGAAACCTTAACCCTAATGTAAAACCCTAGTTTGAAACCCCAACCCTAATTTGAAACCCTATTTTGAAACCCTAACCCTTAAGAAAACCCTAGTTTGAAACCTTAATACTATTTGGAAACCCTAATATAAAACCCTAGTTTGAAACCCTAACCCTAATTTGAAACCCTAGTTTGAAACCCTAACCCTAATTTGAAACCCTAGTTTGTAACCCTAAGCCTAATGTAAAACCCTAGTTTGAAACTCTAACCCTAGTTTGAAACCCCAACCCTAATTTGAAACCCTAACCCTAACGTAAAACCCTAGTTTGAAACCCAAACCCTAATGTAAAACCCTAGTTTGAAACCCTAACCCTAATGTAAAACCCTAGTTTGAAACCCTAACCCTAATGTAAAACCCTAGTTTGAAACCCTATCCCTAATTTGAAACCCTAGTTTGAAACCCTAACCCTAATTTGAAACCCTAGTTTGAAACCCTAACCCTAATGTAAAACCCTAAACCTAGTAATGTAAAAACCTAACTAGGATTTTGGGTTTCCAACTAGGGTTTAACATTAGGGTTAGGGTTTCCAACTAGGGTTTAACATTAGGGTTAGGGTTTCAAACTAGGGTTTTAACATTAGGGTTAGGGTTTCAAACTAGGGTTTGAAATTAGGGTTAGGGTTTCAAACAAGGGTTTCAAATTAGGGTTAGGGTTTCAAACTAGGGTTTTACATTAGGGTTAGTGTTTCAAACTAGGGTTTCAAATTAGGGTTAGGGTTTTAAACTAGGGTTTTACATTAAGGTAAGGGTTTCAAACTAGGGTTTCAAATTAGGGTTGGGGTTTCAAACTAGGGTTTTACATTAGGTTTAGGGTTTCAAACTAGGGTTTCAAATTAGGGTTAGGACTTCAAACTAGGGTTTTAAATAAGGGTTTCCAAATAGGATTATGGTTTCAAACTAGGGTTTTACTTTAGGGTTAGGGTTTCAAACTAGGGTTTTATATAAGGGTTTCCAAATAGGATTATGGTTTCAAACTAGGGTTTTACTTTAGGGTTAGGGTTTCAAACTAGTTAGTTTAAACCCCAACCCTAATGTGAAACCCTAATGTAAAAACCTTGTTTGAAAACCTAACCGTAATGTTAAAACATAGTTTGAAACCCTAACCCTAATATAAAACCCTAGTTTGAAACCTTAACCCTAATGCAAAACCCTAGTTTGAAACCCCAACCCTAATTTAAAACCCTAGTTTGAAACCCTAACCCTAAAAATAAACCCTAGTTTGAAACCCTAACCCTAATCTTTAACCCTAGTTTGAAACCCCAACCCTAATTTGAAACCCTAACCCTAATGTAAAACACTAGTTTGAAACCCTAACCCTGATGTAAAACCCTAGTTTGAAACCCTAACCCTAATGTAAAACCCTAGCTTGAAACCCTAACCCTAATTTGAAACCCTAGTTTAAAACCCTAACCCTAATTTGAAACCCTAGTTTGAAACCCTAACCCTAATGTAAAACCCTAGTTTGAAACCCCAACCCTAATTTCAAACCCTAGTTTGAAAACCTAAACCTAATGTAAAACCCTAGTTTGAAACCCTAACCCTAATCTTAGACCCTAGTTTGAAACCCTAACACTAATGTAAAACCCTAGTTTGAAACCCTAACACTAATGTAAAACCCTAGTTTGAAAACCTAAACCTAATGTAAAACCAGAGGTTGAAACCCTAACCCTAATGTAAAACCGTAGTTTGAAACCCTAACCCTAATCTTAAACTCTAGTTTGAAACCCTAACCTTAATGTAAAACCCTAACCCTAGTTAAGTAAAAACCTAACTAGGGTTTTGGGTTTCCAACTAGGGTTTAACATTAGGGTTAGGGTATCCAAATAGGGTTTACCATTAGGGTTAGCGTTTCAAACTAGGGTTTCAAAATAGGGTTAGGGTTTCAAACTAGGGTTTTACATTAGGGTTAGGGTTTCAAACTAGGGTTTCAAATTAGGGTTAGGACTTCAAACTAGGGTTTTATATAAGGGTTTCCAAATAGGATTATGGTTTCAAACTAGGGTTTTACTTTAGGGTTAGGGTTTCAAACTAGGGTTTTATATAAAGGTTTCCAAATAGGATTATGGTTTCAAACTAGGGTTTTACTTTAGGGTTAGGGTTTCAAACTAGTTAGTTTAAACCCCAACCCTAATGTAAAAACCTTGTTTGAAATCCTAACCGTAATGTAAAACCATATTTTGAAACCCTAACCCTAATGTAAAACCCTAGTTTGAAACCCTAACCCTTATGTAAAACCCTAGTTTGAAACCCTAACCCTAATTTGAAACCCTAGATTGAAACCTTAACCCTAATGTAAAACCCTACTTTGAAACCCTTACCCTAATGTAAAACCCTAGTTTGAAACCCTAACCCTAATGTAAAACCCAGGTTTGAAACCCTAAACCTAGTTTGAAACCTAACCCTAATGTAAAACCCTAGTTTTAAACCCCATCCCTAATTTGAAAACCAAGTTTGAAACCCTAACCCTAATGTAAAACCCTAGTTTGAAACCCTAAAGCTAATGTAAAACCCTAGTTTGAAACCCCAACCCTATTTTGAAACCCTAACCCTAACGTAAAACCCTAGTTTGAAACCCAAACCCTAATGTAAAACCCTAGTTTGAAACCCTAACCCTAATGTAAAACCCTAGTTTGAAACCCTAACCTAATGTAAAACCCTAGTTTGAAACCCTATCCCTAATTTGAAACCCTAATTTGAAACCCTAACCCTAATTTGAAACCCTAGTTTGAAACCCTAACCCTAATGTAAAACCCTAAACCTAGTTATGTAAAAACCTAACTAGGATTTTGGGTTTCCAACTAGGGTTTAACATTAGGGTTAGGGTTTCCAACTAGGGTTTAACATTAGGGTTAGGGTTTCAAACTAGGGTTTTACATTAGGGTTAGGGTTTCAAACTAGGGTTTGAAATTAGGGTTAGGGTTTCAAACAAGGGTTTCAAATTAGGGTTAGGGTTTCAAACTAGGGTTTTACATTCGGGTTAGTGTTTCAAACTAGGGTTTCAAATTAGGGTTAGGGTTTTAAACTAGGGTTTTACATTAAGGTAAGGGTTTCAAACTAGGGTTTCAAATTAGGGTTGGGGTTTCAAACTAGGGTTTTACATTAGGTTTAGGGTTTCAAACTAGGGTTTCAAATTAGAATTAGGACTTCAAACTAGGGTTTTACATTAGGGTTAGGGTTTCAAACTATGGTTTACATTAGGGTTAGGGTTTCAAACAAGGGTTTCAAATTAGGGATGGGGTTTAAAACTAGGGTTTTACATTAGGGTAAGGGTTTAAAACTAGGGTTTCAAATTAGGGTTAGGTTTTCAAACTAGGGTTTTACATTAGTGTTAGTGTTTAAAAGGGGGATTAAATTAGGGTTAGGGTTTCAAACTAGGGTTTTACATTAGGGTTAGGGTTTCAAACTAGGTTTTTACATTAGGGTTAGGGTTTCAAACAGGGGTTTCAAATTAGGGTTAGGTTTTCAAACTAGGGTTTTACATTAGGGTTAGGGTTTAAAACAGGGGGATTAAATTAGGGTTATGGTGTCAAACTAGGGTTTTACATTAGGGTTAGGGTTTCAAACTAGGGTTTTACATTAGGGTTAGGGTTTCAAACAGGGGTTTCAAATTAGGGTTAGGCTTTCAAACTAGGGTTTCAAATTAGGGTTAGGCTTTCAAACTAGGATTTTACATTAGGGTTAGGGTTTCAAACTATGATTTACATTAGGGTTGGGGTTTCAAACTAGGGTTTTACATTAGGGTTAGGGTTACAAACTAGGGTATTATATTAGGGTTTGGGTTTCAAACTAGGGTTTCAAACTAGTGTTTTACATTAGGGTTAGGGTATCAAACTAGGGTTTAACATTATGGTAAGGGTTTCAAAATAGGGTTTTACATTAGGGTTAGGGTTTCAAACTAGGGTTTTACATAAGGGTTAGGTTTTAAAACTAGGGTTTCAAATTAGGGTTATGGTTACAAATTAGGTTTTACATTATGGTTAGGGTTTCAAACTAGGGTTTTAAATTAGGGTTAGTGTTTCAAACTAAGGTTTTACATTAGGGTTAGGGTTACAAACTAGGGTTTTATATTAGGGTTAGGGTTTCAAACTAGGGTTTTACATTAGGGTAAGGGTTTGAAACTAGGGTTTCAAATTAGGGTTTGGGTTTCAAACTAGGGTTTGGGTTTCAAACTAGGGTTTCAAATTATGGTTAGGACTTCAAACTAGGCTTTTATATTAGGGTTAGGGTTTCAAACTAGGGTTTTACATTAGGGTAAGGGTTTCAAACTAGGGTTTCAAATTAGGGTTAGGGTTTAAAACAGGGGTTTTAAATTAGGGTTAGGTTTACAAATTAGGGTTAGGTTTTCAAACTAGGGTTTTACATTAGTGTTAGTGTTTAAAAGAGGGGGATTAAATTAGGGTTAGGGTTTCAAACTAGGGTTTTACATTAGGGTTAGGGTTTAAAACAGGGGGATTAAATTAGGGTTATGGTGTCAAACTAGGGTTTTACATAAGGGTTAGGGTTTCAAACTAGGGTTTTACATTAGGGTTAGGGTTTAAAACAGGGGTTTCAAATTAGGGTTAGGCTTTCAAACTAGGATTTTACATTAGGGTTAGGGTTTCAAACTATGATTTACATTAGGGTTAGGGTTTCAAACTAGGGTTTTACATTAGGGTTAGGGTTTCAAACTAGGGTTTTACATAAGGGTTAGGGTTTCAAACTAGGGTTTTACATTAAGGTTAGGGTTTCAAACTAGGGTTTTACATAAGGGTTAGGTTTTAAAACTAGGGTTTCAAATTAGGGTTGGGGTTTCAAACTAGGGTTTTACATTAGGGTTAGGGTTACAAACTAGGGTTTTATATTAGGGTTTGGGTTTCAAACTAGGGTTTCAAACTAGTGTTTTACATTAGGGTTTGGGTTTCAAACTAGCGTTTCTAACTAGTGTTTTACATTAGGGTTAGGGTATAAAACTAGGGTTTAACATTATGGTAAGGGTTTCAAAATAGGGTTTTACATTAGGGTTAGGGTTTCAAACTAGGGTTTTACATAAGGGTTAGGTTTTAAAACTAGTGTTTAAAATTAGGGTTGGGGTTTCAAACTAGGGTTTCAAATTAGGGTTAGCTTTTCAAACAAGGGTTTTACATTAGGGTTAGGGTTTAAAACAGTGGGTTTCAAATTAGGGTTAGGGTTTCAAACAAGGGTTTTACACTAGGGTTAGGGTTTCAAACTAGGGTTTACATTAGGGTTAGGGTTTCAAACTAGTGTTTAACATTAGGGTTAGTGTTTCAAACTAGGGTTTTACTTTAGGGTTAGGGTTACAAACTAGGGTTTTACATTAGGGTTAGGTTTACAAACTAGGGTTTTATATTAGGTTTTGGGTTTCTAACTAGGGTTTCAAACTAGTGTTTTACATTAGGGTTAGGGTTTCAAACGAGGGTTTAACATTATGGTAAGGGTTTCAAAATAGGGTTTTACATTAGGGTTAGGGTTACAAACTAGGGTTTTACATTAGGGTTAGGGTTTAAAACAGGGGGATTAAATTAGGGTTAGGGTTTAAAACAGGGGGATTAAATTAGGGTTAGGGTTTTTAAACTAGGGTTTTACATTAGGGTTTGGGTTTCAAACGGGTTTTACATTAGGGTTAGGGTTTCAAACAGGGGTTTCAAATTTGGGTTAGGGTTTCAAACTAGGGATTTACATTAGGGTTAGGGTTACAAACTAGGGTTTTACATTAGGGTTAGGGTTTCAAAACAGGTGTTTAAAATTAGGGTTAGGGTTTCAAACTAGGTTTTTACATTAGGGTTAGTGTTTCAAACTACGGTTTTACATTAGGGTTAGGGTTTCAAACAAGGGTTTTACATTAGGTTTAGGGTTTAAAACAGGGGTTTTACATTAGGTTTAGAGTTTCAAACTAGGGTTTCAAATTAGGGTAAGGACTTCAAACTGGGATTTTACATTAGGGTTAGGGTTTCAAACTAGGGTTTTACATTAGGTTTAGGGTTTAAAACAGGGGTTTTAAATTAGGGTTAGGGTTACAAACTAGGGTTTCAAATTAGGGTAAGGTTTTCAAACTAGGGTTTTACATTAGGTTTAGGGTTTAAAACAGGGGGATTAAATTAGGGTTAGGGTTTCAAACTAAGGTTTTACATTAGGGTTAGGGTTTAAAACAGGGGGATTAAATTAGGGTTAGGGTTTCAAACTAAGGTTTTACATTAGGGTTAGGGTTTAAAACAGGGGGATTAAATTAGGGTTAGGGTTTCAAACTAGGATTTTACATTAGGGTTAGGGTTTCAAACTAGGGTTTTACATTAGGGTTAGGGTTTTAAACTACGGTTTTACATTAGGGTTAGGGTTTCAAACAAGGGTTTTACATTAGGGTTAGGGTTTCAAACTAGGGTTTTACATTAGGTTTAGAGTTTCAAACTAGGGTTTCAAATTAGGGTAAGGACTTCAAACTGGGATTTTACATTAGGGTTAGGGGTTCAAACTAGGGTTTTACATTAGGGTTAGGGTTTAAAACAGGGGTTTTAAATTAGGGTTAGGGTTACAAACTAGGGTTTCAAATTAGGGTAAGGTTTTCAAACTAGGGTTTTAAATTAGGGTTAGGGTTTAAAACAGGGGGATTAAATCAGGGTTAGGGTTTCAAACTAGGGTTTTACATTAGGGTTAGGGTTTCAAACTAGGGTTTTACATAAGGGTTAGGTTTTAAAACTAGGGTTTCAAATTAGGGTTGGGGTTTCAAACTAGGGTTTTACATTAGGGTTAGGGTTACAAACTAGGGTTTTATATTAGGGTTTGGGTTTCAAACTAGGGTTTCAAACTAGTGTTTTACATTAGGGTTAGGGTTTAAAACAGGGGGTTTAAATTAGGGTTAAGGTTTCAAACAAGGGTTTCAAATTAGGGTTAGGGTTTCAAACAAGGGTTTTACATTAGGGTTAGGGTTTCAAACTAGGGTTTACATTAGGGTTAGGGTTTCAAACTAGTGTTTAACATTAAGGTTAGTGTTTCAAACTAGGGTTTTACTTTAGGGTTAGGGTTACAAACTAGGGTTTTACATTAGGGTTAGGGTTACAAACTAGGGTTTTATATTAGGTTTTGGGTTTCAAACTAGGGTTTCAAACTAGTGTTTTACATTAGGGTTAGGGTTTCAAACTAGGGTTTAACATTATGGTAAGGGTTTCAAAATAGGGTTTTACATTAGGGTTAGGGTTACAAACTAGAGTTTTACATTAAGGTTAGGGTTTAAAACAGGGGGATTAAATTAGGGTTAGGGTTTAAAACAGGGGGATTAAATTAGGGTTAGGGTTTTTAAACTAGGGTTTTACATTAGGGTTAGGGTTTCAAACGGGTTTTACATTAGGGTTAGGGTTTCAAACTAAGGTTTTACATTAGGGTTAGGGTTTTAAACAAGGGTTTTACATTAGGGTTAGGGTTTCAAACGGGTTTTACATTAGGGTTAGGGTTTCAAACTAGGGTTTTACATTAGGTTTAGAGTTTCAAACTAGGGTTTCAAATTAGGGTAAGGACTTCAAACTGGGATTTTACATTAGGGTTAGGGTTTCAAACGGGTTTTACATTAGGGTTAGGGTTTCAAACAGGGGTTTCAAATTTGGGTTAGGGTTTCAAACTAGGGTTTTACATTAGGGTTAGGGTTACAAACTAGGGTTTTACATTAGGGTTAGGGTTTCAAAACAGGTGTTTAAAATTAGGGTTAGGGTTTCAAACTAGGTTTTTACATTAGGGTTAGTGTTTCAAACTACGGTTTTACATTAGGGTTAGGGTTTCAAACAAGGGTTTTACATTAGGTTTAGGGTTTAAAACAGGGGTTTTACATTAGGTTTAGAGTTTCAAACAAGGGTTTTATATTAGGTTTTGGGTTTCAAACTAGGGTTTCAAACTAGTGTTTTACATTAGGGTAAGGTTTTCAAACTAGGGTTTTAAATTAGGGTTAGGGTTTAAAACAGGGGGATTAAATCAGGGTTAGGGTTTCAAACTAGGGTTTTACATTAGGGTTAGGGTTTCAAACTAGGGTTTTACATAAGGGTTAGGTTTTAAAACTAGGGTTTCAAATTAGGGTTGGGGTTTCAAACTAGGGTTTTACATTAGGGTTAGGGTTACAAACTAGGGTTTTATATTAGGGTTTGGGTTTCAAACTAGTGTTTTACATTAGGGTTAGGGTTTAAAACAGGGGGTTTAAATTAGGGTTAAGGTTTCAAACAAGGGTTTCAAATTAGGGTTAGGGTTTCAAACGAGGGTTTTACATTAGGGTTAGGGTTTCAAACTAGGGTTTACATTAGGGTTAGGGTTTCAAACTAGTGTTTAACATTAGGGTTAGTGTTTCAAACTAGGGTTTTAATTTAGGGTTAGGGTTACAAACTAGGGTTTTACATTAGGGTTAGGGTTACAAACTAGGGTTTTATATTAGGTTTTGGGTTTCAAACTAGGGTTTCAAACTAGTGTTTTACATTAGGGTTAGGGTTTCATACTAGGGTTTAACATTATGGTAAGGGTTTCAAAATAGGGTTTTACATTAGGGTTAGGGTTACAAACTAGGGTTTTACATTAGGGTTAGGGTTTAAAACAGGGGGATTAAATTAGGGTTAGGGTTTAAAACAGGGGGATTAAATTAGGGTTAGGGTTTTTAAACTAGGGTTTTACATTAGGGTTAGGGTTTCAAACGGGTTTTACATTAGGGTTAAGGTTTCAAACAGGGGTTTCAAATTTGGGTTAGGGTTTCAAACTAGGGTTTTACATTAGGGTTAGGGTTACAAACTAGGGTTTTACATTAGGGTTAGGGTTTCAAAACAGGTGTTTAAAATTAGGGTTAGGGTTTCAAACTAGTGTTTAACATTAGGGTTAGTTTTTCAAACTAGGGTTTTACTTTAGGGTTAGGGTTACAAACTAGGGTTTTACATTAGGGTTAGGGTTACAAACTAGGGTTTTATATTAGGTTTTGGGTTTCAAACTAGGGTTTCAAACTAGTGTTTTACATTAGGGTTAGGGTTTCAAACTAGGGTTTAACATTATGGTAAGGGTTTCAAAATAGGGTTTTACATTAGGGTTAGGGTTACAAACCAGAGTTTTACATTAAGGTTAGGGTTTAAAACAGGGGGATTAAATTAGGGTTAGGGTTTAAAACAGGGGGATTAAATTAGGGTTAGGGTTTTTAAACTAGGGTTTTACATTAGGGTTAGGGTTTCAAACGGGTTTTACATTAGGGTTAGGGTTTCAAACTAGTGTTTAACATTAGGGTTAGTGTTTCAAACTAGGGTTTTAATTTAGGGTTAGGGTTACAAACTAGGGTTTTACATTAGGGTTAGGGTTACAAACTAGGGTTTTATATTAGGTTTTGGGTTTCAAACTAGGGTTTCAAACTAGTGTTTTACATTAGGGTTAGGGTTTCATACTAGGGTTTAACATTATGGTAAGGGTTTCAAAATAGGGTTTTACATTAGGGTTAGGGTTACAAACTAGGGTTTTACATTAGGGTTAGGGTTTAAAACAGGGGGATTAAATTAGGGTTAGGGTTTAAAACAGGGGGATTAAATTAGGGTTAGGGTTTTTAAACTAGGGTTTTACATTAGGGTTAGGGTTTCAAACGGGTTTTACATTAGGGTTAAGGTTTCAAACAGGGGTTTCAAATTTGGGTTAGGGTTTCAAACTAGGGTTTTACATTAGGGTTAGGGTTACAAACTAGGGTTTTACATTAGGGTTAGGGTTTCAAAACAGGTGTTTAAAATTAGGGTTAGGGTTTCAAACTAGTGTTTAACATTAGGGTTAGTTTTTCAAACTAGGGTTTTACTTTAGGGTTAGGGTTACAAACTAGGGTTTTACATTAGGGTTAGGGTTACAAACTAGGGTTTTATATTAGGTTTTGGGTTTCAAACTAGGGTTTCAAACTAGTGTTTTACATTAGGGTTAGGGTTTCAAACTAGGGTTTAACATTATGGTAAGGGTTTCAAAATAGGGTTTTACATTAGGGTTAGGGTTACAAACCAGAGTTTTACATTAAGGTTAGGGTTTAAAACAGGGGGATTAAATTAGGGTTAGGGTTTAAAACAGGGGGATTAAATTAGGGTTAGGGTTTTTAAACTAGGGTTTTACATTAGGGTTAGGGTTTCAAACGGGTTTTACATTAGGGTTAGGGTTTCAAACTAAGGTTTTACATTAGGGTTAGGGTTTTAAACAAGGGTTTTACATTAGGGTTAGGGTTTCAAACGGGTTTTACATTAGGGTTAGGGTTTCAAACTAGGGTTTTACATTAGGTTTAGAGTTTCAAACTAGGGTTTCAAATTAGGGTAAGGACTTCAAACTGGGATTTTACATTAGGGTTAGGGTTTCAAACGGGTTTTACATTAGGGTTAGGGTTTCAAACAGGGGTTTCAAATTTGGGTTAGGGTTTCAAACTAGGGTTTTACATTAGGGTTAGGGTTACAAACTAGGGTTTTACATTAGGGTTAGGGTTTCAAAACAGGTGTTTAAAATTAGGGTTAGGGTTTCAAACTAGGTTTTTACATTAGGGTTAGTGTTTCAAATTACGGTTTTACATTAGGGTTAGGGTTTCAAACAAGGGTTTTACATTAGGTTTAGGGTTTAAAACAGGGGTTTTACATTAGGTTTAGAGTTTCAAACAAGGGTTTTATATTAGGTTTTGGGTTTCAAACTAGGGTTTCAAACTAGTGTTTTACATTAGGGTAAGGTTTTCAAACTAGGGTTTTAAATTAGGGTTAGGGTTTAAAACAGGGGGATTAAATCAGGGTTAGGGTTTCAAACTAGGGTTTTACATTAGGGTTAGGGTTTCAAACTAGGGTTTTACATAAGGGTTAGGTTTTAAAACTAGGGTTTCAAATTAGGGTTGGGGTTTCAAACTAGGGTTTTACATTAGAGTTAGGGTTACAAACTAGGGTTTTATATTAGGGTTTGGGTTTCAAACTAGTGTTTTACATTAGGGTTAGGGTTTAAAACAGGGGGTTTAAATTAGGGTTAAGGTTTCAAACAAGGGTTTCAAATTAGGGTTAGGGTTTCAAACGAGGGTTTTACATTAGGGTTAGGGTTTCAAACTAGGGTTTACATTAGGGTTAGGGTTTCAAACTAGTGTTTAACATTAGGGTTAGTGTTTCAAACTAGGGTTTTACTTTAGGGTTAGGGTTACAAACTAGGGTTTTACATTAGGGTTAGGGTTACAAACTAGGGTTTTATATTAGGTTTTGGGTTTCAAACTAGGGTTTCAAACTAGTGTTTTACATTAGGGTTAGGGTTTCATACTAGGGTTTAACATTATGGTAAGGGTTTCAAAATAGGGTTTTACATTAGGGTTAGGGTTACAAACTAGGGTTTTACATTAGGGTTAGGGTTTAAAACGGGGATTAAATTAGGGTTAGGGTTTAAAACAGGGGGATTAAATTAGGGTTAGGGTTTTTAAACTAGGGTTTTACATTAGGGTTAGGGTTTCAAACGGGTTTTACATTAGGGTTAGGGTTTCAAACAGGGGTTTCAAATTTGGGTTAGGGTTTCAAACTAGGGTTTTACATTAGGGTTAGGGTTACAAACTAGGGTTTTACATTAGGGTTAGGGTTTCAAAACAGGTGTTTAAAATTAGGGTTAGGGTTTCAAACTAGGTTTTTACATTAGGGTTAGTGTTTCAAACTACGGTTTTACATTAGGGTTAGGGTTTCAAACAAGGGTTTTACATTAGGTTTAGGGTTTAAAACAGGGGTTTTACATTAGGTTTAGAGTTTCAAACAAGGGTTTTATATTAGGTTTTGGGTTTCAAACTAGGGTTTCAAACTAGTGTTTTACATTAGGGTAAGGTTTTCAAACTAGGGTTTTAAATTAGGGTTAGGGTTTAAAACAGGGGGATTAAATCAGGGTTAGGGTTTCAAACTAGGGTTTTACATTAGGGTTAGGGTTTCAAACTAGGGTTTTACATAAGGGTTAGGTTTTAAAACTAGGGTTTCAAATTAGGGTTGGGGTTTCAAACTAGGGTTTTACATTAGGGTTAGGGTTAAAAACTAGGGTTTTATATTAGGGTTTGGGTTTCAAACTAGGGTTTCAAACTAGTGTTTTACATTAGGGTTAGGGTTTAAAACAGGGGGTTTAAATTAGGGTTAAGGTTTCAAACAAGGGTTTCAAATTAGGGTTAGGGTTTCAAACAAGGGTTTTACATTAGGGTTAGGGTTTCAAACTAGGGTTTACATTAGGGTTAGGGTTTCAAACTAGTGTTTAACATTAGGGTTAGTGTTTCAAACTAGGGTTTTACTTTAGGGTTAGGGTTACAAACTAGGGTTTTACATTAGGGTTAGGGTTACAAACTAGGGTTTTATATTAGGTTTTGGGTTTCAAACTAGGGTTTCAAACTAGTGTTTTACATTAGGGTTAGGGTTTCAAACTAGGGTTTAACATTATGGTAAGGGTTTCAAAATAGGGTTTTACATTAGGGTTAGGGTTACAAACTAGAGTTTTACATTAAGGTTAGGGTTTAAAACAGGGGGATTAAATTAGGGTTAGGGTTTAAAACAGGGGGATTAAATTAGGGTTAGGGTTTTTAAACTAGGGTTTTACATTAGGGTTAGGGTTTCAAACGGGTTTTACATTAGGGTTAGGGTTTCAAACTAAGGTTTTACATTAGGGTTAGGGTTTTAAACAAGGGTTTTACATTAGGGTTAGGGTTTCAAACGGGTTTTACATTAGGGTTAGGGTTTCAAACTAGGGTTTTACATTAGGTTTAGAGTTTCAAACTAGGGTTTCAAATTAGGGTAAGGACTTCAAACTGGGATTTTACATTAGGGTTAGGGGTTCAAACTAGGGTTTTACATTAGGGTTAGGCATTAAAACAGGGGTTTTAAATTAGGGTTAGGGTTACAAACTAGGGTTTCAAATTAGGGTAAGGTTTTCAAACTAGGGTTTTAAATTAGGGTTAGGGTTTAAAACAGGGGGATTAAATCAGGGTTAGGGTTTCAAACTAGGGTTTTACATTAGGGTTAGGGTTTCAAACTAGGGTTTTACATAAGGGTTAGGTTTTAAAACTAGGGTTTCAAATTAGGGTTGGAGTTTCAAACTAGGGTTTTACATTAGGGTTAGGGTTACAAACTAGGGTTTTATATTAGGGTTTGGGTTTCAAACTAGGGTTTCAAACTAGTGTTTTACATTAGGGTTAGGGTTTAAAACAGGGGGTTTAAATTAGGGTTAAGGTTTCAAACAAGGGTTTCAAATTAGGGTTAAGGTTTCAAACAAGGGTTTTACATTAGGGTTAGGGTTTCAAACTAGGGTTTACATTAGGGTTAGGGTTTCAAACTAGTGTTTAACATTAGGGTTAGTGTTTCAAACTAGGGTTTTACTTTAGGGTTAGGGTTACAAACTAGGGTTTTACACTATGGTTAAGGTTACAAACTAGGGTTTTATATTAGGTTTTGTGTTTCAAACTAGGGTTTCAAACTAGTGTTTTACATTAGGGTTAGGGTTTCAAACTAGGGTTTAACATTATGGTAAGGGTTTCAAAATAGGGTTTTACATTAGGGTTAGGGTTACAAACTAGGGCTTTACATTAGGGTTAGGGTTTAAAACAGGGGGATTAAATTAGGGTTAGGGTTTAAAACAGGGGGATTAAATTAGGGTTAGGGTTTTTAAACTAGGGTTTTACATTAAGGTTAGGGTTTCAAACGGGTTTTACATTAGGGTTAGGGTTTCAAACAGGGGTTTCAAATTTGGGTTAGGGTTTCAAACTAGGGTTTTACATTAGGGTTAGGGTTACAAACTAGGGTTTTACATTAGGGTTAGGGTTTCAAAACAGGTGTTTAAAATTATGGTTAGGGTTTCAAACTAGTTTTTTACATTAGGGTTAGTGTTTCAAACTACGGTTTTACATTAGGGTTAGGGTTTCAAACAAGGGTTTTACATTAGGTTTAGGGTTTAAAACAGGGGTTTTACATTAGGTTTAGAGTTTCAAACTAGGGTTTCAAATTAGGGTAAGGACTTCAAACTGGGATTTTACATTAGGGTTAGGGTTTCAAACTAGAGTTTTACATTAGGTTTAGGGTTTAAAACAGGGGTTTTAAATTAGGGTTAGGGTTACAAACTAGGGTTTCAAATTAGGGTAAGGTTTTCAAACTAGGGTTTTACATTAGGTTTAGGGTTTAAAACAGGGGGATTAAATTAGGGTTAGGGTTTCAAACTAAGGTTTTACATTAGGGTTAGGGTTTAAAACAGGGGGATTAAATTAGGGTTAGGGTTTCAAACTAGGGTTTTACATTAGGGTTAGGGTTTCAAACTAGGGTTTTACATTAGGGTTAGGGTTTTAAACTACGGTTTTACATTAGGGTTAGGGTTTCAAACAAGGGTTTTACATTAGGGTTAGGGTTTCAAACTAGGGTTTTACATTAGGTTTAGAGTTTCAAACTAGGGTTTCAAATTAGGGTAAGGACTTCAAACTGGGATTTTACATTAGGGTTAGGGTTTCAAACTAGGGTTTTACATTAGGGTTAGGGTTTAAAACAGGGGTTTTAAATTAGGGTTAGGGTTACAAACTAGGGTTTCAAATTAGGGTAAGGTTTTCAAACTAGGGTTTTAAATTAGGGTTAGGGTTTAAAACAGGCGGATTAAATCAGGGTTAGGGTTTCAAACTAGGGTTTTACATTAGGGTTAGGGTTTCAAACTAGGGTTTTACATAAGGGTTAGGTTTTAAAACTAGGGTTTCAAATTAGGGTTGGGGTTTCAAACTAGGGTTTTACATTAGGGTTAGGGTTACAAACTAGGGTTTTATATTAGGGTTTGGGTTTCAAACTAGGGTTTCAAACTAGTGTTTTACATTAGGGTTAGGGTTTCAAACTAGGGTTTAACATTATGGTAAGGGTTTCAAAATAGGGTTTTACATTAGGGTTAGGGTTTCAAACTAGGGTTTTACATAAGGGTTAGGTTTTAAAACTAGGGTTTCAAATTAGGGTTGGGGTTTCAAACTAGGGTTTCAAATTAGGGTTAGGTTTTCAAACTAGGGTTTTACATTAGGGTTAGGGTTTAAAACAGGGGGTTTAAATTAGGGTTAAGGTTTCAAACAAGGGTTTCAAATTAGGGTTAGGGTTTCAAACAAGGGTTTTACATTAGGGTTAGGGTTTCAAACTAGGGTTTACATTAGGGTTAGGGTTTCAAACTAGTGTTTAACATTAGGGTTAGTGTTTCAAACTAGGGTTTTACTTTAGGGTTAGGGTTACAAACTAGGGTTTTATATTAGGTTTTGGGTTTCAAACTAGGGTTTCAAACTAGGGTTTAACATTATGGTAAGGGTTTCAAAATAGGGTTTTACATTAGGGTTAGGGTTACAAACTAGGGTTTTACATTAGGGTTAGGGTTTAAAACAGGGGGATTAAATTAGGGTTAGGGTTTAAAACAGGGGGATTAAATTAGGGTTAGGGTTTTTAAACTAGGGTTTTACATTAGGGTTAGGGTTTCAAACTAGGGTTTTACATAATGGTTAGGTTTTAAAACTAGGGTTTCAAATTAGGGTTGGGGTTTCAAACTAGGGTTTTACATTAGGGTTAGGGTTACAAACTAGGGTTTTATATTAGGGTTTGGGTTTCAAACTAGGGTTTCAAACTAGTGTTTTAAATTAGGGTTAGGGTATCAAACTAGGGTTTAACATTATGGTAAGGGTTTCAAAATAGGGTTTTACATTAGGGTTAGGGTTTAAAACAGGGGGTTTAAATTAGGGTTAAGGTTTCAAACAAGGGTTTCAAATTAGGGTTAAGGTTTCAAACAAGGGTTTTACATTAGGGTTAGGGTTTCAAACTAGGGTTTACATTAGGGTTAGGGTTTCAAACTAGTGTTTAACATTAGGGTTAGTGTTTCAAACTAGGGTTTTACTTTAGGGTTAGGGTTACAAACTAGGGTTTTACATTATGGTTAAGGTTACAAACTAGGGTTTTATATTAGGTTTTGGGTTTCAAACTAGGGTTTCAAACTAGTGTTTTACATTAGGGTTAGGGTTTCAAACTAGGGTTTAACATTATGGTAAGGGTTTCAAAATAGGGTTTTACATTAGGGTTAGGGTTACAAACTAGGGTTTTATATTAGGGTTAGGGTTTAAAACAGGGGGATTAAATTAGGGTTAGGGTTTAAAACAGGGGGATTAAATTAGGGTTAGGGTTTTTAAACTAGGGTTTTACATTAAGGTTAGGGTTTCAAACGGGTTTTACATTAGGGTTAGGGTTTCAAACAGGGGTTTCAAATTTGGGTTAGGGTTTCAAACTAGGGTTTTACATTAGGGTTAGGGTTACAAACTAGGGTTTTACATTAGGGTTAGGGTTTCAAAACAGGTGTTTAAAATTTGGGTTAGGGTTTCAAACTAGTTTTTTACATTAGGGTTAGTGTTTCAAACTACGGTTTTACATTAGGGTTAGGGTTTCAAACAAGGGTTTTACATTAGGTTTAGGGTTTAAAACAGGGGTTTTACATTAGGTTTAGAGTTTCAAACTAGGGTTTCAAATTAGGGTAAGGACTTCAAACTGGGATTTTACATTAGGGTTAGGGTTTCAAACTAGGGTTTTACATTAGGTTTAGGGTTTAAAACAGGGGTTTTAAATTAGGGTTAGGGTTACAAACTAGGGTTTCAAATTAGGGTAAGGTTTTCAAACTAGGGTTTTACATTAGGTTTAGGGTTTAAAACAGGGGGATTAAATTAGGGTTAGGGTTTCAAACTAGGGTTTTACATTAGGTTTAGGGTTTAAAACAGGGGGATTAAATTAGGGTTAGGGTTTCAAACTAAGGTTTTACATTAGGGTTAGGGTTTAAAACAGGGGGATTAAATTAGGGTTAGGGTTTCAAACTAGGGTTTTACATTAGGGTTAGGGTTTCAAACTAGGGTTTTACATTAGGGTTAGGGTTTTAAACTACGGTTTTACATTAGGGTTAGGGTTTCAAACAAGGGTTTTACATTAGGGTTAGGGTTTCAAACTAGGGTTTTACATTAGGTTTAGAGTTTCAAACTAGGGTTTCAAATTAGGGTAAGGACTTCAAACTGGGATTTTACATTAGGGTTAGGGTTTCAAACTAGGGTTTTACATTAGGGTTAGGGTTTAAAACAGGGGTTTTAAATTAGGGTTAGGGTTACAAACTAGGGTTTCAAATTAGGGTAAGGTTTTCAAACTAGGGTTTTGAATTAGGGTTAGGGTTTAAAACAGGCGGATTAAATCAGGGTTAGGGTTTCAAACTAGGGTTTTACATTAGGGTTAGGTTTTCAAACTAGGGTTTTACATAAGGGTTAGGTTTTAAAACTAGGGTTTCAAATTAGGGTTGGGGTTTCAAACTAGGGTTTTACATTAGGGTTAGGGTTACAAACTAGGGTTTTATATTAGGGTTTGGGTTTCAAACTAGGGTTTCAAACTAGTGTTTTACATTAGGGTTAGGGTTTCAAACTAGGGTTTAACATTATGGTAAGGGTTTCAAAATAGTGTTTTACATTAGGTTTTGGGTTTCAAACTAGGGTTTCAAACTAGTGTTTTACATTAGGGTTAGGGTTTCAAACTAGGGTTTAACATTATGGTAAGGGTTTCAAAATAGGGTTTTACATTAGGGTTAGGGTTACAAACTAGGGTTTTACATTAGGGTTAGGGTTTAAAACAGGGGGATTAAATTAGGGTTAGGGTTTAAAACAGGGGGATTAAATTAGGGTTAGGGTTTTTAAACTAGGGTTTTACATTAGGGTTAGGGTTACAAACTAGGGTTTTATATTAGGGTTTGGGTTTCAAACTAGTGTTTTACATTAGGGTTAGGGTATCAAACTAGGGTTTAACATTATGGTAAGGGTTTCAAAATAGGGTTTTACATTAGGGTTAGGGTTTCAAACTAGGGTTTTACATAAGGGTTAGGTTTTAAAACTAGGGTTTCAAATTAGGGTTGGGGTTTCAAACTAGGGTTTCAAATTAGGGTTAGGTTTTCAAACTAGGGTTTACATTAGGGTTAGGGTTTCAAACTAGTGTTTAACATTAGGGTTAGTGTTTCAAACTAGGGTTTTACTTTAGGGTTAGGGTTACAAACTAGGGTTTTACATTAGGGTTAGGGTTACAAACTAGGGTTTTATATTAGGTTTTGGGTTTCAAACTAGGGTTTCAAACGAGTGTTTTACATTAGGGTTAGGGTTTCAAACTAGGGTTTAACATTATGGTAAGGGTTTCAAAATAGGGTTTTACATTAGGGTTAGGGTTTAAAACAGGGGGTTTAAATTAGGGTTAAGGTTTCAAACAAGGGTTTCAAATTAGGGTTAGGGTTTCAAACAAGGGTTTTACATTAGGGTTAGGGTTTCAAACTAGGGTTTACATTAGGGTTAGGGTTTCAAACTAGTGTTTAACATTAGGGTTAGTGTTTCAAACTAGGGTTTTACTTTAGGGTTAGGGTTACAAACTAGGGTTTTACATTAGGGTTAGGGTTACAAACTAGGGTTTTATATTAGGTTTTGGGTTTCAAACTAGGGTTTCAAACGAGTGTTTTACATTAGGGTTAGGGTTTCAAACTAGGGTTTAACATTATGGTAAGGGTTTCAAAATAGGGTTTTACATTAGGGTTAGGGTTACAAACTAGGGTTTTACATTAGGGTTAGGTTTTAAAACAGGGGGATTAAATTAGGGTTAGGGTTTAAAACAGGGGGATTAAATTAGGGTTAGGGTTTTTAAACTAGGGTTTTACATTAGGGTTAGGGTTTCAAACGGGTTTTACATTAGGGTTAGGGTTTCAAACAGGGGTTTCAAATTTGGGTTAGGGTTTCAAACTAGGGTTTTACATTAGGGTTAGGGTTACAAACTAGGGTTTTACATTAGGGTTAGGGTTTCAAAACAGGTGTTTAAAATTAGGGTTAGGGTTTCAAACTAGGTTTTTACATTAGGGTTAGGGCTTCAAACAAGGGTTTTACATTAGGTTTAGGGTTTAAAACAGGGGTTTTACATTAGGTTTAGAGTTTCAAACTAGGGTTTCAAATTAGGGTAAGGACTTCAAACTGGGATTTTGCATTAGGGTTAGGGTTTCAAACTAGGGTTTTACATTAGGGTTTGGGTTTCAAACTAGGGTTTTACATTAGGGTTAGGGTTACAAACTAGGGTTTTACATTAGGGTTAGGGTTTCAAACTAGGGTTTTACATTAGGGTTAGGGTTTCAAACTAGGGTTTTTTATTAGGGTAACGGTTTAAAACTAGGGTTTCAAATTAGGGTTGGGATTTCAAACTTGGGTTTTACATTAGGTTTAGGGTTTCAAACTAGGGTTTCTAATTAGGGTTAGGACTTCAAACTAGGGTTTTACATTATGGTTAGGGTTTAAAACAGGGGTTTTAAATTAGGGTTAGGGTTTAAAACAGGGGGATTAAATTAGGGTTAGGGTTTCAAACTACGGTTTTACATTAGGGTTAGGGTTTCAAACTAGGTTTTTACATTAGGGTTAGGGTTTCAAATAGGGGTTTCAAATTAGTGTTAGGCTTTCAAACTAGGGTTTAAATTAGGGTTAGGGTTTCAAAACAGGTGTTTAAAATTAGGGTTAGGGTTTCAAACTAGGTTTTTACATTAGGGTTAGGGTTTCAAACAAGGCTTTTACATTAGGTTTAGGGTTTCTAACTAGGGTTTCAAATTAGGGTTAGGGTTTCAAACTAGGGTTTTACATTAGGGTTAGGGTTTCAAACAAGGGTTTTACATTAGGGTTAGGGTTTCAAAACAGGGGTTTAAAATTTGGGTTAGGGTTTCAAACTACGGTTTTACATTAGGGTTAGGGTTTCAAACAAGGGATTTACATTAGGTTTAGGGTTTCAAACTAGGGTTTTACATTAGGGTTAGGGTTTCAAACTAGGGTTTTACATTAGGGTTAGGGTTTCAAACAAGGGTTTTACATTAGGGTTAGGGTTTCAAACAAGGGTTTTACATTAGGGTTACGGTTTCAAACAGGGGTTTCAAATTAGGGTTAGGCTTTCAAACTAGGGTTTCAAATTAGGGTTAGGGTTTCAAACTAGGGTTTAATATTAGGGTTAGGGTTTCAAACTAGGGTTTACATTAGGCTTAGGGTTTCAAACTTGGGTTTTACGTTAGGTTTAGTGTTTCAAACTAGGGTTTCAAATTAGGGTTAGGACTTCAAACTAGGGTTTTACATTAGGGTTAGGGTTTCAAACTAGGGTTTAACATTAGGGTTAGGGTTTAAAACAGGGAGATTAAATTAGGGTTAAGGTTTAAAACAGGGGGATTAAATTAGGTTTAGGGTTTCAAACTAGGGTTTTACATTAGGGTTAGTGTTTCAAACTAGGGTTTAACATTAGGGTTAGGGTTTAAAACAGGGAGATTAAATTAGGGTTAGGGTTTCAAACTAGGGTTTTACATTAGGGTTAGGGTTTCAAACTAGGGTTTTACATTAGGGTTAGGGTTTCAAACAGGGGTTTCAAATTAGGGTTAGGCTTTCAAACTAGGGTTTAAATTAGGGTTAGGGTTTCAAACTAAGGTTTTACATTAGGGTAAGGGTTTCAAACTAGGGTTTAACATTAGGGTTAGGGTTTCAAACTAGGGTTTTACATTACGGTTAGGGTTACAAACTGGGTTTTTACATTAGGGTTAGGGTTTCAAAACAGGGGTTTAAATTTTGGGTTAGGGTTTCAAACTAGGTTTTTACATTAGGGTTAGGGTTTCAAACAAGGGTTTTACAATAGGGTTAGTGTTTCAAACAGGGGTTTCAAATTAGGGTTAGGGTTTCAAACTAGGGTTTCAAATTAGGGTTAGGGTTTCAAACTAGGGTTTTACATTAGGGTTAGGGTTTCAAACTAGGGTTTACATTAGGGTTATGGTTACAAACTAGGGTTTTACATTAGGGTTAGGGTTTCAAAACAGGGGTTTAAAATTAGAGTTAGGGTTTCAAACTAGGTTTTTACATTAGGTTTAGGGTTTCAAACAAGGGTTTTACATTAGGGTTAGGCTTTCAAACTAGGTTTTCAAATTAGGGTTAGGGTTTGAAACTAGGGTTTTACATTAGGGTTAGGGTTTCCAACTAGGGTTTACATTAGGGTTAGGTTTTCAAACTAGGGTTTTACATTAGGGTTAGGGTTTCAAACTCGGGTTTAACATTAGGGTTAGGGTTTCAAACTAGGGTTTTACATTAGGGTTAGGGTTACAAACTAGGGTTTTACATTAGGGTTAGGGTTTCAAAACAGGTGTTTAAAATTAGGGTTCGGGTTTCAAACTAGGTTTTTACATTAGGGTTAGGGTTTCAAACAAGGGTTTTACATTAGGTTTAGGGTTTCAAACACGGGTTTTACATTAGGTTTAGGGTTTCTAACTAGGTTTTCAAATTAGGGTTAGGGTTTCAAACTAGGGTTTTACATTAGGGTTAGGGTTTCAAACAAGGGTTTTACATTAGGTTTAGGGTTTCAAAACGGGTTTAAAATTTGGGTTAGGGTTTCAAACTACGGTTTTACATTAGGGTTTGGGTTTCAAACTAGGGTTTTACATTAGGGTTAGGGTTACAAACTAGGGTTTTACATTAGGGTTAGGGTTTCAAACTAGGGTTTTACATTAGGTCAACGGTTTAAAACTAGGGTTTCAAATTAGGGTTGGGATTTCAAACTTGGGTTTTACATTAGGTTTAGGGTTTCAAACTAGGGTTTCAAATTAGGGTTAGGACTTCAAACTAGGGTTTTACATTATGGTTAGGGTTTCAAACTGGGTTTTACATTAGGGTTAGGGTTTAAAACAGGGGTTTTAAATTAGGGTTAGGGTTTAAAACAGGGGGATTAAATTAGGGTTAGGGTTTCAAACTACGGTTTGACATTAGGGTTAGGGTTTCAAACTAGGTTTTTACATTAGGGTTAGGGTTTCAAATAGGGGTTTCAAATTAGTGTTAGGCTTTCAAACTAGGGTTTAAATTAGGGTTTCAAACTAGGGTTTTACATTAGGGTTAGTGTTTCAAACTAGGGTTTAACATTAGGGTTAGGGTTTCAAACTAGGGTTTTACATTAGGGTTAGGGTTTCAAACTAGGGTTTAACATTAGGGTTAGGGTTTCAAACTAGGGTTTCAAATTAGGGTTAGGCTTTCAAACTAGGGTTTCAAATTAGGGTTAGGGTTTCTAACTAGGGTTTTACATTAGGGTTAGGGTTACAATTTAGGGTTTTATATTAGGGTTAGGTTTTCAAACTAGGGTTTCAAAAAAATGTTTTACATTAGGGTTAGGGTTACAAACTAGGGTTTTACATTAGGGTTAGGGTTTAAAACAGGGGGATTAAATTAGGTTTAGGGTTTCAAACTAGGGTTTAAATTAGGGTTAGGGTTTCAAACTAGGGTTTTACATTAGGGTTAGGGTTTCAAACTAGGGTTTTACATTAGGGTTAGGGTTTCAAACAGGGGTTTCAAATTAGGGTTAGGCTTTCAAACTAGGGTTTAAATTAGGGTTAGGGTTTCAAACTAGGGTTTTACATTAGGGTAAGGGTTTCAAACTAGGGTTTAACATTAGGGTTAGGGTTTCAAACTAGGGTTTTACATTAGGGTTAGGGTTACAAACTAGGGTTTTACATTAGGGATAGGGTTTCAAAACAGGGGTTTAAATTTTGGGTTAGGGTTTCAAACTAGGTTTTTACATTAGGGTTACGGTTTCAAACAAGGGTTTTACAATAGGGTTAGTGTTTCAAACAGGGGTTTCAAATTAGGGTTAGGGTTTCAAACTAGGGTTTCAAATTAGGGTTATGGTTTCAAACTAGGGTTTTACATTAGGGTTAGGGTTTCAAACTAGGGTTTACATTAGGGTTAGGGTTACAAACAAGGGTTTTACATTAGGGTTAGGGTTTCAAAACAGGGGTTTAAAATTAGGGTTAGGGTTTCAAACTAGGTTTTTACATTAGGGTTAGGGTTTCAAACAAGGGTTTTACATTAGGGTTAGTGTTTCAAACACGGGTTTTACATTAGGTTTAGGGTTTCTAACTAGGTTTTCAAATTAGGGTTAGGGTTTCAAACTAGGGTTTTACATTAGGGTTAGCGTTTCAAACACGGGTTTTACATTAGGGTTAGGGTTTCAAAACAGGGGTTTATAATTAGGGTTAGGGTTTCAAACTAGGGTTTTACATTAGGGTTTGGGTTTCAAACTAGGGTTTTACATTAGGGCTAGGGTTACAAACTAGGGTTTTACATTAGGGTTAGGGTTTCAAATTAGGGTTTTACATTAGGGTAACGGTTTAAAACTAGGGTTTCAAATTAGGGTTGGGATTTCAAACTTGGGTTTTACATTAGGTTTAGGGTTTCAAACTAGGGTTTCAAATTAGGGTTAGGACTTCAAACTAGGGTTTTACATTATGGTTAGGGTTTCAAACTGGGTTTTACATTAGGGTTAGGGTTTAAAACAGGGGTTTTAAATTAGGGTTAGGGTTTAAAACAGGGGGATTAAATTAGGGTTAGGGTTTCAAACTACGGTTTTACATTAGGGTTAGGGTTTCAAACTAGGTTTTTACATTAGGGTTAGGGTTTCAAATAGGGGTTTCAAATTAGTGTTAGGCTTTCAAACTAGGGTTTAAATTAGGGTTAGGGTTTCAAAACAGGTGTTTAAAATTAGGGTTAGGGTTTCAAACTAGGTTTTTACATTAGGGTTAGGGTTTCAAACAAGGGTTTTACATTAGGGTTAGGGTTTCAAACTAGGTTTTTATATTAGGGTTAGGGTTTCAAAACAGGGGTTTAAAATTAGGGTTATGGTTTCAAACTAGGTTTTTACATTAGGGTTAGGGTTTCAAACAAGGGTTTTACATTAGGTTTAGGGTTTAAAACAGGGGGTTTAAATTAGGGTTAAGGTTTCAAACAAGGGTTTCAAATTAGGGTTAAGGTTTCAAACAAGGGTTTTACATTAGGGTTAGGGTTTCAAACTAGGGTTTACATTAGGGTTAGGGTTTCAAACTAGTGTTTAACATTAGGGTTAGTGTTTCAAACTAGGGTTTTACTTTAGGGTTAGGGTTACAAACTAGGGTTTTACATTATGGTTAAGGTTACAAACTAGGGTTTTATATTAGGTTTTGGGTTTCAAACTAGGGTTTCAAACTAGTGTTTTACATTAGGGTTAGGGTTTCAAACAGGGTTTAACATTATGGTAAGGGTTTCAAAATAGGGTTTTACATTAGGGTTAGGGTTACAAACTAGGGTTTTACATTAGGGTTAGGGTTTAAAACAGGGGGATTAAATTAGGGTTAGGGTTTTTAAACTAGGGTTTTACATTAAGGTTAGGGTTTCAAACGGGTTTTACATTAGGGTTAGGGTTTCAAACAGGGGTTTCAAATTTGGGTTAGGGTTTCAAACTAGGGTTTTACATTAGGGTTAGGGTTACAAACTAGGGTTTTACATTAGGGTTAGGGTTTCAAAACAGGTGTATAAAATTATGGTTAGGGTTTCAAACTAGTTTTTTACATTAGGGTTAGTGTTTCAAACTACGGTTTTACATTAGGGTTAGGGTTTCAAACAAGGGTTTTACATTAGGTTTAGAGTTTCAAACTAGGGTTTCAAATTAGGGTAAGGACTTCAAACTGGGATTTTACATTAGGGTTAGGGTTTCAAACTAGGGTTTTACATTAGGTTTAGGGTTTAAAACAGGGGTTTTAAATTAGGGTTAGGGTTACAAACTAGGGTTTCAAATTAGGGTAAGGTTTTCAAACTAGGGTTTTACATTAGGTTTAGGGTTTAAAACAGGGGGATTAAATTAGGGTTAGGGTTTCAAACTAGGGTTTTACATTAGGTTTAGGGTTTAAAACAGGGGGATTAAATTAGGGTTAGGGTTTCAAACTAAGGTTTTACATTAGGGTTAGGGTTTAAAACAGGGGGATTAAATTAGGGTTAGGGTTTCAAACTAGGGTTTTACATTAGGGTTAGGGTTTCAAACTAGGGTTTTACATTAGGGTTAGGGTTTTAAACTACGGTTTTACATTAGGGTTAGGGTTTCAAACAAGGGTTTTACATTAGGGTTAGGGTTTCAAACTAGGGTTTTACATTAGGTTTAGAGTTTCAAACTAGGGTTTCAAATTAGGGTAAGGACTTCAAACTGGGATTTTACATTAGGGTTAGGGTTTCAAACTATGGTTTTACATTAGGGTTAGGGTTTAAAACAGGGGTTTTAAATTAGGGTTAGGGTTACAAACTAGGGTTTCAAATTAGGGTAAGGTTTTCAAACTAGGGTTTTAAATTAGGGTTAGGGTTTAAAACAGGCGGATTAAATCAGGGTTAGGGTTTCAAACTAGGGTTTTACATTAGGGTTAGGTTTTCAAACTAGGGTTTTACATAAGGGTTAGGTTTTAAAACTAGGGTTTCAAATTAGGGTTGGGGTTTCAAACTAGGGTTTTACATTAGGGTTAGGGTTACAAACTAGGGTTTTATATTAGGGTTTGGGTTTCAAACTAGGGTTTCAAACTAGTGTTTTACATTAGGGTTAGGGTTTCAAACTAGGGTTTAACATTATGGTAAGGGTTTCAAAATAGGGTTTTACATTAGGGTTAGGGTTTCAAACTAGGGTTTTACATAAGGGTTAGGTTTTAAAACTAGGGTTTCAAATTAGGGTTGGGGTTTCAAACTAGGGTTTCAAATTAGGGTTAGGTTTTCAAACTAGGGTTTTACATTAGGGTTAGGGTTTAAAACAGGGGGTTTAAATTAGGGTTAAGGTTTCAAACAAGGGTTTCAAATTAGGGTTAGGGTTTCAAACAAGGGTTTTACATTAGGGTTAGGGTTTCAAACTAGGGTTTACATTAGGGTTAGGGTTTCAAACTAGTGTTTAACATTAGGGTTAGTGTTTCAAACTAGGGTTTTACTTTAGGGTTAGGGTTACAAACTAGGGTTTTATATTAGGTTTTGGGTTTCAAACTAGGGTTTCAAACTAGTGTTTTACATTAGGGTTAGGGTTTCAAACTAGGGTTTAACATTATGGTAAGGGTTTCAAAATAGGGTTTTACATTAGGGTTAGGGTTACAAACTAGGGTTTTACATTAGGGTTAGGGTTTAAAACAGGGGGATTAAATTAGGGTTAGGGTTTAAAACAGGGGGATTAAATTAGGGTTAGGGTTTTTAAACTAGGGTTTTACATTAGGGTTAGGGTTTCAAACTAGGGTTTTACATAATGGTTAGGTTTTAAAACTAGGGTTTCAAATTAGGGTTGGGGTTTCAAACTAGGGTTTTACATTAGGGTTAGGGTTACAAACTAGGGTTTTATATTAGGGTTTGGGTTTCAAACTAGTGTTTCAAACTAGTGTTTTACATTAGGGTTAGGGTATAAAACTAGGGTTTAACATTATGGTAAGGGTTTCAAAATAGGGTTTTACATTAGGGTTAGGGTTTCAAACTAGGGTTTTACATAAGGGTTAGGTTTTAAAACTAGGGTTTCAAATTAGGGTTGGGGTTTCAAACTAGGGTTAGGTTTTCAAACTAGGGTTTTACATTAGGGTTAGGGTTTAAAACAGGGGGTTTAAATTAGGGTTAAGGTTTCAAACAAGGGTTTCAAATTAGGGTTAAGGTTTCAAACAAGGGTTTTACATTAGGGTTAGGGTTTCAAACTAGGGTTTACATTAGGGTTAGGGTTTCAAACTAGTGTTTAACATTAGGGTTAGTGTTTCAAACAAGGGTTTTACATTAGGGTTAGGGTTTCAAACTAGGGTTTACATTAGGGTTAGGGTTTCAAACTAGTGTTTAACATTAGGGTTAGGGTTTCAAACTAGGTTTTTACATTAGGGTTAGGGTTTCAAATAGGGGTTTCAAATTAGTGTTAGGCTTTCAAACTAGGGTTTAAATTAGGGTTAGGGTTTCAAAACAGGTGTTTAAAATTAGGGTTAGGGTTTCAAACTAGGTTTTTACATTAGGGTTAGGGTTTCAAACAAGGCTTTTACATTAGGTTTAGGGTTTCTAACTAGGGTTTCAAATTAGGGTTAGGGTTTCAAACTAGGGTTTTACATTAGGGTTAGGGTTTCAAACAAGGGTTTTACATTAGGGTTAGGGTTTCAAAACAGGGGTTTAAAATTTGGGTTAGGGTTTCAAACTACGGTTTTACATTAGGGTTAGGGTTTCAAACAAGGGATTTACATTAGGTTTAGGGTTTCAAACTAGGGTTTTACATTAGGGTTAGGGTTTCAAACTAGGGTTTTACATTAGGGTTAGGGTTTCAAACAAGGGTTTTACATTAGGGTTAGGGTTTCAAACAAGGGTTTTACATTAGGGTTAGGGTTTCAAACAGGGGTTTCAAATTAGGGTTAGGCTTTCAAACTAGGGTTTCAAATTAGGGTTAGGGTTTCAAACTAGGGTTTAATATTAGGGTTAGGGTTTCAAACTAGGGTTTACATTAGGCTTAGGATTTCAAACTTGGGTTTTACGTTAGGTTTAGTGTTTCAAACTAGGGTTTCAAATTAGGGTTAGGACTTCAAACTAGGGTTTTACATTAGGGTTAGGGTTTCAAACTAGGGTTTAACATTAGGGTTAGCGTTTAAAACAGGGAGAATAAATTAGGGTTAGGGTTTAAAACAGGGGGATTAAATTAGGTTTAGGGTTTCAAACTAGGGTTTTACATTAGGGTTAGTGTTTCAAACTAGGGTTTAACATTAGGGTTAGGGTTTAAAACAGGGAGATTAAATTAGGGTTAGGGTTTCAAACTAGGGTTTTACATTAGGGTTAGGGTTTCAAACTAGGGTTTTACATTAGGGTTAGGGTTTCAAACAGGGGTTTCAAATTAGGGTTAGGCTTTCAAACTAGGGTTTAAATTAGGGTTAGGGTTTCAAACTAAGGTTTTACATTAGGGTAAGGGTTTCAAACTAGGGTTTAACATTAGGGTTAGGGTTTCAAACTAGGGTTTTACATTACGGTTAGGGTTACAAACTGGGTTTTTACATTAGGGTTAGGGTTTCAAAACAGGGGTTTAAATTTTGGGTTAGGGTTTCAAACTAGGTTTTTACATTAGGGTTAGGGTTTCAAACAAGGGTTTTACAATAGGGTTAGTGTTTCAAACAGGGGTTTCAAATTAGGGTTAGGGTTTCAAACTAGGGTTTCAAATTAGGGTTAGGGTTTCAAACTAGGGTTTTACATTAGGGTTAGGGTTTCAAACTAGGGTTTACATTAGGGTTATGGTTACAAACTAGGGTTTTACATTAGGGTTAGGGTTTCAAAACAGGGGTTTAAAATTAGAGTTAGGGTTTCAAACTAGGTTTTTACATTAGGTTTAGGGTTTCAAACAAGGGTTTTACATTAGGGTTAGGCTTTCAAACTAGGTTTTCAAATTAGGGTTAGGGTTTGAAACTAGGGTTTTACATTAGGGTTAGGGTTTCCAACTAGGGTTTACATTAGGGTTAGGTTTTCAAACTAGGGTTTTACATTAGGGTTAGGGTTTCAAACTCGGGTTTAACATTAGGGTTAGGGTTTCAAACTAGGGTTTTACATTAGGGTTAGGGTTACAAACTAGGGTTTTACATTAGGGTTAGGGTTTCAAAACAGGTGTTTAAAATTAGGGTTCGGGTTTCAAACTAGGTTTTTACATTAGGGTTAGGGTTTCAAACAAGGGTTTTACATTAGGTTTAGGGTTTCAAACACGGGTTTTACATTAGGTTTAGGGTTTCTAACTAGGTTTTCAAATTAGGGTTAGGGTTTCAAACTAGGGTTTTACATTAGGGTTAGGGTTTCAAACAAGGGTTTTACATTAGGTTTAGGGTTTCAAAACGGGTTTAAAATTTGGGTTAGGGTTTCAAACTACGGTTTTACATTAGGGTTTGGGTTTCAAACTAGGGTTTTACATTAGGGTTAGGGTTACAAACTAGGGTTTTACATTAGGGTTAGGGTTTCAAACTAGGGTTTTACATTAGGTCAACGGTTTAAAACTAGGGTTTCAAATTAGGGTTGGGATTTCAAACTTGGGTTTTACATTAGGTTTAGGGTTTCAAACTAGGGTTTCAAATTAGGGTTAGGACTTCAAACTAGGGTTTTACATTATGGTTAGGGTTTCAAACTGGGTTTTACATTAGGGTTAGGGTTTAAAACAGGGGTTTTAAATTAGGGTTAGGGTTTAAAACAGGGGGATTAAATTAGGGTTAGGGTTTCAAACTACGGTTTGACATTAGGGTTAGGGTTTCAAACTAGGTTTTTACATTAGGGTTAGGGTTTCAAATTAGGGTTTCAAATTAGGGTTAGGCTTTCAAACTAGGGTTTAAATTAGGGTTTCAAACTAGGGTTTTACATTAGGGTTAGTGTTTCAAACTAGGGTTTAACATTAGGGTTAGGGTTTCAAACTAGGGTTTTACATTAGGGTTAGGGTTTCAAACTAGGGTTTAACATTAGGGTTAGGGTTTCAAACTAGGGTTTCAAATTAGGGTTAGGCTTTCAAACTAGGGTTTCAAATTAGGGTTAGGGTTTCTAACTAGGGTTTTACATTAGGGTTAGGGTTACAAACTAGGGTTTTATATTAGGGTTAGGTTTTCAAACTAGGGTTTCAAAAAAATGTTTTACATTAGGGTTAGGGTTACAAACTAGGGTTTTACATTAGGGTTAGGGTTTAAAACAGGGGGATTAAATTAGGTTTAGGGTTTCAAACTAGGGTTTAAATTAGGGTTAGGGTTTCAAACTAGGGTTTTACATTAGGGTTAGGGTTTCAAACTAGGGTTTTACATTAGGGTTAGGGTTTCAAACAGGGGTTTCAAATTAGGGTTAGGCTTTCAAACTAGGGTTTAAATTAGGGTTAGGGTTTCAAACTAGGGTTTTACATTAGGGTAAGGGTTTCAAACTAGGGTTTAACATTAGGGTTAGGGTTTCAAACTAGGGTTTTACATTAGGGTTAGGGTTACAAACTAGGGTTTTACATTAGGGATAGGGTTTCAAAACAGGGGTTTAAATTTTGGGTTAGGGTTTCAAACTAGGTTTTTACATTAGGGTTACGGTTTCAAACAAGGGTTTTACAATAGGGTTAGTGTTTCAAACAGGGGTTTCAAATTAGGGTTAGGGTTTCAAACTAGGGTTTCAAATTAGGGTTATGGTTTCAAACTAGGGTTTTACATTAGGGTTAGGGTTTCAAACTAGGGTTTACATTAGGGTTAGGGTTACAAACAAGGGTTTTACATTAGGGTTAGGGTTTCAAAACAGGGGTTTAAAATTAGGGTTAGGGTTTCAAACTAGGTTTTTACATTAGGGTTAGGGTTTCAAACAAGGGTTTTACATTAGGGTTAGTGTTTCAAACACGGGTTTTACATTAGGTTTAGGGTTTCTAACTAGGTTTTCAAATTAGGGTTAGGGTTTCAAACTAGGGTTTTACATTAGGGTTAGGGTTTCAAACACGGGTTTTACATTAGGGTTAGGGTTTCAAAACAGGGGTTTATAATTAGGGTTAGGGTTTCAAACTAGGGTTTTACATTAGGGTTTGGGTTTCAAACTAGGGTTTTACATTAGGGCTAGGGTTGCAAACTAGGGTTTTACATTAGGGTTAGGGTTTCAAATTAGGGTTTTACATTAGGGTAACGGTTTAAAACTAGGGTTTCAAATTAGGGTTGGGATTTCAAACTTGGGTTTTACATTAGGTTTAGGGTTTCAAACTAGGGTTTCAAATTAGGGTTAGGACTTCAAACTAGGGTTTTACATTATGGTTAGGGTTTCAAACTGGGTTTTACATTAGGGTTAGGGTTTAAAACAGGGGTTTTAAATTAGGGTTAGGGTTTAAAACAGGGGGATTAAATTAGGGTTAGGGTTTCAAACTACGGTTTTACATTAGGGTTAGGGTTTCAAACTAGGTTTTTACATTAGGGTTAGGGTTTCAAATAGGGGTTTCAAATTAGTGTTAGGCTTTCAAACTAGGGTTTAAATTAGGGTTAGGGTTTCAAAACAGGTGTTTAAAATTAGGGTTAGGGTTTCAAACTAGGTTTTTACATTAGGGTTAGGGTTTCAAACAAGGGTTTTACATTAGGGTTAGGGTTTCAAACTAGGTTTTTATATTAGGGTTAGGGTTTCAAAACAGGGGTTTAAAATTAGGGTTAGGGTTTCAAACTAGGTTTTTACATTAGGGTTAGGGTTTCAAACAAGGGTTTTACATTAGGTTTAGGGTTTAAAACAGGGGGTTTAAATTAGGGTTAAGGTTTCAAACAAGGGTTTCAAATTAGGGTTAAGGTTTCAAACAAGGGTTTTACATTAGGGTTAGGGTTTCAAACTAGGGTTTACATTAGGGTTAGGGTTTCAAACTAGTGTTTAACATTAGGGTTAGTGTTTCAAACTAGGGTTTTACTTTAGGGTTAGGGTTACAAACTAGGGTTTTACATTATGGTTAAGGTTACAAACTAGGGTTTTATATTAGGTTTTGGGTTTCAAACTAGGGTTTCAAACTAGTGTTTTACATTAGGGTTAGGGTTTCAAACAGGGTTTAACATTATGGTAAGGGTTTCAAAATAGGGTTTTACATTAGGGTTAGGGTTACAAACTAGGGTTTTACATTAGGGTTAGGGTTTAAAACAGGGGGATTAAATTAGGGTTAGGGTTTTTAAACTAGGGTTTTACATTAAGGTTAGGGTTTCAAACGGGTTTTACATTAGGGTTAGGGTTTCAAACAGGGGTTTCAAATTTGGGTTAGGGTTTCAAACTAGGGTTTTACATTAGGGTTAGGGTTACAAACTAGGGTTTTACATTAGGGTTAGGGTTTCAAAACAGGTGTATAAAATTATGGTTAGGGTTTCAAACTAGTTTTTTACATTAGGGTTAGTGTTTCAAACTACGGTTTTACATTAGGGTTAGGGTTTCAAACAAGGGTTTTACATTAGGTTTAGGGTTTAAAACAGGGGTTTTACATTAGGTTTAGAGTTTCAAACTAGGGTTTCAAATTAGGGTAAGGACTTCAAACTGGGATTTTACATTAGGGTTAGGGTTTCAAACTAGGGTTTTACATTAGGTTTAGGGTTTAAAACAGGGGTTTTAAATTAGGGTTAGGGTTACAAACTAGGGTTTCAAATTAGGGTAAGGTTTTCAAACTAGGGTTTTACATTAGGTTTAGGGTTTAAAACAGGGGGATTAAATTAGGGTTAGGGTTTCAAACTAGGGTTTTACATTAGGTTTAGGGTTTAAAACAGGGGGATTAAATTAGGGTTAGGGTTTCAAACTAAGGTTTTACATTAGGGTTAGGGTTTAAAACAGGGGGATTAAATTAGGGTTAGGGTTTCAAACTAGGGTTTTACATTAGGGTTAGGGTTTCAAACTAGCGTTTTACATTAGGGTTAGGGTTTTAAACTACGGTTTTACATTAGGGTTAGGGTTTCAAACAAGGGTTTTACATTAGGGTTAGGGTTTCAAACTAGGGTTTTACATTAGGTTTAGAGTTTCAAACTAGGGTTTCAAATTAGGGTAAGGACTTCAAACTGGGATTTTACATTAGGGTTAGGGTTTCAAACTAGGGTTTTACATTAGGGTTAGGGTTTAAAACAGGGGTTTTAAATTAGGGTTAGGGTTACAAACTAGGGTTTCAAATTAGGGTAAGGTTTTCAAACTAGGGTTTTAAATTAGGGTTAGGGTTTAAAACAGGCGGATTAAATCAGGGTTAGGGTTTCAAACTAGGGTTTTACATTAGGGTTAGGTTTTCAAACTAGGGTTTTACATAAGGGTTAGGTTTTAAAACTAGGGTTTCAAATTAGGGTTGGGGTTTCAAACTAGGGTTTTACATTAGGGTTAGGGTTACAAACTAGGGTTTTATATTAGGGTTTGGGTTTCAAACTAGGGTTTCAAACTAGTGTTTTACATTAGGGTTAGGGTTTCAAACTAGGGTTTAACATTATGGTAAGGGTTTCAAAATAGGGTTTTACATTAGGGTTAGGGTTTCAAACTAGGGTTTTACATAAGGGTTAGGTTTTAAAACTAGGGTTTCAAATTAGGGTTGGGGTTTCAAACTAGGGTTTCAAATTAGGGTTAGGTTTTCAAACTAGGGTTTTACATTAGGGTTAGGGTTTAAAACAGGGGGTTTAAATTAGGGTTAAGGTTTCAAACAAGGGTTTCAAATTAGGGTTAGGGTTTCAAACAAGGGTTTTACATTAGGGTTAGGGTTTCAAACTAGGGTTTACATTAGGGTTAGGGTTTCAAACTAGTGTTTAACATTAGGGTTAGTGTTTCAAACTAGGGTTTTACTTTAGGGTTAGGGTTACAAACTAGGGTTTTATATTAGGTTTTGGGTTTCAAACTAGGGTTTCAAACTAGTGTTTTACATTAGGGTTAGGGTTTCAAACTAGGGTTTAACATTATGGTAAGGGTTTCAAAATAGGGTTTTACATTAGGGTTAGGGTTACAAACTAGGGTTTTACATTAGGGTTAGGGTTTAAAACAGGGGGATTAAATTAGGGTTAGGGTTTAAAACAGGGGGATTAAATTAGGGTTAGGGTTTTTAAACTAGGGTTTTACATTAGGGTTAGGGTTTCAAACTAGGGTTTTACATAATGGTTAGGTTTTAAAACTAGGGTTTCAAATTAGGGTTGGGGTTTCAAACTAGGGTTTTACATTAGGGTTAGGGTTACAAACTAGGGTTTTATATTAGGGTTTGGGTTTCAAACTAGTGTTTCAAACTAGTGTTTTACATTAGGGTTAGGGTATCAAACTAGGGTTTAACATTATGGTAAGGGTTTCAAAATAGGGTTTTACATTAGGGTTAGGGTTTCAAACTAGGGTTTTACATAAGGGTTAGGTTTTAAAACTAGGGTTTCAAATTAGGGTTGGGGATCAAACTAGGGTTTCAAATTAGGGTTAGGTTTTCAAACTAGGGTTTTACATTAGGGTTAGGGTTTAAAACAGGGGGTTTAAATTAGGGTTAAGGTTTCAAACAAGGGTTTCAAATTAGGGTTAAGGTTTCAAACAAGGGTTTTACATTAGGGTTAGGGTTTCAAACTAGGGTTTACATTAGGGTTAGGGTTTCAAACTAGTGTTTAACATTAGGGTTAGTGTTTCAAACTAGGGTTTTACTTTAGGGTTAGGGTTACAAACTAGGGTTTTACATTATGGTTAAGGTTACAAACTAGGGTTTTATATTAGGTTTTGGGTTTCAAACTAGGGTTTCAAACTAGTGTTTTACATTAGGGTTAGGGTTTCAAACAGGGTTTAACATTATGGTAAGGGTTTCAAAATAGGGTTTTACATTAGGGTTAGGGTTACAAACTAGGGTTTTACATTAGGGTTAGGGTTTAAAACAGGGGGATTAAATTAGGGTTAGGGTTTTTAAACTAGGGTTTTACATTAAGGTTAGGGTTTCAAACGGGTTTTACATTAGGGTTAGGGTTTCAAACAGGGGTTTCAAATTTGGGTTAGGGTTTCAAACTAGGGTTTTACATTAGGGTTAGGGTTACAAACTAGGGTTTTACATTAGGGTTAGGGTTTCAAACAAGGGTTTTACATTAGGTTTAGGGTTTAAAACAGGGATTTTACATTAGGTTTAGAGTTTCAAACTAGGGTTTCAAATTAGGGTAAGGACTTCAAACTGGGATTTTACATTAGGGTTTGGGTTTCAAACTAGGGTTTTACATTAGGTTTAGGGTTTAAAACAGGGGTTTTAAATTAGGGTTAGGGTTACAAACTAGGGTTTCAAATTAGGGTAAGGTTTTCAAACTAGGGTTTTACATTATGGTTAGGGTTTCAAACTGGGTTTTACATTAGGGTTAGGGTTTAAAACAGGGGTTTTAAATTAGGGTTAGGGTTTAAAACAGGGGGATTAAATTAGGGTTAGGGTTTCAAACTACGGTTTTACATTAGGGTTAGGGTTTCAAACTAGGTTTTTACATTAGGGTTAGGATTTCAAATAGGGGTTTCAAATTAGTGTTAGGCTTTCAAACTAGGGTTTAAATTAGGGTTAGGGTTTCAAAACAGGTGTTTAAAATTAGGGTTAGGGTTTCAAACTAGGTTTTTACATTAGGGTTAGGGTTTCAAACAAGGGTTTTACATTAGGGTTAGGGTTTCAAACTAGGTTTTTATATTAGGGTTAGGGTTTCAAAACAGGGGTTTAAAATTAGGGTTAGGGTTTCAAACTAGGTTTTTACATTAGGGTTAGGGTTTCAAACAAGGGTTTTACATTAGGTTTAGGGTTTAAAACAGGGGGTTTAAATTAGGGTTAAGGTTTCAAACAAGGGTTTCAAATTAGGGTTAAGGTTTCAAACAAGGGTTTTACATTAGGGTTAGGGTTTCAAACTAGGGTTTACATTAGGGTTAGGGTTTCAAACTAGTGTTTAACATTAGGGTTAGTGTTTCAAACTAGGGTTTTACTTTAGGGTTAGGGTTACAAACTAGGGTTTTACATTATGGTTAAGGTTACAAACTAGGGTTTTATATTAGGTTTTGGGTTTCAAACTAGGGTTTCAAACTAGTGTTTTACATTAGGGTTAGGGTTTCAAACAGGGTTTAACATTATGGTAAGGGTTTCAAAATAGGGTTTTACATTAGGGTTAGGGTTACAAACTAGGGTTTTACATTAGGGTTAGGGTTTAAAACAGGGGGATTAAATTAGGGTTAGGGTTTTTAAACTAGGGTTTTACATTAAGGTTAGGGTTTCAAACGGGTTTTACATTAGGGTTAGGGTTTCAAACAGGGGTTTCAAATTTGGGTTAGGGTTTCAAACTAGGGTTTTACATTAGGGTTAGGGTTACAAACTAGGGTTTTACATTAGGGTTAGGGTTTCAAAACAGGTGTATAAAATTATGGTTAGGGTTTCAAACTAGTTTTTTACATTAGGGTTAGTGTTTCAAACTACGGTTTTACATTAGGGTTAGGGTTTCAAACAAGGGTTTTACATTAGGTTTAGGGTTTAAAACAGGGGTTTTACATTAGGTTTAGAGTTTCAAACTAGGGTTTCAAATTAGGGTAAGGACTTCAAACTGGGATTTTACATTAGGGTTAGGGTTTCAAACTAGGGTTTTACATTAGGTTTAGGGTTTAAAACAGGGGTTTTAAATTAGGGTTAGGGTTACAAACTAGGGTTTCAAATTAGGGTAAGGTTTTCAAACTAGGGTTTTACATTAGGTTTAGGGTTTAAAACAGGGGGATTAAATTAGGGTTAGGGTTTCAAACTAGGGTTTTACATTAGGTTTAGGGTTTAAAACAGGGGGATTAAATTAGGGTTAGGGTTTCAAACTAAGGTTTTACATTAGGGTTAGGGTTTAAAACAGGGGGATTAAATTAGGGTTAGGGTTTCAAACTAGGGTTTTACATTAGGGTTAGGGTTTCAAACTAGGGTTTTACATTAGGGTTAGGGTTTTAAACTACGGTTTTACATTAGGGTTAGGGTTTCAAACAAGGGTTTTACATTAGGGTTAGGGTTTCAAACTAGGGTTTTACATTAGGTTTAGAGTTTCAAACTAGGGTTTCAAATTAGGGTAAGGACTTCAAACTGGGATTTTACATTAGGGTTAGGGTTTCAAACTAGGGTTTTACATTAGGGTTAGGGTTTAAAACAGGGGTTTTAAATTAGGGTTAGGGTTACAAACTAGGGTTTCAAATTAGGGTAAGGTTTTCAAACTAGGGTTTTAAATTAGGGTTAGGGTTTAAAACAGGCGGATTAAATCAGGGTTAGGGTTTCAAACTAGGGTTTTACATTAGGGTTAGGTTTTCAAACTAGGGTTTTACATAAGGGTTAGGTTTTAAAACTAGGGTTTCAAATTAGGGTTGGGGTTTCAAACTAGGGTTTTACATTAGGGTTAGGGTTACAAACTAGGGTTTTATATTAGGGTTTGGGTTTCAAACTAGGGTTTCAAACTAGTGTTTTACATTAGGGTTAGGGTTTCAAACTAGGGTTTAACATTATGGTAAGGGTTTCAAAATAGGGTTTTACATTAGGGTTAGGGTTTCAAACTAGGGTTTTACATAAGGGTTAGGTTTTAAAACTAGGGTTTCAAATTAGGGTTGGGGTTTCAAACTAGGGTTTCAAATTAGGGTTAGGTTTTCAAACTAGGGTTTTACATTAGGGTTAGGGTTTAAAACAGGGGGTTTAAATTAGGGTTAAGGTTTCAAACAAGGGTTTCAAATTAGGGTTAGGGTTTCAAACAAGGGTTTTACATTAGGGTTAGGGTTTCAAACTAGGGTTTACATTAGGGTTAGGGTTTCAAACTAGTGTTTAACATTAGGGTTAGTGTTTCAAACTAGGGTTTTACTTTAGGGTTAGGGTTACAAACTAGGGTTTTATATTAGGTTTTGGGTTTCAAACTAGGGTTTCAAACTAGTGTTTTACATTAGGGTTAGGGATTCAAACTAGGGTTTAACATTATGGTAAGGGTTTCAAAATAGGGTTTTACATTAGGGTTAGGGTTACAAACTAGGGTTTTACATTAGGGTTAGGGTTTAAAACAGGGGGATTAAATTAGGGTTAGGGTTTAAAACAGGGGGATTAAATTAGGGTTAGGGTTTTTAAACTAGGGTTTTACATTAGGGTTAGGGTTTCAAACTAGGGTTTTACATAATGGTTAGGTTTTAAAACTAGGGTTTCAAATTAGGGTTGGGGTTTCAAACTAGGGTTTTACATTAGGGTTAGGGTTACAAACTAGGGTTTTATATTAGGGTTTGGGTTTCAAACTAGTGTTTCAAACTAGTGTTTTACATTAGGGTTAGGGTATCAAACTAGGGTTTAACATTATGGTAAGGGTTTCAAAATAGGGTTTTACATTAGGGTTAGGGTTTCAAACTAGGGTTTTACATAAGGGTTAGGTTTTAAAACTAGGGTTTCAAATTAGGGTTGGGGTTTCAAACTAGGGTTTCAAATTAGGGTTAGGTTTTCAAACTAGGGTTTTACATTAGGGTTAGGGTTTAAAACAGGGGGTTCAAATTAGGGTTAAGGTTTCAAACAAGGGTTTCAAATTAGGGTTAAGGTTTCAAACAAGGGTTTTACATTAGGGTTAGGGTTTCAAACTAGGGTTTACATTAGGGTTAGGGTTTCAAACTAGTGTTTAACATTAGGGTTAGTGTTTCAAACTAGGGTTTTACTTTAGGGTTAGGGTTACAAACTAGGGTTTTACATTATGGTTAAGGTTACAAACTAGGGTTTTATATTAGGTTTTGGGTTTCAAACTAGGGTTTCAAACTAGTGTTTTACATTAGGGTTAGGGTTTCAAACAGGGTTTAACATTATGGTAAGGGTTTCAAAATAGGGTTTTACATTAGGGTTAGGGTTACAAACTAGGGTTTTACATTAGGGTTAGGGTTTAAAACAGGGGGATTAAATAAGGGTTAGGGTTTTTAAACTAGGGTTTTACATTAAGGTTAGGGTTTCAAACGGGTTTTACATTAGGGTTAGGGTTTCAAACAGGGGTTTCAAATTTGGGTTAGGGTTTCAAACTAGGGTTTTACATTAGGGTTAGGGTTACAAACTAGGGTTTTACATTAGGGTTAGGGTTTCAAACAAGGGTTTTACATTAGGTTTAGGGTTTAAAACAGGGGTTTTACATTAGGTTTAGAGTTTCAAACTAGGGTTTCAAATTAGGGTAAGGACTTCAAACTGGGATTTTACATTAGGGTTAGGGTTTCAAACTAGGGTTTTACATTAGGTTTAGGGTTTAAAACAGGGGTTTTAAATTAGGGTTAGGGTTACAAACTAGGGTTTCAAATTAGGGTAAGGTTTTCAAACTAGGGTTTTACATTAGGTTTAGGGTTTAAAACAGGGGGATTAAATTAGGGTTAGGGTTTCAAACTAGGGTTTTACATTAGGTTTAGGGTTTAAAACAGGGGGATTAAATTAGGGTTAGGGTTTCAAACTAAGGTTTTACATTAGGGTTAGGGTTTAAAACAGGGGGATTAAATTAGGGTTAGGGTTTCAAACTAGGGTTTTACATTAGGGTTAGGGTTTCAAACTAGGGTTTTACATTAGGGTTAGGGTTTTAAACTACGGTTTTACATTAGGGTTAGGGTTTCAAACAAGGGTTTTACATTAGGGTTAGGGTTTCAAACTAGGGTTTTACATTAGGTTTAGAGTTTCAAACTAGGGTTTCAAATTAGGGTAAGGACTTCAAACTGGGATTTTACATTAGGGTTAGGGTTTCAAACTAGGGTTTTACATTAGGGTTAGGGTTTAAAACAGGGGTTTTAAATTAGGGTTAGGGTTACAAACTAGGGTTTCAAATTAGGGTAAGGTTTTCAAACTAGGGTTTTACATTATGGTTAGGGTTTCAAACTGGGTTTTACATTAGGGTTAGGGTTTAAAACAGGGGTTTTAATTTAGGGTTAGGGTTTAAAACAGGGGGATTAAATTAGGGTTAGGGTTTCAAACTACGGTTTTACATTAGGGTTAGGGTTTCAAACTAGGTTTTTACATTAGGGTTAGGGTTTCAAATAGGGGTTTCAAATTAGTGTTAGGCTTTCAAACTAGGGTTTAAATTAGGGTTAGGGTTTCAAAACAGGTGTTTAAAATTAGGGTTAGGGTTTCAAACTAGGTTTTTACATTAGGGTTAGGGTTTCAAACAAGGGTTTAACATTAGGGTTAGGGTTTCAAACTAGGTTTTTATATTAGGGTTAGGGTTTCAAAACAGGGGTTTAAAATTAGGGTTAGGGTTTCAAACTAGGTTTTTACATTAGGGTTAGGGTTTCAAACAAGGGTTTTACATTAGGTTTAGGGTTTAAAACAGGGGGTTTAAATTAGGGTTAAGGTTTCAAACAAGGGTTTCAAATTAGGGTTAAGGTTTCAAACAAGGGTTTTACATTAGGGTTAGGGTTTCAAACTAGGGTTTACATTAGGGTTAGGGTTTCAAACTAGTGTTTAACATTAGGGTTAGTGTTTCAAACTAGGGTTTTACTTTAGGGTTAGGGTTACAAACTAGGGTTTTACATTATGGTTAAGGTTACAAACTAGGGTTTTATATTAGGTTTTGGGTTTCAAACTAGGGTTTCAAACTAGTGTTTTACATTAGGGTTAGGGTTTCAAACAGGGTTTAACATTATGGTAAGGGTTTCAAAATAGGGTTTTACATTAGGGTTAGGGTTACAAACTAGGGTTTTACATTAGGGTTAGGGTTTAAAACAGGGGGATTAAATTAGGGTTAGGGTTTTTAAACTAGGGTTTTACATTAAGGTTAGGGTTTCAAACGGGTTTTACATTAGGGTTAGGGTTTCAAACAGGGGTTTCAAATTTGGGTTAGGGTTTTAAACTAGGGTTTTACATTAGGGTTAGGGTTACAAACTAGGGTTTTACATTAGGGTTAGGGTTTCAAAACAGGTGTATAAAATTATGGTTAGGGTTTCAAACTAGTTTTTTACATTAGGGTTAGTGTTTCAAACTACGGTTTTACATTAGGGTTAGGGTTTCAAACAAGGGTTTTACATTAGGTTTAGGGTTTAAAACAGGGGTTTTACATTAGGTTTAGAGTTTCAAACTAGGGTTTCAAATTAGGGTAAGGACTTCAAACTGGGATTTTACATTAGGGTTAGGGTTTCAAACTAGGGTTTTACATTAGGTTTAGGGTTTAAAACAGGGGTTTTAAATTAGGGTTAGGGTTACAAACTAGGGTTTCAAATTAGGGTAAGGTTTTCAAACTAGGGTTTTACATTAGGTTTAGGGTTTAAAACAGGGGGATTAAATTAGGGTTAGGGTTTCAAACTAGGGTTTTACATTAGGTTTAGGGTTTAAAACAGGGGGATTAAATTAGGGTTAGGGTTTCAAACTAAGGTTTTACATTAGGGTTAGGGTTTAAAACAGGGGGATTAAATTAGGGTTAGGGTTTCAAACTAGGGTTTTACATTAGGGTTAGGGTTTCAAACTAGGGTTTTACATTAGGGTTAGGGTTTTAAACTACGGTTTTACATTAGGGTTAGGGTTTCAAACAAGGGTTTTACATTAGGGTTAGGGTTTCAAACTAGGGTTTTACATTAGGTTTAGAGTTTCAAACTAGGGTTTCAAATTAGGGTAAGGACTTCAAACTGGGATTTTACATTAGGGTTAGGGTTTCAAACTAGGGTTTTACATTAGGGTTAGGGTTTAAAACAGGGGTTTTAAATTAGGGTTAGGGTTACAAACTAGGGTTTCAAATTAGGGTAAGGTTTTCAAACTAGGGTTTTAAATTAGGGTTAGGGTTTAAAACAGGCGGATTAAATCAGGGTTAGGGTTTCAAACTAGGGTTTTACATTAGGGTTAGGTTTTCAAACTAGGGTTTTACATAAGGGTTAGGTTTTAAAACTAGGGTTTCAAATTAGGGTTGGGGTTTCAAACTAGGGTTTTACATTAGGGTTAGGGTTACAAACTAGGGTTTTATATTAGGGTTTGGGTTTCAAACTAGGGTTTCAAACTAGTGTTTTACATTAGGGTTAGGGTTTCAAACTAGGGTTTAACATTATGGTAAGGGTTTCAAAATAGGGTTTTACATTAGGGTTAGGGTTTCAAACTAGGGTTTTACATAAGGGTTAGGTTTTAAAACTAGGGTTTCAAATTAGGGTTGGGGTTTCAAACTAGGGTTTCAAATTAGGGTTAGGTTTTCAAACTAGGGTTTTACATTAGGGTTAGGGTTTAAAACAGGGGGTTTAAATTAGGGTTAAGGTTTCAAACAAGGGTTTCAAATTAGGGTTAGGGTTTCAAACAAGGGTTTTACATTAGGGTTAGGGTTTCAAACTAGGGTTTACATTAGGGTTAGGGTTTCAAACTAGTGTTTAACATTAGGGTTAGTGTTTCAAACTAGGGTTTTACTTTAGGGTTAGGGTTACAAACTAGGGTTTTATATTAGGTTTTGGGTTTCAAACTAGGGTTTCAAACTAGTGTTTTACATTAGGGTTAGGGTTTCAAACTAGGGTTTAACATTATGGTAAGGGTTTCAAAATAGGGTTTTACATTAGGGTTAGGGTTACAAACTAGGGTTTTACATTAGGGTTAGGGTTTAAAACAGGGGGATTAAATTAGGGTTAGGGTTTAAAACAGGGGGATTAAATTAGGGTTAGGGTTTTTAAACTAGGGTTTTACATTAGGGTTAGGGTTTCAAACTAGGGTTTTACATAATGGTTAGGTTTTAAAACTAGGGTTTCAAATTAGGGTTGGGGTTTCAAACTAGGGTTTTACATTAGGGTTAGGGTTACAAACTAGGGTTTTATATTAGGGTTTGGGTTTCAAACTAGTGTTTCAAACTAGTGTTTTACATTAGGGTTAGGGTATCAAACTAGGGTTTAACATTATGGTAAGGGTTTCAAAATAGGGTTTTACATTAGGGTTAGGGTTTCAAACTAGGGTTTTACATAAGGGTTAGGTTTTAAAACTAGGGTTTCAAATTAGGGTTGGGGTTTCAAACTAGGGTTTCAAATTAGGGTTAGGTTTTCAAACTAGGGTTTTACATTAGGGTTAGGGTTTAAAACAGGGGGTTTAAATTAGGGTTAAGGTTTCAAACAAGGGTTTCAAATTAGGGTTAAGGTTTCAAACAAGGGTTTTACATTAGGGTTAGGGTTTCAAACTAGGGTTTACATTAGGGTTAGGGTTTCAAACTAGTGTTTAACATTAGGGTTAGTGTTTCAAACTAGGGTTTTACTTTAGGGTTAGGGTTACAAACTAGGGTTTTACATTATGGTTAAGGTTACAAACTAGGGTTTTATATATAAGGTTTTGGGTTTCAAACTAGGGTTTCAAACTAGTGTTTTACATTAGGGTTAGGGTTTCAAACTAGGGTTTAACATTATGGTAAGGGTTTCAAAATAGGGTTTTACATTAGGGTTAGGGTTACAAACTAGGGTTTTACATTAGGGTTAGGGTTTAAAACAGGGGGATTAAATTAGGGTTAGGGTTTAAAACAGGGGGATTAAATTAGGGTTAGGGTTTTTAAACTAGGGTTTTACATTAAGGTTAGGGTTTCAAACGGGTTTTACATTAGGGTTAGGGTTTCAAACAGGGGTTTCAAATTTGGGTTAGGGTTTCAAACTAGGGTTTTACATTAGGGTTAGGGTTACAAACTAGGGTTTTACATTAGGGTTAGGGTTTCAAAACAGGTGTTTAAAATTATGGTTAGGGTTTCAAATAAGTTTTTTACATTAGGGTTAGTGTTTCAAACTACGGTTTTACATTAGGGTTAGGGTTTCAAACAAGGGTTTTACATTAGGTTTAGGGTTTAAAACAGGGGTTTTACATTAGGTTTAGAGTTTCAAACTAGGGTTTCAAATTAGGGTAAGGACTTCAAACTGGGATTTTACATTAGGGTTAGGGTTTCAAACTAGGGTTTTACATTAGGTTTATGGTTTAAAACAGGGGTTTTAAATTAGGGTTAGGGTTACAAACTAGGGTTTCAAATTAGGGTAAGGTTTTCAAACTAGGGTTTTACATTAGGTTTAGGGTTTAAAACAGGGGGATTAAATTAGGGTTAGGGTTTCAAACTAGGGTTTTACATTAGGTTTAGGGTTTAAAACAGGGGGATTAAATTAGGGTTAGGGTTTCAAACTAAGGTTTTACATTAGGGTTAGGGTTTAAAACAGGGGGATTAAATTAGGGTTAGGGTTTCAAACTAGGGTTTTACATTAGGGTTAGGGTTTCAAACTAGGGTTTTACATTAGGGTTAGGGTTTTAAACTACGGTTTTACATTAGGGTTAGGGTTTCAAACAAGGGTTTTACATTAGGGTTAGGGTTTCAAACTAGGGTTTTACATTAGGTTTAGAGTTTCAAACTAGGGTTTCAAATTAGGGTAAGGACTTCAAACTGGGATTTTACATTAGGGTTAGGGTTTCAACTAGGGTTTTACATTAGGGTTAGGGTTTAAAACAGGGGTTTTAAATTAGGGTTAGGGTTACAAACTAGGGTTTCAAATTAGGGTAAGGTTTTCAAACTAGGGTTTTAAATTAGGGTTAGGGTTTAAAACAGGCGGATTAAATCAGGGTTTGGGTTTCAAACTAGGGTTTTACATTAGGGTTAGGTTTTCAAACTAGGGTTTTACATAAGGGTTAGGTTTTAAAACTAGGGTTTCAAATTAGGGTTGGGGTTTCAAACTAGGGTTTTACATTAGGGTTAGGGTTACAAACTAGGGTTTTATATTAGGGTTTGGGTTTCAAACTAGGGTTTCAAACTAGTGTTTTACATTAGGGTTAGGGTTTCAAACTAGGGTTTAACATTATGGTAAGGGTTTCAAAATAGGGTTTTACATTAGGGTTAGGGTTTCAAACTAGGGTTTTACATAAGGGTTAGGTTTTAAAACTAGGGTTTCAAATTAGGGTTGGGGTTTCAAACTAGGGTTTCAAATTAGGGTTAGGTTTTCAAACTAGGGTTTTACATTAGGGTTAGGGTTTAAAACAGGGGGTTTAAATTAGGGTTAAGGTTTCAAACAAGGGTTTCAAATTAGGGTTAGGGTTTCAAACAAGGGTTTTACATTAGGGTTAGGGTTTCAAACTAGGGTTTACATTAGGGTTAGGGTTTCAAACTAGTGTTTAACATTAGGGTTAGTGTTTCAAACTAGGGTTTTACTTTAGGGTTATTGTTACAAACTAGGGTTTTATATTAGGTTTTGGGTTTCAAACTAGTGTTTTACATTAGGGTTAGGGTTTCAAACTAGGGTTTAACATTATGGTAAGGGTTTCAAAATAGGGTTTTACATTAGGGTTAGGGTTACAAACTAGGGTTTTACATTAGGGTTAGGGTTTAAAACAGGGGGATTAAATTAGGGTTAGGGTTTAAAACAGGGGGATTAAATTAGGGTTAGGGTTTTTAAACTAGGGTTTTACATTAGGGTTAGGGTTACAAACTAGGGTTTTATATTAGGGTTTGGGTTTCAAACTAGTGTTTTACATTAGGGTTAGGGTATCAAACTAGGGTTTAACATTATGGTAAGGGTTTCAAAATAGGGTTTTACATTAGGTCAACGGTTTAAAACTAGGGTTTCAAATTAGGGTTGGGATTTCAAACTTGGGTTTTACATTAGGTTTAGGGTTTCAAACTAGGGTTTCAAATTAGGGTTAGGACTTCAAACTAGGGTTTTACATTATGGTTAGGGTTTCAAACTGGGTTTTACATTAGGGTTAGGGTTTAAAACAGGGGTTTTAAATTAGGGTTAGGGTTTAAAACAGGGGGATTAAATTAGGGTTAGGGTTTCAAACTACGGTTTTACATTAGGGTTAGGGTTTCAAACTAGGTTTTTACATTAGGGTTAGGGTTTCAAATAGGGGTTTCAAATTAGTGTTAGGCTTTCAAACTAGGGTTTAAATTAGGGTTAGGGTTTCAAAACAGGTGTTTAAAATTAGGGTTAGGGTTTCAAACTAGGTTTTTACATTAGGGTTAGGGTTTCAAACAAGGGTTTTACATTAGGGTTAGGGTTTCAAACTAGGTTTTTATATTAGGGTTAGGGTTTCAAAACAGGGGTTTAAAATTAGGGTTAGGGTTTCAAACTAGGTTTTTACATTAGGGTTAGGGTTTCAAACAAGGGTTTTACATTAGGTTTAGGGTTTAAAACAGGGGGTTTAAATTAGGGTTAAGGTTTCAAACAAGGGTTTCAAATTAGGGTTAAGGTTTCAAACAAGGGTTTTACATTAGGGTTAGGGTTTCAAACTAGGGTTTACATTAGGGTTAGGGTTTCAAACTAGTGTTTAACATTAGGGTTAGTGTTTCAAACTAGGGTTTTACTTTAGGGTTAGGGTTACAAACTAGGGTTTTACATTATGGTTAAGGTTACAAACTAGGGTTTTATATTAGGTTTTGGGTTTCAAACTAGGGTTTCAAACTAGTGTTTTACATTAGGGTTAGGGTTTCAAACAGGGTTTAACATTATGGTAAGGGTTTCAAAATAGGGTTTTACATTAGGGTTAGGGTTACAAACTACGGTTTTACATTAGGGTTAGGGTTTAAAACAGTGGGATTAAATTAGGGTTAGGGTTTAAAACAGGGGGATTAAATTAGGGTTAGGGTTTTTAAACTAGGGTTTTACATTAAGGTTAGGGTTTCAAACGGGTTTTACATTAGGGTTAGGGTTTCAAACAGGGGTTTCAAATTTGGGTTAGGGTTTCAAACTAGGGTTTTACATTAGGGTTAGGGTTACAAACTAGGGTTTTACATTAGGGTTAGGGTTTCAAAACAGGTGTTTAAAATTATGGTTAGGGTTTCAAACTAGTTTTTTACATTAGGGTTAGTGTTTCAAACTACGGTTTTACATTAGGGTTAGGGTTTCAAACAAGGGTTTTACATTAGGTTTAGGGTTTAAAACAGGGGTTTTACATTAGGTTTAGAGTTTCAAACTAGGGTTTCAAATTAGGGTAAGGACTTCAAACTGGGATTTTACATTAGGGTTAGGGTTTCAAACTAGGGTTTTACATTAGGTTTAGGGTTTAAAACAGGGGTTTTAAATTAAGGTTAGGGTTACAAACTAGGGTTTCAAATTAGGGTAAGGTTTTCAAACTAGGGTTTTACATTAGGTTTAGGGTTTAAAACAGGGGGATTAAATTAGGGTTAGGGTTTCAAACTAGGGTTTTACATTAGGTTTAGGGTTTAAAACAGGGGGATTAAATTAGGGTTAGGGTTTCAAACTAAGGTTTTACATTAGGGTTAGGGTTTAAAACAGGGGGATTAAATTAGGGTTAGGTTTCAAACTAGGGTTTTACATTAGGGTTAGGGTTTCAAACTAGGGTTTTACATTAGGGTTAGGGTTTTAAACTACGGTTTTACATTAGGGTTAGGGTTTCAAACAAGGGTTTTACATTAGGGTTAGGGTTTCAAACTAGGGTTTTACATTAGGTTTAGAGTTTCAAACTAGGGTTTCAAATTAGGGTAAGGACTTCAAACTGGGATTTTACATTAGGGTTAGGGTTTCAAACTAGGGTTTTACATTAGGGTTAGGGTTTAAAACAGGGGTTTTAAATTAGGGTTAGGGTTACAAACTAGGGTTTCAAATTAGGGTAAGGTTTTCAAACTAGGGTTTTAAATTAGGGTTAGGGTTTAAAACAGGCGGATTAAATCAGGGTTAGGGTTTCAAACTAGGGTTTTACATTAGGGTTAGGTTTTCAAACTAGGGTTTTACATAAGGGTTAGGTTTAAAACTAGGGTTTCAAATTAGGGTTGGGGTTTCAAACTAGGGTTTTACATTAGGGTTAGGGTTACAAACTAGGGTTTTATATTAGGGTTTGGGTTTCAAACTAGGGTTTCAAACTAGTGTTTTACATTAGGGTTAGGGTTTCAAACTAGGGTTTAACATTATGGTAAGGGTTTCAAAATAGGGTTTTACATTAGGGTTAGGGTTTCAAACTAGGGTTTTACATAAGGGTTAGGTTTTAAAACTAGGGTTTCAAATTAGGGTTGGGGTTTCAAACTAGGGTTTCAAATTAGGGTTAGGTTTTCAAACTAGGGTTTTACATTAGGGTTAGGGTTTAAAACAGGGGGTTTAAATTAGGGTTAAGGTTTCAAACAAGGGTTTCAAATTAGGGTTAGGGTTTCAAACAAGGGTTTTACATTAGGGTTAGGGTTTCAAACTAGGGTTTACATTAGGGTTAGGGTTTCAAACTAGTGTTTAACATTAGGGTTAGTGTTTCAAACTAGGGTTTTACTTTAGGGTTAGGGTTACAAACTAGGGTTTTATATTAGGTTTTGGGTTTCAAACTAGGGTTTCAAATTAGTGTTTTACATTAGGGTTAGGAATTCAAACTAGGGTTTAACATTATGGTAAGGGTTTCAAAATAGGGTTTTACATTAGGGTTAGGGTTACAAACTAGGGTTTTACATTAGGGTTAGGGTTTAAAACAGGGGGATTAAATTAGGGTTAGGGTTTAAAACAGGGGGATTAAATTAGGGTTAGGGTTTTTAAACTAGGGTTTTACATTAGGGTTAGGGTTTCAAACTAGGGTTTTACATAATGGTTAGGTTTTAAAACTAGGGTTTCAAATTAGGGTTGGGGTTTCAAACTAGGGTTTTACATTAGGGTTAGGGTTACAAACTAGGGTTTTATATTAGGGTTTGGGTTTCAAACTAGTGTTTCAAACTAGTGTTTTACATTAGGGTTAGGGTATCAAACTAGGGTTTAACATTATGGTAAGGGTTTCAAAATAGGGTTTTACATTAGGGTTAGGGTTTCAAACTAGGGTTTTACATAAGGGTTAGGTTTTAAAACTAGGGTTTCAAATTAGGGTTGGGGTTTCAAACTAGGGTTTCAAATTAGGGTTAGGTTTTCAAACTAGGGTTTTACATTAGGGTTAGGGTTTAAAACAGGGGGTTTAAATTAGGGTTAAGGTTTCAAACAAGGGTTTCAAATTAGGGTTAAGGTTTCAAACAAGGGTTTTACATTAGGGTTAGGGTTTCAAACTAGGGTTTACATTAGGGTTAGGGTTTCAAACTAGTGTTTAACATTAGGGTTAGTGTTTCAAACTAGGGTTTTACTTTAGGTTTAGGGTTACAAACTAGGGTTTTACATTATGGTTAAGGTTACAAACTAGGGTTTTATATATAAGGTTTTGGGTTTCAAACTAGAGTTTCAAACTAGTGTTTTACATTAGGGTTAGGGTTTCAAACTAGGGTTTAACATTATGGTAAGGGTTTCAAAATAGGGTTTTACATTAGGGTTAGGGTTACAAACTAGGGTTTTACATTAGGGTTAGGGTTTAAAACAGGGGGATTAAATTAGGGTTAGGGTTTAAAACAGGGGGATTAAATTAGGGTTAGGGTTTTTAAACTAGGGTTTTACATTAAGGTTAGGGTTTCAAACGGGTTTTACATTAGGGTTAGGGTTTCAAACAGGGGTTTCAAATTTGGGTTAGGGTTTCAAACTAGGGTTTTACATTAGGGTTAGGGTTACAAACTAGGGTTTTACATTAGGGTTAGGGTTTCAAAACAGGTGTTTAAAATTATGGTTAGGGTTTCAAACTAGTTTTTTACATTAGGGTTAGTGTTTCAAACTACGGTTTTACATTAGGGTTAGGGTTTCAAACAAGGGTTTTACATTAGGTTTAGGGTTTAAAACAGGGGTTTTACATTAGGTTTAGAGTTTCAAACTAGGGTTTCAAATTAGGGTAAGGACTTCAAACTGGGATTTTACATTAGGGTTAGGGTTTCAAACTAGGGTTTTACATTAGGTTTAGGGTTTAAAACAGCGGTTTTAAATTAGGGTTAGGGTTACAAACTAGGGTTTCAAATTAGGGTAAGGTTTTCAAACTAGGGTTTTACATTAGGTTTAGGGTTTAAAACAGGGGGATTAAATTAGGGTTAGGGTTTCAAACTAGGGTTTTACATTAGGTTTAGGGTTTAAAACAGGGGGATTAAATTAGGGTTAGGGTTTCAAACTAAGGTTTTACATTAGGGTTAGGGTTTAAAACAGGGGGATTAAATTAGGGTTAGGGTTTCAAACTAGGGTTTTACATTAGGTTTAGAGTTTCAAACTAGGGTTTCAAATTAGGGTAAGGACTTCAAACTGGGATTTTACATTAGGGTTAGGGTTTCAAACTAGGGTTTTACATTAGGGTTAGGGTTTAAAACAGGGGTTTTAAATTAGGGTTAGGGTTACAAACTAGGGTTTCAAATTAGGGTAAGGTTTTCAAACTAGGGTTTTAAATTAGGGTTAGGGTTTAAAACAGGCGGATTAAATCAGGGTTAGGGTTTCAAACTAGGGTTTTACATTAGGGTTAGGTTTTCAAACTAGGGTTTTACATAAGGGTTAGGTTTTAAAACTAGGGTTTCAAATTAGGGTTGGGGTTTCAAACTAGGGTTTTACATTAGGGTTAGGGTTACAAACTAGGGTTTTATATTAGGGTTTGGGTTTCAAACTAGGGTTTCAAACTAGTGTTTTACATTAGGGTTAGGGTTTCAAACTAGGGTTTAACATTATGGTAAGGGTTTCAAAATAGGGTTTTACATTAGGGTTAGGGTTTCAAACTAGGGTTTTACATAAGGGTTAGGTTTTAAAACTAGGGTTTCAAATTAGGGTTGGGGTTTCAAACTAGGGTTTCAAATTAGGGTTAGGTTTTCAAACTAGGGTTTTACATTAGGGTTAGGGTTTAAAACAGGGGGTTTAAATTAGGGTTAAGGTTTCAAACAAGGGTTTTACATTAGGGTTAGGGTTTCAAACTAGGGTTTACATTAGGGTTAGGGTTTCAAACTAGTGTTTAACATTAGGGTTAGTGTTTCAAACTAGGGTTTTACTTTAGGGTTAGGGTTACAAACTAGGGTTTTATATTAGGTTTTGGGTTTCAAACTAGAATTTCAAACTAGTGTTTTACATTAGGGTTAGGGTTTCAAACTAGTGTTTAACATTATGGTAAAGGTTTCAAAATAGGGTTTTACATTAGGGTTAGGGTTACAAACTAGGGTTTTACATTAGGGTTAGGGTTTAAAACAGGGGGATTAAATTAGGGTTAGGGTTTAAAACAGGGGGATTAAATTAGGGTTAGGGTATCAAACGAGGGTTTAACATTATGGTAAGGGTTTCAAAATAGGGTTTTACATTAGGGTTAGGGTTTCAAACTAGGGTTATACATAAGGGTTAGGTTTTAAAACTAGGGTTTCAAATTAGGGTTGGGGTTTCAAACTAGGGTTTCAAATTAGGGTTAGGTTTTCAAACTAGGGTTTTACATTAGGGTTAGGGTTTAAAACAGGGGGTTTAAATTAGGGTTAAGGTTTCAAACAAGGGTTTCAAATTAGGGTTAAGGTTTCAAACAAGGGTTTTACATTAGGGTTAGGGTTTCAAACTAGGGTTTACATTAGGGCTAGGGTTTCAAACTAGTGTTTAACATTAGGGTTAGTGTTTCAAACTAGGGTTTTACTTTAGGGTTAGGGTTACAAACTAGGGTTTTACATTATGGTTAAGGTTACAAACTAGGGTTTTATATTAGGTTTTGGGTTACAAACTAGGGTTTCAAACTAGTATTTTACATTAGGGTTAGGGTTTCAAACTAGGGTTTAACATTATGGTAAGGGTTTCAAAATAGGGTTTTACATTAGGGTTAGGGTTACAAACTAGGGTTTTACATTAGGGTTAGGGTTTAAAACAGGGGGATTAAATTAGGGTTAGGGTTTAAAACAGGGGGATTAAATTAGGGTTAGGGTTTTTAAACTAGGGTTTTACATTAAGGTTAGGGTTTCAAACGGGTTTTACATTAGGGTTAGGGTTTCAAACAGGGGTTTCAAATTTGGGTTAGGGTTTCAAACTAGGGTTTTACATTAGGGTTAGGGTTACAAACTAGGGTTTTACATTAGGGTTAGGGTTTCAAAACAGGTGTTTAAAATTATGGTTAGGGTTTCAAACTAGTTTTTTACATTAGGGTTAGTGTTTCAAACTACGGTTTTACATTAGGGTTAGGGTTTCAAACAAGGGTTTTACATTAGGTTTAGGGTTTAAAACAGGGGTTTTACATTAGGTTTAGAGTTTCAAACTAGGGTTTCAAATTAGGGTAAGGACTTCAAACTGGGATTTTACATTAGGGTTAGGGTTTCAAACTAGGGTTTTACATTAGGTTTAGGGTTTAAAACAGGGGTTTTAAATTAGGGTTAGGGTTACAAACTAGGGTTTCAAATTAGGGTAAGGTTTTCAAACTAGGGTTTTACATTAGGTTTAGGGTTTAAAACAGGGGGATTAAATTAGGGTTAGGGTTTCAAACTAGGGTTTTACATTAGGGTTAGGGTTTCAAACTAGGGTTTCAAATTAGGGTAAGGTTTTCAAACTAGGGTTTTACATTAGGTTTAGGGTTTAAAACAGGGGGATTAAATTAGGGTTAGGGTTTCAAACTAGGGTTTTACATTAGGTTTATGGTTTAAAACAGGGGGATTAAATTAGGGTTAGGGTTTCAAACTAGGGTTTTACATTAGGGTTAGGGTTTCAAACTAGGGTTTTATATTAGGGTTAGGGTTTCAAACTACGGTTTTACATTAGGGTTAGGGTTTCAAATAAGGGTTTTACATTAGGGTTAGGGTTTCAAACTAGGGTTTTACATTAGGTTTAGAGTTTCAAACTAGGGTTTCAAATTAGGGTAAAGACTTCAAACTGGGATTTTACATTAGGGTTAGGGTTTCAAACTAGGGTTTTACATTAGGGTTAGGGTTTAAAACAGCGGTTTTAAATTAGGGTTAGGGTTACAAACTAGGGTTTCAAATTAGGGTAAGGTTTTCAAACTAGGGTTTTAAATTAGGGTTAGGGTTTAAAACAGGGGGATTAAATCAGGGTTAGGGTTTCAAACTAGGGTTTTACATTAGGGTTAGGGTTTCAAACTAGGGTTTTACATAAGGGTTCGTTTTTAAAACTAGGGTTTCAAATTAGGGTTGGGGTTTCAAACTAGGGTTTTACATTAGGGTTAGGGTTACAAACTAGGGTTTTATATTAGTGTTTGGGTTTCAAACTAGGGTTTCAAACTAGTGTTTTACATTAGGGTTAGGGTTTCAAACTAGGGTTTAACATTATGGTAAGGGTTTCAAAATAGGGTTTTACATTAGGGTTAGGGTTTCAAACTAGGGTTTTACTTAAGGGTTAGGTTTTAAAACTAGGGTTTCAAATTAGGGTTGGGGTTTCAAATTAGGGTTAGGTTTTCAAACTAGGGTTTTACATTAGGGTTAGGGTTTAAAACAGGGGGTTTAAATTAGGGTTAAGGTTTCAAACAAGGGTTTCAAATTAGGGTTAGGGTTTCAAACAAGGGTTTTACATTGGGTTAGGGTTTCAAACTAGGGTTTACATTAGGGTTAGGGTTTCAAACTAGTGTTTAACATTAGGGTTAGTGTTTCAAACTAGGGTTTTACTTTAGGGTTAGGGTTACAAACTAGGGTTTTACATTAGGGTTAGGGTTACAAACTAGGGTTTTATATTAGGTTTTGGGTTTCAAACTAGGGTTTCAAACGAGTGTTTTACATTAGGGTTAGGGTTTCAAACTAGGGTTTAACATTATGGTAAGGGTTTCAAAATAGGGTTTTACATTAGGGTTAGGGTTTAAAACAGGGGGTTTAAATTAGGGTTAAGGTTTCAAACAAGGGTTTCAAATTAGGGTTAGGGTTTCAAACAAGGGTTTTACATTAGGGTTAGGGTTTCAAACTAGGGTTTACATTAGGGTTAGGGTTTCAAACTAGTGTTTAACATTAGGGTTAGTGTTTCAAACTAGGGTTTTACTTTAGGGTTAGGGTTACAAACTAGGGTTTTACATTAGGGTTAGGGTTACAAACTAGGGTTTTATATTAGGTTTTGGGTTTCAAACTAGGGTTTCAAACGAGTGTTTTACATTAGGGTTAGGGTTACAAACTAGGGTTTTACATTAGGGTTAGGTTTTAAAACAGGGGGATTAAATTAGGGTTAGGGTTTAAAACAGGGGGATTAAATTAGGGTTAGGGTTTTTAAACTAGGGTTTTACATTAGGGTTAGGGTTTCAAACGGGTTTTACATTAGGGTTAGGGTTTCAAACAGGGGTTTCAAATTTGGGTTAGGGTTTCAAACTAGGGTTTAACATTATGATAAGGGTTTCAAAATAGGGTTTTACATTAGGGTTAGGGTTACAAACTAGGGTTTTACATTAGGGTTAGGTTTTAAAACAGGGGGATTAAATTAGGGTTAGGGTTTAAAACAGGGGGATTAAATTAGGGTTAGGGTTTTTAAACTAGGGTTTTACATTAGGGTTAGGGTTTCAAACGGGTTTTACATTAGGGTTAGGGTTTCAAACAGGGGTTTCAAATTTGGGTTAGGGTTTCAAACTAGGGTTTTACATTAGGGTTAGGGCTTCAAACAAGGGTTTTACATTAGGTTTAGGGTTTAAAACAGGGGTTTTACATTAGGTTTAGAGTTTCAAACTAGGGTTTCAAATTAGGGTAAGGACTTCAAACTGGGATTTTACATTAGGGTTAGGGTTTCAAACTAGGGTTTTACATTAGGGTTTGGGTTTCAAACTAGGGTTTTACATTAGGGTTAGGGTTACAAACTAGGGTTTTACATTAGGGTTAGGGTTTTAAACTAGGGTTTTACATTAGGGTTAGGGTTTCAAACTAGGGTTTTACATTAGGGTAACGGTTTAAAACTAGGGTTTCAAATTAGGGTTGGGATTTCAAACTTGGGTTTTACATTAGGTTTAGGGTTTCAAACTAGGGTTTCAAATTAGGGTTAGGACTTCAAACTAGGGTTTTACATTATGGTTAGGGTTTAAAACAGGGGTTTTAAATTAGGGTTAGGGTTTAAAACAGGGGGATTAAATTAGGGTTAGGGTTTCAAACTACGGTTTTACATTAGGGTTAGGGTTTCAAACTAGGTTTTTACATTAGGGTTAGGGTTTCAAATAGGGGTTTCAAATTAGTGTTAGGCTTTCAAACTAGGGTTTAAATTAGGGTTAGGGTTTCAAAACAGGTGTTTAAAATTAGGGTTAGGGTTTCAAACTAGGTTTTTACATTAGGGTTAGGGTTTCAAACAAGGGTTTTACATTAGGTTTAGGGTTTCTAACTAGGGTTTCAAATTAGGGTTAGGGTTTCAAACTAGGGTTTTACATTAGGGTTAGGGTTTCAAACAAGGGTTTTACATTAGGGTTAGGGTTTCAAAACAGGGGTTTAAAATTTGGGTTAGGGTTTCAAACTACGGTTTTACATTAGGGTTAGGGTTTCAAACAAGGGATTTACATTAGGTTTAGGGTTTCAAACTAGGGTTTTACATTAGGGTTAGGGTTTCAAACTAGGGTTTTACATTAGGGTTAGGGTTTCAAACAAGGGTTTTACATTACGGTTAGGGTTTCAAACAAGGGTTTTACATTAGGGTTAGGGTTTCAAACAGGGGTTTCAAATTAGGGTTAGGCTTTCAAACTAGGGTTTCAAATTAGGGTTAGGGTTTCAAACTAGGGTTTAATATTAGGGTTAGGGTTTCAAACTAGGGTTTACATTAGGCTTAGGGTTTCAAACTTGGGTTTTACGTTAGGTTTAGTGTTTCAAACTAGGGTTTCAAATTAGGGTTAGGACTTCAAACTAGGGTTTTACATTAGGGTTAGGGTTTCAAACTAGGGTTTAACATTAGGGTTAGGGTTTAAAACAGGGAGATTAAATTAGGTTTAGGGTTTAAAACAGGGGGATTAAATTAGGTTTAGGGTTTCAAACTAGGGTTTTACATTAGGGTTAGTGTTTCAAACTAGGGTTTAACATTAGGGTTAGGGTTTAAAACAGGGAGATTAAATTAGGGTTAGGGTTTCAAACTAGGGTTTTACATTAGGGTTAGGGTTTCAAACTAGGGTTTTACATTAGGGTTAGGGTTTCAAACAGGGGTTTCAAATTAGGGTTAGGCTTTCAAACTAGGGTTTAAATTAGGGTTAGGGTTTCAAACTAAGGTTTTACATTAGGGTAAGGGTTTCAAACTAGGGTTTAACATTAGGGTTAGGGTTTCAAACTAGGTTTTTACATTAGGGTTAGGGTTTCAAACAAGGGTTTTACAATAGGGTTAGTTTTTCAAACAGGGGTTTCAAATTAGGGTTAGGGTTTCAAACTAGGGTTTCAAATTAGGGTTAGGGTTTCAAACTAGGGTTTTACATTAGGGTTAGGGTTTCAAACTAGGGTTTACATTAGGGTTAGGGTTACAAACTAGGGTTTTACATTAGGGTTAGGGTTTCAAAACAGGGGTTTAAAATTAGAGTTAGGGTTTCAAACTAGGTTTTTACATTAGGTTTAGGGTTTCAAACAAGGGTTTTACATTAGGGTTAGGCTTTCAAACTAGGTTTTCAAATTAGGGTTAGGGTTTGAAACTAGGGTTTTACATTAGGGTTAGGGTTTCCAACTAGGGTTTACATTAGGGTTAGGTTTTCAAACTAGGGTTTTACATTAGGGTTAGGGTTTCCAACTCGGGTTTAACATTAGGGTTAGGGTTTCAAACTAGGGTTTTACATTAGGGTTAGGGTTACAAACTAGGGTTTTACATTAGGGTTAGGGTTTCAAAACAGGTGTTTAAAATTAGGGTTCGGGTTTCAAACTAGGTTTTTACATTAGGGTTAGGGTTTCAAACAAGGGTTTTACATTAGGTTTAGGGTTTCAAACACGGGTTTTACATTAGGTTTAGGGTTTCTAACTAGGTTTTCAAATTAGGGTTAGGGTTTCAAACTAGGGTTTTACATTAGGGTTAGGGTTTCAAACAAGGGTTTTACATTAGGTTTAGGGTTTCAAAACAGGGGTTTAAAATTTGGGTTAGGGTTTCAAACTACGGTTTTACATTAGGGTTTGGGTTTCAAACTAGGGTTTTACATTAGGGTTAGGGTTACAAACTAGGGTTTTACATTAGGGTTAGGGTTTCAAACTAGGGTTTTACATTAGGTCAACGGTTTAAAACTAGGGTTTCAAATTAGGGTTGGGATTTCAAACTTGGGTTTTACATTAGGTTTAGGGTTTCAAACTAGGGTTTCAAATTAGGGTTAGGACTTCAAACTAGGGTTTTACATTATGGTTAGGGTTTCAAACTGGGTTTTACATTAGGGTTAGGGTTTAAAACAGGGGTTTTAAATTAGGGTTAGGGTTTAAAACAGGGGGATTAAATTAGGGTTAGGGTTTCAAACTACGGTTTGACATTAGGGTTAGGGTTTCAAACTAGGTTTTTACATTAGGGTTAGGGTTTCAAATAGGGGTTTCAAATTAGTGTTAGGCTTTCAAACTAGGGTTTAAATTAGGGTTTCAAACTAGGGTTTTACATTAGGGTTAGTGTTTCAAACTAGGGTTTAACATTAGGGTTAGGGTTTCAAACTAGGGTTTTACATTAGGGTTAGGGTTTCAAACTAGGGTTTAACATTAGGGTTAGGGTTTCAAACTAGGGTTTTACATTAGGGTTAGGGTTACAAACTAGGGTTTCAAATTAGGGTTAGGCTTTCAAACTAGGGTTTCAAATTAGGGTTAGGGTTTCTAACTAGGGTTTTACATTAGGGTTAGGGTTACAAACTAGGGTTTTATATTAGGGTTAGGTTTTCAAACTAGGGTTTCAAAAAAATGTTTTATATTAGGGTTAGGGTTACAAACTAGGGTTTTACATTAGGGTTAGGGTTTAAAACAGGGGGATTAAATTAGGTTTAGGGTTTCAAACTAGGGTTTAAATTAGGGTTAGGGTTTCAAACTAGGGTTTTACATTAGGGTTAGGGTTTCAAACTAGGGTTTTACATTAGGGTTAGGGTTTCAAACAGGGGTTTCAAATTAGGGTTAGGCTTTCAAACTAGGGTTTAAATTAGGGTTAGGGTTTCAAACTAGGGTTTTACATTAGGGTAAGGGTTTCAAACTAGGGTTTAACATTAGGGTTAGGGTTTCAAACTAGGGTTTTACATTAGGGTTAGGGTTACAAACTAGGGTTTTACATTAGGGTTAGGGTTTCAAAACGGGTTTAAATTTTGGGTTAGGGTTTCAAACTAGGTTTTTACATTAGGGTTACGGTTTCAAACAAGGGTTTTACAATAGGGTTAGTGTTTCAAACAGGGGTTTCAAATTAGGGTTAGGGTTTCAAACTAGGGTTTCAAATTAGGGTTATGGTTTCAAACTAGGGTTTTACATTAGGGTTAGGGTTTCAAACTAGGGTTTACATTAGGGTTAGGGTTACAAACTAGGGTTTTACATTAGGGTTAGGGTTTCAAAACAGGGGTTTAAAATTAGGGTTAGGGTTTCAAACTAGGTTTTTACATTAGGGTTAGGGTTTCAAACAAGGGTTTTACATTAGGGTTAGTGTTTCAAACACGGGTTTTACATTAGGTTTAGGGTTTCTAACTAGGTTTTCAAATTAGGGTTAGGGTTTCAAACTAGGGTTTTACATTAGGGTTAGGGTTTCAAACAAGGGTTTTACATTAGGGTTAGGGTTTCAAAACAGGGGTTTATAATTAGGGTTAGGGTTCCAAACTAGGGTTTTACATTAGGGTTTGGGTTTCAAACTAGGGTTTTACATTAGGGTTAGGGTTACAAACTAGGGTTTTACATTAGGGTTAGGGTTTCAAATTAGGGTTTTACATTAGGGTAACGGTTTAAAACTAGGGTTTCAAATTAGGGTTGGGATTTCAAACTTGGGTTTTACATTAGGTTTAGGGTTTCAAACTAGGGTTTTACATTAGGGTAACGGTTTAAAACTAGGGTTTCAAATTAGGGTTGGGATTTCAAACTTGGGTTTTACATTAGGTTTAGGGTTTCAAACTAGGGTTTCAAATTAGGGTTAGGACTTCAAACTAGGGTTTTACATTATGGTTAGGGTTTCAAACTGGGTTTTACATTAGGGTTAGGGTTTAAAACAGGGGTTTTAAATTAGGGTTAGGGTTTAAAACAGGGGGATTAAATTAGGGTTAGGGTTTCAAACTACGGTTTTACATTAGGGTTAGGGTTTCAAACTAGGTTTTTACATTAGGGTTAGGGTTTCAAATAGGGGTTTCAAATTAGTGTTAGGCTTTCAAACTAGGGTTTAAATTAGGGTTAGGGTTTCAAAACAGGTGTTTAAAATTAGGGTTAGGGTTTCAAACTAGGTTTTTACATTAGGGTTAGGGTTTCAAACAAGGGTTTTACATTAGGTTTAGGGTTTCTAACTAGGGTTTCAAATTAGGGTTAGGGTTTCAAACTAGGGTTTTACATTAGGGTTAGGGTTTCAAACTAGGGTTTTACATTAGGGTTAGGGTTTCAAACTAGGTTTTTTTATTAGGGTAAGGGTTTAAAACAGGGGGATTAAATTAGGGTTAGTGTTTGTTGGAATTTATTTCTATATTAATATAAACTCAAGTTAATAATCTGACTCCAATTTGTGACCTTACCAAACTATCACCCATCCAACAATAGCGTGCTCGTTCTGCAATAGAAAGGTATCAGGAAGCCGGCATTTTCACACACGAGTGGATTTATTCCTATTACTCAAATCTAATACAAAACAGCTGGGGTCCCGGGTCCCTATCAATACAATTCTATACGTCTCTGTCTCAAGCAGCCGACGTAGTCTCATCCGAGTTGCCCCAGTGAATAGTTATACTACACAGTATTTAAATGACACAGAAACAAAGGCCTGACATTATTCTATTGGCTACGTGTTTTCTGCAGTTTAACTTTAGCTTGCTTTTCATTGGCCGATCTTCATCCGCAGCGTCACTGGATGGCTTCTCCTGTTTTGTACTTTTCCCCCCCGGTGTAAAACAAATGTGATTTACAACATACTTTGAGCTTATCGCGGCTCTGCATCTCCCCTTGCAATTAGCATCCTTTGTTCTGAAACATTCCATTCCTGCAACCCCCACTTGCATCACACATCCTGTATTTCACCCCCATTCACACAAACTCTTATATTCCTTTATTCCCTCTCATGACCTCAGACGACTGAGGTCATCACTCGAATAACTTGTTTTTTATTGTTAAACATGAGCTAAAAATCAATAAACAACTAAAAATTAGTAAAAAAAAATTCATTCTAGTAGAAAATCAGTTTCAACTTTCATTCTAGTAGAAAATCAGTATAAAATTTCATTCTCTCTCATGGCCTCAGATCCCTGAGGCCACCTTCACATACTCACATCCCGGACTCCCGGAGGGCCACAGCTGTCTCCGCTTCCTGGGGGTCCTTCTGAGGGATCATCATATACTGACCACCCGGCGGTAGTGGCCCCAACGTGCGTTCGATTGTCCTAACAGTTAATGATCTGATACATGGAATACAGCAACATCCACATAACACCATGATAGCGGCAAACATCGCGATATAAATCAATACTGATGCAATCAAGCTTTTATATTTGCCAAAGACGTTTAACCAGTCAGAGTACCAACTGGTGTCCACGCCTGAATGCTCTTTCATTTTATTACTTAGCGTGCGCAGACCCTCCAATGCCTTAGTAAGGCGACCATCAGGAGATGTATTGTTGGGGATCAGAGTACAACACTGCTCCCCAAAAATACCACACACTCCTCCTCTTTCAGCTAACACCATATCTAAACTCATTCTATTTTGGAATGCCATAAGAGACGTGGCTGCTAATTGCTCGTGCACTGCCTGGAGTGCCGAGGTGGTAAAGTTCGCCAATCGTTGGACATTATAGTGGACATAATTAATCCGGTCCACATTTTTGTTTACTGTAATAAACAGAAAAATACTCTCCCATCCTGCCGCCACTTGATCCACCAATTTGTATTCATCAGGGACCCCTCTCAGAACTCCAATTGCATCTATGTATGTGGGGTCTCCTGCATTCAACCATTCTTGCATGTCCCTTTTCTTCCTCCCAAGGAAGGGGATTCTTCCCCACTGTCTAACTCCTTCCCAATTTATCCTAGCCATGTCTAATGCTGTCACACTAATTGGCATGATCAGCGTTACTAGGGCGCACTTACCTGAGGCATTGGGGGGAAGCCTATCGTACAACACTCTCTCTCCACACCACAGCCAAACATCAGCCCGAGCGAGAGGTATTCCTGCTGGCAAAGACACATTTTCATTACACCATGACTCCTGGATGTTTCCAATCCCAGGGCCACTCCCATGTAACTTTAGGCAGGTAAAATTTTGTTGTGCAACATGGATGTCAAAAATGGGCTTTTGCTTTTCCATATTTGTCAGTGGAAAGGCCCAATCCAATTGGCTGCACTTTCCTTGGAGAGTTTTGTTATACAGGAAACCAAAGAGACAGGTTTTGGATACAACAGTTGCTGCCATGATTTTCAAAACTGGTCTTGCACCTAAACATACCAAACAATCCTCGTTAGTATTCTTAGCGGCCTGTTCAGCCATCAGGAGCCAATTATTAGTGACCATAGAAATACCTGTGTGACTCATAAACCAGTCATCCACTGTCGTCATTGTTTTGGCCGTGGTACCCGTTCGACGGGTATAATTATTTACTACCGGTGCTTCCCCTTTTATCATAGTCCCATTCTCACAAATGATAATTGGAAAATATGGATCTTTTCCAGACGAATATGCCCACAACTTAAACCCCCAACATGATGTGTTTAGCACTAACACTTCTTGGTGTGGTGGCGCAATTGACTTATTACCCATTGCAATTGTTAATCTCAATATCTCCCCTTCTTTTCTTAGGAGAATCTTATTATGGAAATACTTATACTTATCTAACAAATCAAGCCATTGTTGAGTCCGTTCCATTACAGGAATGATACACCATCATTCGTTCTCCTTTCGTTCCATCACTTCTATCATCCCGCACCATATGTTCAAACGCTAACATAGTCCACACAAAGCACAAGCCTGCAAACAAAATAGTCAATAAAGTTAAACATTTGCATCGTCGTCGTTTTTGTTCAGACACTTCCGAGTCCGATTTTGATCCAATTCTCGCCATCGTCACATTCCCTCTCTTGACCTGCCCGTCCGGGCAGTCAATCTTTAAGCTCACCATTGGCAGGCACAAAGTCTGGGGCCGGGCGCAATTGTGAGTAATGGTACCACTTTTGTCCTTTAGTTTCCAATTGGACGGCGTGTGAAATTCTAGCCAAAACCCTTAGCGGTCCTTTCCAGCGAGGTTCAGTCCACTTCCGGGAAAGCACCCGGAGGTAGACGTACGGAGTGATGCCCGACTCCGGTGATGCTGATGACGAATCTGCAACCGCCTTGTCTGCGGCCTGTGCAGACACCCTGGATACAAGTGAATGAAGATACTTCCAGTATGCAGCGTGTGATAAATCAGGTGTCGGTACGTCAGGTGGCGGGACCAAGGTGGAGGCAGGCCCTGGCATTAGGCGACCAGTTAACAGTTCGAATGGCGCAAAACCTGTTATTTTGTGCACAGTTTGGCGGACGACCAACAGGGCTAGGGGTAAAGCTTGCAACCACGTCATTTTTGTTTGAGCCATGATCTTAGCCAATTTTTCTTTCAAATTCCTGTTAAACCTTTCGACTTTGCCTTGGCTCTGGGGGTGGCACACACACCCAAATCGATGCTTCAGCCCCAACAGCGCCTCCACTTTAGCCATTGCTTTGTTGTTAAAATGTGTCCCATTATCTGATCTGATTAAAGCAGGGAAACCATGTGTCGGAATATAATGATTCACCAAAGCTTTAATGACTGACGTGGTGTCTTCCCTTGCACACGGATACGCCTCCAGCCAGCGTGAATAAGAATCCACAATGACCAGAATGAACCGCTTCCCATTGACCCTGTCAATCATGTCCGTGAAGTCAATTACAATTTCTGCTCCAGGCCAGGCCACAGGGGAGAATGCTCCTGGCTTGGGTTTCAATGTCGGTCATGCATTAAATGTTTGACACAATTCACAAGTCGCCATAAACTGCCATACCACCTCCTGCAACCTTGGATGCCACCACTGACGAAGTTTTGGAAGCATTGCCTGAGGCCCCACATGTGCCACTGTATGGGCCTCAGTCAACACCGAGGTCATGAGTTGTCCTTCAGGGAGGACCGGCTTGCCTCTGGGTCCCACCCAAAGACCATCCGACTGCCTAACCGCTTTTGATGCGATCCACATAGATTTTTGTTCCGGCGACGACTTGCTTTGCCACTGCCACTGTCTTCTCCATACCTTCGTCTGCTTCCTTCGGCCATCGATATTGAGGACGGCGAACCGGACTGGAGCAATCAATTTCCAATTGGATCGGCTGAACCGTATGACAACAACCAACATCAAATGGACCCTGTGACCACAAGGTCTGTGGCATTTGATCCAGCATCGCCTGTGCAGACTCATGGTCTGTCTGTTCCCGCCCATGATGGCGGTCCAGGAAGACCAATTCAAGGTCTGACTCATCTACCATTTTTACCATTATCCTGTAACTTTTGGTTGCGGCCGAATGCCACACATCTGGAATCTCAGTCATCATCCAATCATGTTGTTGTGTTAATTGTTTCACCATGGGCCCCAATTGGCGGGGCTCATGGCCTGGCGACACAGCCAGTGACACGTGAGGCAAACCTTCCTCACTCATTCGATACCATTGTTCTTGCTCTGGCGACAACTGTACATATGCTGCCACCCCCTCGGGGCCCACAAAGATGCATGGTGATTGTAATGTCCAATCATCTCCCTCAACTTCTTCAAACGCATCTCTATATATGTCATCTGATTCTCTATCATAATATAGAGTGCAATGCAATGGATCCACTGGGGGGTGGTACGGTGCCAATGCCTGGATCCACGGTTTCCACAAGAGGTACGTGGAGTAGACTCCTCCCCCAAATGGAGTCTCAGGATTCAATCTCGCCCAGTAGATTCGTGCCGTCTCCGGTACTGTGGGGAGTGGTGCCATCAACCACTGACCCCGAGGTGTCACAGGCTGGGAGCATTCCAGAACCTGTCCGTCAGGAAATGTCACTGTAAGTCCCTTCTCGCCGCACAATATCTGGGCTCTCAATGCTGACAACATGTCTCTGCCCATCAGATTGATGGGTGTGTCCTTTGCATGAACATATGAATGATATAGTTTCTGTCCGGTGTTTGTGATTTCCGTTTTCAATGGCCGAGTAAAGGGCAGAGTCTGAGGACGTCCCGAGAAGCCGACCAACGTTGTAACTCGTTTCGACAACGCTGTACTTGGCAGTGGCATGTTGATCAATGAATGTGTTGCTCCAGTGTCCACCAACATCTGGACCGGAGTGTCCGCCACTGTCAACTGAAGCATTGGCTCTGCCTGGCCAGTGCTTCCCGAGCTTCTCAGGCCCCCCTATTCGTCTGGGCCGTACCACGGGTCAGCTTGGTAATACTGCCCCTGTGGATTCGGCTGTGGCCACGGGCGGGGCTGCTGCGGCCCCCTTTGGTGTGGTGGCCCTGCTTGCTGGTTCTGCTGCTCCGCCCCTGGTGGTGATGGGTTGCCATGACAATCTCGTGCCCAGTGATCAGGGGACCCACAAGTGAAGCAAGTCCCTGGAGCGAACCCAGTCCGCCCCCTTCCTGGGGGGGCGCCACGACCACGCCCTCTGTATCCACCACGGAACCCTTGGCCTCGGCCCCGTCCAGCCCCCACTGGAGTTTGATACATTTGTTTTTGTTTGACCTTTTCTTGTTTTGCCTCACCATGCAACTTTGCCAGCTGTAATTTAACCAAACTAGTCGCCAGAGCATCAGTCTCCTTTCGATCTTTATTTGCTTTTTCCATGTAGATGCGGCAATGGTGTATCAAATGCCTCTTAAATCTCGGTTCTGGACAGACCAAAATGTCAGGATCAATTTTCATAATTGCTTGCACCTCATTTGGGAGGCCGTTCAGCATCGCCGTCCTGAACATCATCTCAGCTTCAGGGTAGCTGCCTGGGTGTTTACCTGTGGTCTCAATCCACAGCTCCAATGCCTGAGCATAATGTTGCTCGGGAGTCACATCTTTTCCATAATTAAAAATTGTTGGCATCACATCCACTGGGGAGGGAAAGGCCGCCCTCAGTTCCCGAAACAACGCCTCCGCGATCTCCGCCAAGGGCGTTTCTCTCCCCAGCTGGCGGGTGCCAGCTGCCCCCTCAATATTCTGTAATTGAATCAGTGAACATGATCCCAAAATAGCTTGTCTAAAATCCCCCAATGCTACTCCCTGTCCTGACATGGCAGCTAAAAATTTAGTAATCCAGGCTCGTGCCCCTTTATGCAGGGGGGGGCAATTTTTCCACCAATGCAGCCACATCCCGCAGCATCAAAGGCTCATAGTGACGGCCAGCATGAGTCACCACTAAGGGTGCCATTGTTTGAGGCTGCTTCTGCTGTGCCATTATTCTCCCTTTACTCCGCGTGTGATAGCCTCGCTCCCCCCTGGACCTGCTCTCCTCACTATCGCCCCTCCTCTCTTCCTCACTCAGCGCTCTGAGCATCTGCCGCTGCTCACGTAACATCACCTCATCTTCCTCATCACTCTCCACTTCCCCCTCGCGGTGATCAGCGTTGCTGGGCGTTGCCTGCCCCCGTCTCTGTGTCCCTGTCACCATTTTCTCTAACATCTCTCTTTCCTCAGTCTGCACCTTATGTCCATCAAACAACTTCCCCGATGCCTCCTCCCTTATCAGCTTCGGAGTCCTCTTATTCCCTGCACTAGTGGTGCCCCCGTCTCCTGCTAACACCGCCCCTGACGTGCGCACGGGCGACTCACCCCCCCCGCAGCCTTTTTCTCTCATTATTCACAGCCTGTTCGATCAACTGTATTGTTGCTGGCGTCATCCGTGAACCGTCATCTTCCACATCTAAAACCATTCTGCCCCCCAAAGTGACTACGGGGGCCATCACTGACGCCGTCGGATACGGCGGGGGCGCAAATACATACTGTCCCGAGCTCGGCAACTGTGGATAAACGCCTCTAAAACATTCCGCCTTTTCTCCCTTATCAATCACTTCATCCTCTTTCTTCACTTCATCCTCCCTCTTTTCCTCTCTTATCGCTGCCAGCGCAGTCGCAATAGTCGCCAATTGGTGAATGCCCCGTCTATCATTCTCTACATCTTTAACTTCTTTTCCAAGTTTATGACGCTTTCGCCATCCGACTCGGCTCTGTTCCTCCTCCATATCTTGAATATTTGCCAACATTCTGCTCTCCTTTTCCTGTAACTGCCGCGCTAACTTCGACATATCCCATGTTCCAGGTTCTCCGCGAAACAATTCATCCTTCTTTAATTTCCGAAACAACTTCTGACACCGTTCTCTTTCCTTCTTAATTCTCTTACTTTCTATTCCACTAATCAACTGTGATTCCATCTTAGCGTAATGACCATTAATCTCCGACCAGACTTCAGCGGACCCGAGACCATTATCACACTTTCTCTTATCTGCCATCCTTAAATCCACTCGCGCGTGTCCTAATCACTTCTCTTGCAGTCCAATTTTAGTTTTTACATTCACACCGCTTCCACACTGATACGTAAATCCCAGATTTTAAACCGTATCGATACGTAAATCCCAGATTTTAAACCGTATCTAACCACGAATAGTTCCAAACTATTCTAGTAGGTAAATCCCAGATTTTAAACCCTACTAACGTCCACACTGTTACACTTTTACGCCGTTCCGCTCCTCCTTCCTCTTATAATTTAGCGTTGCCAATGTGCAGAATTTGAAAAAGAATCTGCTTACCTTATTTGACTGTGGGCCCAAGAGAAAAGACGGTCGGAGGTATGGCTTCTTTATCAGGTCGTCACCTGGTGTGGACGTGGATCCCAGATCCCCGAGTCCCAGACTCTTGTGTTTTTTCTCGAAGTCCCGGACTTCTTTTTACCTCTCTTGCATCACGTCGGGGTCACCATAAATTGTTGGAATTTATTTCTATATTAATATAAACTCAAGTTAATAATCTGACTCCAATTTGTGACCTTACCAAACTATCACCCATCCAACAATAGCGTGCTCGTTCTGCAATAGAAAGGTATCAGGAAGCCGGCATTTTCACACACGAGTGGATTTATTCCTAACACTCAAATCTAATACGAAACAGCTGGGGTCCCGGGTCCCTATCAATACAATTCTATACGTCTCTGTCTCAAGCAGCCGACGTAGTCTCATCCGAGTTGCCCCAGTGAATAGTTATACTACACAGTATTTAAATGACACAGAAACAAAGGCATCCTGACATTATTCTATTGGCTACGTGTTTTCTGCAGTTTAACTTTAGCTTGCTTTTCATTGGCCGATCTTCATCCGCAGCGTCACTGGATGGCTTCTCCTGTTTTGTACTTTTCCCCCCCGGTGTAAAACAAATGTGATTTACAACATACTTTGAGCTTATCGCGGCTCTGCATCTCCCCTTGCAATTAGCATCCTTTGTTCTGAAACATTCCATTCCTGCAACCCCCACTTGCATCACACATCCTGTATTTCACCCCCATTCACACAAACTCTTATATTCCTTTAGGTTACAAACTAGGGTTTTACATTAGGGTTAGGGTTTCAAACTAGGGTTTTACATTAGGGTTAGGGTTTAAAACAGGAAGATTAAATTAGGGTTAGGGTTTCAAACTAGGGTTTTACATTAGGGTTAGGGTTTCAAATTAGGGTTTTACATTAGGGTAAGGGTTACAAAACAGGGGTTTAAAATTAGGGTTGGGGTTTCAAACTAGGTTTTTACATTAGGGTTAGGGTTTCAAACAAGGGTTTTACATTAGGGTTAGTGTTTCAAACAGGGGTTTCAAATTAAGAGTTAGGCTTTCAAACTAGGTTTTCAAATTAGGGTTAGGGTTTCAAACTAGGGTTTTACATTAAGGTTAGGGTTTCCAACTAGGGTTTACATTAGGGTTAGGGTTTCAAACTAGGGTTTTACATTAGGGTTAGGGTTTCAAACTAGGGTTTAACATTAGGGTTAGTTTTTCAAACTAGGGTTTTACATTAGGTTAAGGGTTACAAACTAGGGTTTTACATTAGGGTTAGGGTTTCAAAAAAGGTGTTTAAAATTAGGGTTCGGGTTTCAAACTAGGTTTTTACATTAGGGTTAGGGTTTCAAACACGGGTTTTACATTAGGGTTAGGGTTTCAAACTAAGGTTTAACATTATGGTACGGGTTTAAAAATAGGGTTTTGAATTAGGGTTAGGGTTACAAATTAGGGTTTTAAATTAGGGTTAGGGTTTAAAACAGGGGGATTGAATTAGTTTTAGGGTTTCAAACTAGGGTTTTACATTAGGGTTAGGGTTTCAAACTAGGGTTTTACATTATGGTTAGGGTTTTAAACAGGAAGATTAAATTAGGGTTAGGGTTTCAAACTAGGGTTTTACATTAGGGTTAGAGTTTCAAACTAGGGTTTTACATTAGGGTTAGGTTTTCAAACAGGGGTTTAACATTAGGGTTAGGGTTTCAAACTAGGGTTTTACATTAGGGTTAGGGTTACAAACTAGGGTTTTACATTAGGGTTAGGCTTTCAAAACATGGGTTTAAAATTAGGATTAGGGTTTCAAACTTGGGTTTTACATTAGGGTTAGGGTTTAAAACTTGGGTTTCAAATTAGGGTCGGGGTTTCAAACGAGGGTTTTACATTAGGTTTAGGGTTTCAAACTAGGGTTTTACATTAGGGTTAGGGTTTCAAACAGGGGTTTCAAATTAGGGTTAGGCTTTAAAACTAGGGTTTAAATTAGGGTTAGGGTTTCAAACTAGGGTTTTACATTAGGGTAAGGGTTTCAAACTAGGGTTTAACATTAGGGTTAGGGTTTCAAACTAGGGTTTTACATTAGGGTTAGGGTTACAAAACAGGGGTTTAAAATTAGGGTTAGGCTTTCAAACTAGGGTTTAAATTAGGGTTAGGGTTTCAAACTAGGGTTTTACATTAGGGTAAGGGTTTCAAACTAGGGTTTATTATTAGGGTTAGGGTTTCAAACTAGGGTTTTACATTAGGGTTAGGGTTTCAAACAAGGGTTTTACATTAGGGTTAGGGTTTCAAACAGGGGTTTCAAATTAGGGTTAGGCTTTCAAACGAGGGTTTCAAATTAGGGTTAGGGTTTCAAACTAGGGTTTTACATTAGGGTTAGGGTTTCAAACTAGGGTTTACATTAGGTTTAGGGTTTCAAACTAGGGTATTACATTAGGGTTAGGGTTTCAAACTAGGGTTTTACATTAGGGTAAGTGTTACAAACTAGGGTTTTACATTAGGGTTAGGGTTTCAAAACAGGTGTTTAAAATTAGGGTTCGGGTTTCAAACTAGGTTTTTACATTAGGGTTAGGGTTTCAAAAAAGGTGTTTAAAATTAGGGTTCGGGTTTCAAACTAGGTTTTTACATTAGGGTTAGGGTTTCAAACACGGGTTTTACATTAGGGTTAGGGTTTAAAACTAAGGTTTAACATTATGGTACGGGTTTAAAAATAGGGTTTTGAATTAGGGTTAGGGTTACAAATTAGGGTTTTAAATTAGGGTTAGGGTTTAAAACAGGGGGATTGAATTAGGTTTAGGGTTTCAAACTAGGGTTTTACATTAGAGTTAGGGTTTCAAACTAGGGTTTTACATTATGGTTAGGGTTTTAAACAGGAAGATTAAATTAGGGTTAGGGTTTCAAACTAGGGTTTTACATTAGGGTTAGAGTTTCAAACTAGGGTTTTACATTAGGGTTAGGTTTTCAAACAGGGGTTTAACATTAGGGTTAGGGTTTCAAACTAGGGTTTTACATTAGGGTTAGGGTTACAAACTAGGGTTTTACATTAGGGTTAGGCTTTCAAAACATGGGTTTAAAATTAGGATTAGGGTTTCAAACTTGGGTTTTACATTAGGGTTAGGGTTTAAAACTTGGGTTTCAAATTAGGGTCGGGGTTTCAAACGAGGGTTTTACATTAGGTTTAGGGTTTCAAACTAGGGTTTTACATTAGGGTTAGGGTTTCAAACAGGGGTTTCAAATTAGGGTTAGGCTTTCAAACTAGGGTTTAAATTAGGGTTAGGGTTTCAAACTAGGGTTTTACATTAGGGTAAGGGTTTCAAACTAGGGTTTAACATTAGGGTTAGGGTTTCAAACTAGGGTTTTACATTAGGGTTAGGGTTACAAAACAGGGGTATAAAATTAGGGTTAGGCTTTCAAACTAGGGTTTAAATTAGGGTTAGGGTTTCAAACTAGGGTTTTACATTAGGGTAAGGGTTTCAAACTAGGGTTTATTATTAGGGTTAGGGTTTCAAACTAGGGTTTTACATTAGGGTTAGGGTTTCAAACAAGGGTTTTACATTAGGGTTAGGGTTTCAAACAGGGGTTTCAAATTAGGGTTAGGCTTTCAAACGAGGGTGTCAAATTAGGGTTAGGGTTTCAAACTAGGGTTTTACATTAGGGTTAGGGTTTCAAACTAGGGTTTACATTAGGTTTAGGGTTTCAAACTAGGGTATTACATTAGGGTTAGGGTTTCAAACTAGGGTTTAACATTAGGGTTAGGGTTTCAAACTAGGGTTTTACATTAGGGTAAGTGTTACAAACTAGGGTTTTACATTAGGGTTAGGGTTTAAAAACAGGTGTTTAAAATTAGGGTTCGGGTTTCAAACTAGGTTTTTACATTAGGGTTAGGGTTTCAAACACGGGTTTTACATTAGGTTTAGGGTTTCTAACTAGGTTTTCAAATTAGGGTTAGGGTTTCAAACTAGGGTTTTACATTAGGGTTAGGGTTTCAAACTAAGGTTTAACATTATGGTACGGGTTTTAAACAGGAAGATTAAATTAGGGTTAGGGTTTCAAACTAGGGTTTTACATTAGGGTTAGAGTTTCAAACTAGGGTTTTACATTAGGGTTAGGTTTTCAAACAGGGGTTTAACATTAGGGTTAGGGTTTCAAACTAGGGTTTTACATTAGGGTTAGGGTTACAAACTAGGGTTTTACATTAGGGTTAGGCTTTCAAAACATGGGTTTAAAATTAGGATTAGGGTTTCAAACTTGGGTTTCAAATTAGGGTCGGGGTTTCAAACGAGGGTTTTACATTAGGTTTAGGGTTTCAAACTAGGGTTTTACATTAGGGTTAGGGTTTCAAACAGGGGTTTCAAATTAGGGTTAGGCTTTCAAACTAGGGTTTAAATTAGGGTTAGGGTTTCAAACTAGGGTTTTACATTAGGGTAAGGGTTTCAAACTAGGGTTTAACATTAGGGTTAGGGTTTCAAACTAGGGTTTTACATTAGGGTTAGGGTTACAAAACAGGGGTATAAAATTAGGGTTAGGCTTTCAAACTAGGGTTTAAATTAGGGTTAGGGTTTCAAACTAGGGTTTTACATTAGGGTAAGGGTTTCAAACTAGGGTTTATTATTAGGGTTAGGGTTTCAAACTAGGGTTTTACATTAGGGTTAGGGTTTCAAACAAGGGTTTTACATTAGGGTTAGGGTTTCAAACAGGGGTTTCAAATTAGGGTTAGGCTTTCAAACGAGGGTTTCAAATTAGGGTTAGGGTTTCAAACTAGGGTTTTACATTAGGGTTAGGGTTTCAAACTAGGGTTTACATTAGGTTTAGGGTTTCAAACTAGGGTATTACATTAGGGTTAGGGTTTCAAACTAGGGTTTAACATTAGGGTTAGGGTTTCAAACTAGGGTTTTACATTAGGGTAAGTGTTACAAACTAGGGTTTTACATTAGGGTTAGGGTTTCAAAACAGGTGTTTAAAATTAGGGTTCGGGTTTCAAACTAGGTTTTTACATTAGGGTTAGGGTTTCAAACACGGGTTTTACATTAGGTTTAGGGTTTCTAACTAGGTTTTCAAATTAGGGTTAGGGTTTCAAACTAGGGTTTTACATTAGGGTTAGGGTTTCAAACTAAGGTTTAACATTATGGTACGGGTTTTAAAATAGGGTTTTGAATTAGGGTTAGGGTTACAAACTAGGGTTTTACATTAGGGTTAGGGTTTAAAACAGGGGGATTAAATTAGGGTTAGGATTTCAAACTAGGGTTTTACATTAGGGTTAGTGTTTCAAACTAGGGTTTTACATTATGGTTAGGGTTTTAAACAGGAAGATTAAATTAGGGTTAGGGTTTCAAACTAGGGTTTCAAATTAGGGTTAGGCTTTCAAACGAGGGTTTCAAATTAGGGTTAGGGTTTCAAACTAGGGTTTTACATTAGGGTTAGGGTTTCAAACTAGGGTTTACATTAGGTTTAGGGTTTCAAACTAGGGTATTACATTAGGGTTAGGGTTTCAAACTAGGGTTTAACATTAGGGTTAGGGTTTCAAACTAGGGTTTTACATTAGGGTAAGTGTTACAAACTAGGGTTTTACATTAGGGTTAGGGTTTCAAAACAGGTGTTTAAAATTAGGGTTCGGGTTTCAAACTAGGTTTATACATTAGGGTTAGGGTTTCAAACACGGGTTTTACATTAGGTTTAGGGTTTCTAACTAGGTTTTCAAATTAGGGTTAGGGTTTCAAACTAGGGTTTTACATTAGGGTTAGGGTTTCAAACTAAGGTTTAACATTATGGTACGGGTTTCAAAATAGGATTTTGAATTAGGGTTAGGGTTACAAACTAGGGTTTTACATTAGGGTTAGGGTTTAAAACAGGGGGATTAAATTAGGGTTAGGATTTCAAACTAGGGTTTTACATTAGGGTTAGTGTTTCAAACTAGGGTTTTACATTATGGTTAGGGTTTAAAACAGGAAGATTAAATTAGGGTTAGGGTTTCAAACTAGGGTTTTACATTAGGGTTAGGGTTTCAAACTAGGGTTTTTCATTAGGGTTAGGGTTTCAAACTAGGGTTTAACATTAGGGTTAGGGTTTCAAACTAGGGTTTTACATTAGGGTTAGGGTTACAAACTAGGCTTTTACATTAGGGTTAGGGTTTCAAAACATGGGTTTAAAATTAGGATTAGGGTTTCAAATTTGGGTTTTACATTAGGGTTAGGGTTTAAAACTTGGGTTTCAAATTAGGGTAGGGGTTTCAAACAAGGGTTTTACATTAGGTTTAGGGTTTCAAACTAGGGTTTAACATTATGGTAAGGGTTTCAAAATAGTGTTTTACATTAGGGTTAGGGTTACAAACTAGGGTTTTACATTAGGGTTAGGGTTTCAAAACAGGGGTTTAAAATTAGGATTAGGGTTTCAAACTTGGGTTTTACATTAGGGTTAGGGTTTAAAACAGGGGGATTGAATTAGGGTTAGGGTTTCAAACTAGGGTTTTACATTAGGGTTAGGGTTTCAAACTAGGCTTTTACATTAGTGTTAGGGTTTCAAATAGGGGTTTCAAATTAGTGTTAGGCTTTCAAACTAGGGTTTAAATTAGGGTTTCAAACTAGGGTTTAAATTAGGGTTTCAAACTAGGGTTTTACATTAGGGTTAGGGTTTCAAACAAGGGTTTAACATTAAGGTTAGGGTTTCAAACTTGGGTTTCAAATGATGGTTGGGGTTTCAAACTAGGGTTTCAAATTAGGGTTAGGGTTTCAAACTAGGGTTTTACATTATGGTTAGGGTTTTAAACAGGAGGATTAAATTAGGGTTAGGGTTTCAAACTAGGGTTTTACATTAGGGTTAGGGTTTCAAACTAGGGTTTTACATTAGGGTTAGGGCTTCAAACAGGGGTTACAAATTAGGGTTAGACTTTCAAACTAGGGTTTAAATTAGGGTTAGGGTTTCAAACTAGGGTTTTACATTAGGGTTAGGGTTTCAAACTAGGGTTTAACATTAGGGTTAGGGTTTCAAACTAGGGTTTTACATTAGGGTTAGGGTTACAAACTAGGATTTTACATTAGGGTTAGGGTTTCAAAACAGGGGTTTAAAATTAGGATTAGGGTTTCAAACTTGGGTTTTACATTAGGGTTAGGGTTTAAAACTTGGGTTTCAAATGATGGTTGGGGTTTCAAACGAGGGTTTTACATTAGTGTTAGGGTTTCAAACTAGGGTTTTACATTAGGGTTAGGGTTACAAACTAGGGTTTCAAATTAGGGTTAGGCTTTCAAACTAGGGTTTCAAATTAGGGTTAGGTTTTCAAACTAGGGTTTTACATTAGGGTTAGGGTTACAAACTAGGGTTATAAATTAGGGTTAGGGTTTCAAACTAGGGTTTCAAACTAGTGTTTTACATTAGGTTTAGGGTTTCAAACTAGGGTTTAACATTATGGTAAGGGTTTCAAAATAGTGTTTTACATTAGGGTTAGTGTTACAAACTAGGGTTTTACATTAGGGTTAGGGTTTAAAACAGGGGGATTAAATTAGGGTTAGGGTTTCAAACTAGGGTTTTACATTTGGGTTAGGGATTCAAACTAGGGTTTTACATTAGGGTTAGGGTTTAAAACAGGGGGATTAAATAAGGGTTAGGGTTTCAAACTAGGGTTTTACATTAGGGTTAGGGTTTCAAACTAGGGTTTTACATTAGGGTTAGTGTTTCAAATAGGGGTTTCAAATTAGTGTTAGGCTTTCAAACTAGGGTTTAAATTAGGGTTTCAAACTAGGCTTTTACATTAGGGTTAGGGTTTCAAACTAGGGTTTAGCATTAGGGTTACGGTTTCAAACTAGGGTTTTACATTAGGGTTAGGGTTACAAACTAGGGTTTCAAACTAGGGTTTTTCATTAGGTTTAGGGTTAAAAACTAGGGTTTTATATTAGGGTTAGGGTTTCAAACTAGGGTTTCAAACTAGTGTTTTACATTAGTGTTAGGGTTTCAAACTAGGATTTAACATTATGGTACGGGTTTCAAAATAGGGTTTTACATTAGGGTTAGGGTTACAAACTAGGGTTTTACATTAGGGTTAGGGTTTAAAACAGGGGGATTAAATTAGGGTTAGGGTTTCAAACTAGGGTTTTACATTAGGGTTAGGGTTTCAAACTAGGGTTTTACATTAGGGTTAGGGTTTAAAACAGGCAGATTAAATTAGGGTTAGGGTTTCAAACTAGGGTTTTACATTAGGGTTAGGGTTTCAAACTAGGGTTTAACATTAGGGTTAGGGTTTCAAACTAGGTTTTTACATTAGGGTTAGGGTTCAAACACGGGTTTTACATTAGGTTTAGGGTTTCTAACTAGGGTTCCAAATTAGGGTTAGGACTTCAAACTAGGGTTTTACATTAGGGTTAGGGTTTCAAACTAGGGTTTTACATTAGGCTAAGGGTTTAAAACTAGGGTTTCAAATTAGGGTTAGGACTTCAAACTATGGTTTTACATTAGGGTTAGTGTTTCAAACTAGGGTTTTACATTAGGGTTAGGGTTTAAAACAGGGGTTTTAAATTAGGGTTAGGGTTAAAAACTAGGGTGTCAAATTAGGGTTAGGTTTTCAAACTAGGGTTTTACATTAGGGTTAGGGTTTTAAACAGGGAGATTAATTTAGGGTTAGGGTTTCAAACTAGGGTTTTACATTAGGGTTAGGGTTTAAAACTAGGGTTTCAAATTAGGGTTGGGGTTTCAAACTACGGTTTTACATTAGGTTTAGGGTTTAAAACAGGTTTTTTTTTAATTAGGGTTAGGGTTTCAAATGAGGGTTTTACATTAGGGTTAGGGTTTCAAACTAGGGTTTCAAATTAGGGTTAGGGTTTCAAACTATGGTTTCAAATTAGGGTTAGGTTTTCAAACTAGGGTTTTACATTAGGGTTAGGGTTTAAAACAGGGGAATTAAATTAGGGTTAGGGTTTCAAACAAGGGTTTTACATTAGGGTTAGTGTTTCAAACTAGGGTTTTACATTAGGGTTAGGGTTTCAAACAGGGGTTTCAAATTTGGGTTAGGTTTTCAAACTAGGTTTTTATATTAGGGTAAGGGTTTAAAACATGGGGATTAAATTAGTGTTAGGGTTTAAAACTAGGGTTTCAAATCAGGGTTGGGGTTTCAAACTAGGGTTTTACATTAGGTTTAGGGTTTCAAACTAGGTTTTCACATTAGGTTTAGGGTTTCAAACTAGGTTTTCAAATTAGGGTTAGGACTTCAAACTAGGGTTGTACATTAGGGTTAGGGTTTCAAACTAGGGTTTTACATTAGGGTTATGGTTTCAAACTAGGGTTTCAAATTAGGGTTAGGTTTTCAAACTAGGGTTTTATATTAGGGTTAGGGTTTACAACTAGGGTTTACATTATGGTTAGTGTTTCAAACTAGGGTTTAACATTAGGGTTAGGGTTTCAAACTAGGGTTTTACATTAGGGTTAGGGTTTCAAACAAGGGTTGTACATTAGGGTTAGGGATTCAAACAAGGGTTTTACATTAGGGTTAGGGTTGCAAACTAGGGTTTCAAAATTAGCGTTAGGGTTTCAAACTAGGGTTTTATATTAGGGTTAGGGTTTTCAACCTAGGGTTTTACATTAGGGTTAGGACTTCAAACTAGGGTTTTACATTAGGGTTAGGGTTTCAAACTAGGGTTTTACATTAGGGTAAGGGTTTAAAACTAGGGTTTCAAATTAGGGTTTGGGTTTCAAACTAGGGTTTTATATTAGGGTAAGGGTTTAAAACATGGGGATTAAATTAGGGTTAAGGTTTCAAACTAGGGTTTTACATAAGGGTTAGTGTTTCTAACTACGGTTTCAAATTAGGTTTGGGGTTTCAAACTAGGGTTTTACATTAGGGTTAGGGTTTCAAACTAGGGTTTCAAATTAGGGTTAGGGTTTCAAACTATGGTTTCAAATTAGGGTTAGGTTTTCAAACTAGGGTTTTACATTAGGGTTAGGGTTTAAAACAGGGGAATTAAATTAGGGTTAGGGTTTCAAACAAGGGTTTTACATTAGGGTTAGTGTTTCAAACTAGGGTTTTACATTAGGGTTAGGGTTTCAAACTAGGGTTTTACATTAGGGTAAGGGTTTAAAACTAGGGTTTCAAATTAGGGTTTGGGTTTCAAACTAGGGTTTTACATTAGGTTTAGGGTTTCAAACTAGGTTTGGGGTTTCAACCTAGGTTTTTAGATAAGGGTTAGGGTTTCAAAAGAGGGTTTTAAATTAGGTTTAGGGTTTCAAACTAGTATTTTACTTTAGGGTTAGGGTTTCAAACTAGTTTTTCAAATTAGGGTTGGGGTTTCAAACTAGGGTTTCAAATTAGGTTTGGGGTTTCAAACTAGATTTTCACATTAGGGTTAGGGTTTCAAACTTTTTTTTCAAATTAGGGTTAGTGTTTCAAACTAGGGTTTTACATTAGGGTTAGTATTTCTAACTATAGGTTTCAAATTAGGTTTGGGGTTTCAAACTAGGGTTTTACATTAGGGTTAGGGTTTCAAACAAGGGTTTTACATTAGGGTTAGTGTTTCAAACTAGGGTTTAACATTAGGGTTAGGGTTTTAAACTAGGGTTTTACTATAGGGTTAGGGTTTCAAACAAGGGTTTTACATTAGGGTTAGTGTTTCAAACTAGGGTTTTACATTAGGGTTAGGGTTTCAAAAAGGGGTTTCAAATTAGGGTTAGGTATTCAAACTAGGTTTTTATATTAGGGTAAGGGTTTAAAACATGGGGATTAAATTAGGGTTAAGGTTTCAAACTAGGGTTTTACATAAGGGTTAGTGTTTCTAACTACGGTTTCAAATTAGGTTTGGGGTTTCAAACTAGGGTTTTACATTAGGGTTAGTGTTTCAAACCAGGGTTTTACTTTAGGGTTAGGGTTTTAAACTAGGGTTTTAAATTAGGGTTAGGATTTAAAACTAGGGTATTACATTAGGGTAAGGGTTTCAAACTAGTTTTTAAAATTAGGGTTGGGGTTTCAAAGTAGGGTTTCAAATTAGGTTTGGGGATTCAAACTAGAGTTTTACTTTAGGGTTAGGGTTACAAATTAGGGATTCAAATTAGGGTTTCAAATTAGGGTTTCAAATTAGGGTATAGAGTTTCAAACTAGGGTTTTACATTAGGGTTAGGGTTTCAAACTAGGCTTTAACATTAGGGTTAAGATTTCAAACTAGGGTTTTAAGTTGGGTTTAGGGTTTCAAACTAGGGTTTTACATTAGGGTTAGGATTTCAAACTAGGGTTTCAATTTAGGGTTTCAAACTAGGGTTTTACATTAGGGTTAGGATTTCAAACTGGGGTTTTATATTAGCGTTTCCAAATAGGATTAGGGTTTTAAACTAGGGTTTTAAATTATGGTAAGGGTTTCAAACTAGGATCATACATTAGGGTTAGGGTTTCAAACTAGGGTTTAACATTAGGGTTAGGGTTTCAAACTAGGGTTTTAATTTAGGGTTTCAAACTAGGGTTTTACATTAGGGTTAGGATTTTAAACTGGGGTTTTATATTAGCGTTTCCAAATAGGATTAGGGTTTTAAACTAGTGTTTTACATTATGGTAAGGGTTTCAAACTAGGATCATACATTAGGGTTAGGGTTTCAAACTAGGGTTTAAAATTAGGTTTAGGGTTTAAAACTTGGGTTTACATTAGGGTTAGGGTTTCAAACTAGTTTTTCAAATTAGGGTTAGTGTTTCAAACTAGGGTTTTACATTAGGGTTAGTGTTTCTAACTACGGTTTCAAATTAGGTTTGGGGTTTCAAACTAGGGTTTTAAATTAGGGTTAGGGTTTCAAACCAGGGTTTTACATTAGGGTTAGGGTTTTAAACTAGGGTTTTAAATTAGGGTTAGGATTTAAAACTAGGGTATTACATTAGGGTAAGGGTTTCAAACTAGGGTTTTACATTAGGGTTAGGGTTCCAAATAGGATTAGGATTTTAAACTAGGTTTTTACATTAGGGTTAGGGTTTCAAACTAGTTTTTCACATTAGGGTTAGGGTTTCAAAGTAGGGTTTTACATTAGGGTTAGGGTTTCAAACTAGTGTTTTACATTAGGGTTAGTTTTTCAAACTAGGGTTTTACATTAGGGTTAGGGTTTCAAACTAGTGTTTTACATTAGGGTTAGTTTTTCAAACTAGGGTTTTACATTAGGGTTAGGGTTTCAGACAAGGGTTTTACATTAGGGTTAGTGTTTCACACTAGTTTTTCCAATTAGGGTTAGTGTTTCAAACTAGGGTTTTACATTAGGGTTAGAGTTTCAAACTACGGTTTCAAATTAGGTTTGGGGTTTCAAACTAGGGTTTTACATTAGGGTTAGTGTTTCGACCAAGGGTTTTACATTAGTGTTATTGTTTCAAACTAGCGTTTTACATAAGGGTTAGAGTTTCAAACTAGGGTTTTAATTTAGGGTTAGGGTTTCAAACTAGGGTTTGACATTAGGGTTAGGGTTTCAAACTAGGCTTTAACATTAGGGTTAGGATTTCAAACTAGGGTTTTAAATTGGGCTTAGGGTTTCAAACTAGGGTTTTACATTAGGGTTAGGATTTCAAACTAGGGTTTTACATTAGGGTAAGGGTTTCAAACTAGGATCATACATTAGGGTTAGGGTTTCAAACTAGGGTTTCAAATTAGGTTTAGGGTTTCAAACTTTGGTTTTACATTAGGGTTAGGGTTTCAAACTAGGGTTTCAAATAAGGGTTAGGTTTTCAAACTAGGGTTTTACATTAGGGTTAGGGTTTCAAACTAGGATTTTATATTAGGGTTTCCAAATAGGATTAGGTTTTTAAACTAGGGTTTTACATTAGGGTTAGTTTTTCAAACTAGTTTTTCACATTAGGGTTAGGGTTTCAAACTAGTTTTTCAAATTAGGGTTAGTGTTTCAAACTAGGGTTTTACATTAGCGTTAGTGTTTCTAACTACGGTTTCAAATTAGGTTTGGGGTTTCAAACTAGGGTTTTACATTAGGGTTAGGGTTTCAAACCAGGGTTTTACATTAGGGTTAGGGTTTTAAACTAGGGTTTTAAATTAGGGTTAGGATTTAAATCTAGGGTATTACATTAGGGTAATGGTTTCAAACTAGGGTTTTACATTAGGGTTAGGGTTCCAAATAGGATTAGGATTTTAAACTAGGTTTTTACATTAGGGTTAGGGTTTCAAACTAGTTTTTCACATTTGGGTTAGTGTTTCAAAGTAGGGTTTTACATTAGGGTTAGGATTTCAAACTAGTTTTTCAAATTAGGGTTGGGGTTTGAAACTAGGGTTTTACATTAGGGTTAGGGTTTCAAACTAGGGTTTTACATTAAGGTTAGGGTTACAAACTAGGGTTTTACATTAGGGTTAGGGTTTCAAACTAGTGTTTTACATTAGGGTTAGTTTTTCAAACTAGGGCTTTACATTAGGGTTAGGGTTTCAAACTAGGGTTTCAAATTAGGGTAAGATTTTAAAATTGGGTTTTACATTCGGGTAAGGGTTTCAAACTAGTTTTTAAAATTAGGGTTGGGGTTTCAAATTAGGTTTGGGGTTTCAAACTAGAGTTTTACTTTAGGGTTAGGGTTTAAAATTACGGTTTCAAATTAAGGTATAGTGTTTCAAACTAGGGTTTTACATTAGGTTTAGGGTTTCAAACTAGGGTTTCAAATTAGGGTTAGGGTTTCAAATTAGTGTTTTACTTTAGGGTTAGGGTTTCAAACTAGGGTTTTACATTAGGGTTAGGGTTTCAAACTAGGGTTTCAAATAAGGGTTAGGTTTTCAAACTAGGGTTTTACATTAGGGTTAGGGTTTCAAACTAGTTTTTCACATTAGGGTTAGGGTTTCAAACTAGTTTTTCAAATTAGGGTTAGTGTTTCAAACTAGGGTTTTACATTAGGGTTAGTGTTTCTAACTACGGTTTCAAATTAGGTTTGGGGTTTCAAACTAGGGTTTTAAATTAGGGTTAGGGTTTCAAACCAGGGTTTTACATTAGGGTTAGGGTTTTAAACTAGGGTTTTAAATTAGGGTTAGGATTTAAAACTAGGGTATTACATTAGGGTAAGGGTTTCAAACTAGGGTTTTACATTAGGGTTAGGGTTCCAAATAGGATTAGGATTTTAAACTAGGTTTTTACATTAGGGTTAGGGTTTCAAACTAGTTTTTCACATTAGGGTTAGGGTTTCAAAGTAGGGTTTTACATTAGGGTTAGGGTTTCAAACTAGTGTTTTACATTAGGGTTAGTTTTTCAAACTAGGGTTTTACATTAGGGTTAGGGTTTCAGACAAGGGTTTTACATTAGGGTTAGAGTTTCAAACTACGGTTTCAAATTAGGTTTGGGGTTTCAAACTAGGGTTTTACATTAGGGTTAGTGTTTCGACCAAGGGTTTTACATTAGTGTTATTGTTTCAAACTAGGGTTTTACATAAGGGTTAGAGTTTCAAACTAGGGTTTTAATTTAGGGTTAGGGTTTCAAACTAGGGTTTGACATTAGGGTTAGGGTTTCAAACTAGGCTTTAACATTAGGGTTAGGATTTCAAACTAGGGTTTTAAATTGGGCTTAGGGTTTCAAACTAGGGTTTTACATTAGGGTTAGGATTTCAAACTAGGGTTTTACATTAGGGTAAGGGTTTCAAACTAGGATCATACATTAGGGTTAGGGTTTCAAACTAGGGTTTCAAATTAGGTTTAGGGTTTCAAACTTTGGTTTTACATTAGGGTTAGGGTTTCAAACTAGGGTTTCAAATTAGGGTTAGGTTTTCAAACTAGGGTTTTACATTAGGGTTAGGGTTTCAAACTAGGATTTTATATTAGGGTTTCCAAATAGGATTAGGTTTTTAAACTAGGGTTTTACATTAGGGTTAGTTTTTCAAACTAGTTTTTCACATTAGGGTTAGGGTTTCAAACTAGTTTTTCAAATTAGGGTTAGTGTTTCAAACTAGGGTTTTACATTAGCGTTAGTGTTTCTAACTACGGTTTCAAATTAGGTTTGGGGTTTCAAACTAGGGTTTTACATTAGGGTTAGGGTTTCAAACCAGGGTTTTACATTAGGGTTAGGGTTTTAAACTAGGGTTTTAAATTAGGGTTAGGATTTAAATCTAGGGTATTACATTAGGGTAATGGTTTCAAACTAGGGTTTTACATTAGGGTTAGGGTTCCAAATAGGATTAGGATTTTAAACTAGGTTTTTACATTAGGGTTAGGGTTTCAAACTAGTTTTTCACATTTGGGTTAGTGTTTCAAAGTAGGGTTTTACATTAGGGTTAGGATTTCAAACTAGTTTTTCAAATTAGGGTTGAGGTTTGAAACTAGGGTTTTACATTAGGGTTAGGGTTTCAAACTAGGGTTTTACATTAAGGTTAGGGTTACAAACTAGGGTTTTACATTAGGGTTAGGGTTTCAAACTAGTGTTTTACATTAGGGTTAGTTTTTCAAACTAGGGCTTTACATTAGGGTTAGGGTTTCAAACTAGGGTTTCAAATTAGGGTAAGATTTTAAAATTGGGTTTTACATTCGGGTAAGGGTTTCAAACTAGTTTTTAAAATTAGGGTTGGGGTTTCAAATTAGGTTTGGGGTTTCAAACTAGAGTTTTACTTTAGGGTTAGGGTTTAAAATTACGGTTTCAAATTAAGGTATAGTGTTTCAAACTAGGGTTTTACATTAGGGTTAGGGTTTCAAACTAGGGTTTCAAATTAGGGTTAGGGTTTCAAACTAGTGTTTTACTTTAGGGTTAGGGTTTCAAACTAGGGTTTTACATTAGGGTTAGGGTTTCAAACTAGCGTTTTACATTAGGGTTAGGGTTTCAATCTAGGGTTTTACATTAGGGTTAGGGTTTCAAACGAGGGTTTCAAATTAGGGTTGGGGTTTCAAACTAGGGTTTCAAATTAGGCTTGAGGTTTTAAACTAGGATTTTACATTAGGGTTAGGGTTTCAAACTAGGGTTTTACATTAGGGTTAGAGTTTCGAACTTGGGTTTTATATTAGGATTAGGGTTTCAAACTAGTGTTTTACATTAGGGTTAGTTTTTCAAACTAGGGCTTTACATTAGGGTTAGTTTTTCAAACTAGGGCTTTACATTAGGGTTAGGGTTTCAAACTAGGGTTTCAAATTAGGGTAAGATTTTAAAATTGGGTTTTACATTCGGGTAAGGGTTTCAAACTAGTTTTTAAAATTAGGGTTGGGGTTTCAAAGTAGGGTTTCAAATTAGGTTTGGGGTTTCAAACTAGATTTTTACTTTAGGGTTAGGGTTTAAAATTACAGTTTCAAATTAAGGTATAGTGTTTCAAACCAGGGTTTTACATTAGGGTTAGGGTTTCAAACTAGGGTTTCAAATTAGGGTTAGGGTTTCAAACTAGTGTTTTACTTTAGGGTTAGGGTTTCAAACTAGGGTTTTACATTAGGGTTAGGGTTTCAAACTAGCGTTTTACATTAGGGTTAGGGTTTCAATCTAGGGTTTTACATTAGGGTTAGGGTTTCAAACGAGGGTTTCAAATTAGGGTTGGGGTTTCAAACTAGGGTTTCAAATCAGGCTTGAGGTTTTAAACTAGGATTTTACATTAGGGTTAGGGTTTCAAACTAGGGTTATATATTAGGGTTTCAAAATAGGATTTTGGTTTCAAACTAGGGTTTTACATTAGGGTTAGAGTTTCGAACTTGGGTTTTATATTAGGATTAGGGTTTCAAACTAGCGTTTTACATTAGGGTTGGGGTTTCAAACTAGGGTTTCAAATTATGGTTAGGGTTTCAAACTAGCGTTTTACATTATGTTGAGGGTTTCAAACTAGGGTTATATATTAAGGTTTCAAAAGAGGATTAGGGTTTCAAACAAGGGTTTTACATTAGGGTAAGGGTTTCAAACTAGGGTTTTAGATTAGGATTAGGGTTTCAAACTAGGGTTTCAAATAAGGGTTAGGGTTTCAAACTAGGGTTTTATATTAGGGTATCCAAACAGGATTAGGGTTTTAAACTAGGTTTTTACATTAGGGTTAGTGTTTCAAACTAGTTTTTCACATTAGGGTTAGGGTTTCAAACTAGTTTTTTAAATTAGGGTTAGTGTTTTAAACTTGGGTTTTACATTAGGGTTAGGGTTTCAAACTAGTTTTTCAAATTAGGGTTAGTGTTCCAAACTAGGGTTTTACATTAGGGTTAGGGTTTCAGACAAGGGTTTTACATTCGGGTTAGTGTTTCACACTAGTTTTTCAAATTAGGATTGGGTTTTCAAACTAGGGTTTTACATTAGGGTCAGGGTTTCAAACTAGGCTTTTACATTAGGGTTAGGGTTTCAAACTAGTTTTTCACATTAGGGTTAGTGTTTTAAACTAGTTTTTCAAATTAGGGTTAGTGTTTCAAACTAGGGTTTTACATTAGGATTAGTGTTTCTAACTACGGTTTCAAATTAGGCTAAGGGTTCCAAAATTGGGTTTTACATTATGGTAAGGGTTTCAAACTAGTTTTTAAAATTAGGGTTGGGGTTTCAAAGTAGGGTTTCAAATTAGGTTTGGGGATTCAAACTAGAGTTTTACTTTAGGGATTATGTTTCAAATTAGGGTTTCAAATTAGGGTTTCAAATTAGGGTTTCAAATTAGGGTTTCAAATTAGGGTTTCAAATTAGGGTTTCAAATTAGGGTATAGAGTTTCAAACTAGGGTTTTACATTAGGGTTAGGGTTTCAAACTAGGCTTTAACATTAGGGTTAGGATTTCAAACTAGGGTTTTAAGTTGGGTTTAGGGTTTCAAACTAGGGTTTTACATTAGGGTTAGGATTTCAAACTAGGGTTTCAATTTAGAGTTTCAAACTAGGGTTTTACATTAGGGTTAGGATTTCAAACTGGGGTTTTATATTAGCGTTTCCAAATAGGATTAGGGTTTTAAACTAGGGTTTTACATTATGGTAAGGGTTTCAAACTAGGATCATACATTAGGGTTAGGGTTTCAAACTAGGGTTTAAAATAAGGGTTAGGTTTTCAAACTAGGGTTTTACATTAGGGTTAGGGTTTCAAACTAGTTTTTCACATTAGGGTTAGGTTTTCAAACTAGTTTTTCAAATTAGGGTTAGTGTTTCAAACTAGGGTTTTACATTAGGGTTAGGGTTTCAAACTAGTTTTTCAAATTAGTGTTGGGATTTCAAACTAGGGTTTACATTAGGGTAAGGGTTTCAAACTAGTTTTTAAAATTAGGGTTGGGGTTTCAAAGTAGGGTTTCGAATTAGGTTTGGGGTTTCAAACTTGGGTTTTACATTAAGGTAAGGGTTTCAAACTAGTTTTTAAAATTAGGGTTGGGGTTTCAAAGTAGGGTTTCAATTTAGGTTGGGGTTTCAAACTTGGCTTTTACATTAGGGTCAGGGTTTCAAACTAGGGTTTCAAATTGTGGTTAGGGTTTCAAACTAGCGTTTTACATTGGGGTTAGGGTTTCAAAATAGGGTTATATATTAGGGTTAGGGTTTCAAACTAGGGTTTTACATTAGGGTTGGTGTTTCAAATTGTGGTTAGGGTTTCAAACTAGCGTTTTACATTATGGTTAGGGTTTCAAACTAGGGTTTTACATTAGGGTTGGGGTTTCAAACTAGGGTTTCAAATTGTGGTTAGGGTTTCAAACTAGCGTTTTACATTAGGGTTAGGGTTTCAAACTAGTTTTTCACATTAGGGTTAGTGTTTTAAACTATTTTTTCAAATTAGGGTTAGTGTTTCAAACTAGGGTTTTACATAAGGGTTAGAGTTTCAAACTAGGGTTTTAATTTAGGGTTAGGGTTTCAAACTGGGGTTTGACATTAGGGTTAGGGTTTCAAACTAGTTTTTCACATTAGGGTTAGGGTTTCAAACTAGGGTTTTACATTAGGGTTTCAAACTAGTTTTTAAAATTAGGGTTGGGGTTTCAAACTAGGCTTCTACATTAGACTTAGGGTTTCAAACGACAGTTTCAAATTAGGTTTGGGGTTTCAAACTAGGGTTTTACATTAGGGTTAGGGTTTCAAACTAGGGTTTTACATTAGGGTTAGGGTTTCAAACTAGTTTTTAAAATTAGGTTTGGGGTTTCAAACTAGGCTTCTACATTAGGGTTAGGGTTTCAAACTACGGTTTCAAATTAGGTTTGGTGTTTCAAACTAGGGTTTTACATTAGGGTTAGGGTTTCAAACTAGGGTTTCAAATTAGGGTTAGGGTTTCAAACTAGTGTTTTGCTTTAGGGTTAGGGTTTCAAACTAGGGTTTTACATTAGGGTTAGGGTTTCAAACTAGTTTTTCAAATTAGGGTTGGGGTTTCAAACTAGGGTTTCAAATAAGGTTTGGGTTTTCAAACTAGGATTTTACATTAGGGTTGGGGTTACAAACTAGGGTTTTACATTAGGGTTAGGGTTTCAAACTAGTTTTTAAAATTAGGATTGGGGTTTCAAAGTAGGGTTTCGAATTAGGTTTGGGGTTTCAAACTTGGGTTTTACATTAAGGTAAGGGTTTCAAACTAGTTTTTAAAATTAGGGTTGGGGTTTCAAAGTAGGGTTTCAAATTAGGTTGGGGTTTCAAACTTGGCTTTTACATTAGGGTCAGGGTTTCAAACTAGGGTTTCAAATTGTGGTTAGAGTTTCAAACTAGCGTTTTACATTATGGTTAGGGTTTCAAACTAGGGTTATATATTAGGGTTTCAAAAGAGGATTAGGGTTTCAAACAAGGGTTTTACATTATGGTTAGGGTTTCAAACTAGGGTTTCAAATAAGGGTTAGGGTTTCAAACTAGGGTTTAACATTAGGGTTAGGTTTCAAACTAGAGTTTTATATTAGGGTTTCCAAATAGGATTAGGTTTTTAAACTAGGGTTTCACATTAGGGTTAGGGTTTCAAACTAGTTTTTCAAATTAGGGTTAGTGTTTCAAACTTGGGTTTTACATTAGGGTTAGTGTTTCTAATTACGGTTTCAAATTAGGTTTGGGGTTTCAAACTAGGGTTTTACATTAGGGTTAGGGTTTCAAATAAGAGCTTTACATTAGGGTTAGTGTTCCATACTAGGGTTTTACATTAGGGTTATGGTTTCAAACAAGGGTTTTTTACATTAGGATTAGTGTTTCACACTAGTTTTTCAAATTAGGCTCAGGGTTTCAAACTAGGCTTTTACATTAGGGTTAGGGTTTCAAACTAGGGTTTCAAATTAGGGTAAGATTTTAAAATTGGGTTTTACATTCGGGTAAGGGTTTCAAACTAGTTTTTAAAATTAGGGTTGGGGTTTCAAATTAGGTTTGGGGTTTCAAACTAGAGTTTTACTTTAGGGTTAGGGTTTAAAATTACGGTTTCAAATTAAGGTATAGTGTTTCAAACTAGGGTTTTACATTAGGGTTAGGGTTTCAAACTAGGGTTTCAAATTAGGGTTAGGGTTTCAAACTAGTGTTTTACTTTAGGGTTAGGGTTTCAAACTAGGGTTTTACATTAGGGTTAGGGTTTCAAACTAGCGTTTTACATTAGGGTTAGGGTTTCAATCTAGGGTTTTACATTAGGGTTAGGGTTTCAAACGAGGGTTTCAAATTAGGGTTGGGGTTTCAAACTAGGGTTTCAAATTAGGCTTGAGGTTTTAAACTAGGATTTTACATTAGGGTTAGGGTTTCAAACTAGGGTTTTACATTAGGGTTAGAGTTTCGAACTTGGGTTTTATATTAGGATTAGGGTTTCAAACTAGTGTTTTACATTAGGGTTAGTTTTTCAAACTAGGGCTTTACATTAGGGTTAGGGTTTCAAACTAGGGTTTCAAATTAGGGTAAGATTTTAAAATTGGGTTTTACATTCGGGTAAGGGTTTCAAACTAGTTTTTAAAATTAGGGTTGGGGTTTCAAAGTAGGGTTTCAAATTAGGTTTGGGGTTTCAAACTAGAGTTTTACTTTAGGGTTAGGGTTTAAAATTACGGTTTCAAATTAAGGTATAGTGTTTCAAACTAGGGTTTTACATTAGGGTTAGGGTTTCAAACTAGGGTTTCAAATTAGGGTTAGGGTTTCAAACTAGTGTTTTACTTTAGGGTTAGGGTTTCAAACTAGGGTTTTACATTAGGGTTAGGGTTTCAAACTAGCGTTTTACATTAGGGTTAGGGTTTCAATCTAGGGTTTTACATTAGGGTTAGGGTTTCAAACGAGGGTTTCAAATTAGGGTTGGGGTTTCAAACTAGGGTTTCAAATCAGGCTTGAGGTTTTAAACTAGGATTTTACATTAGGGTTAGGGTTTCAAACTAGGGTTATATATTAGGGTTTCAAAATATGATTTTGGTTTCAAACCAGGGTTTTACATTAGGGTTAGAGTTTCGAACTTGGGTTTTATATTAGGATTAGGGTTTCAAACTAGCGTTTTACATTAGGGTTGGGGTTTCAAACTAGGGTTTCAAATTATGGTTAGGGTTTCAAACTAGCGTTTTACATTATGTTGAGGGTTTCAAACTAGGGTTATATATTAAGGTTTCAAAAGAGGATTAGGGTTTCAAACAAGGGTTTTACATTAGGGTAAGGGTTTCAAACTAGGGTTTTAGATTAGGATTAGGGTTTCAAACTAGGGTTTCAAATAAGGGTTAGGGTTTCAAACTAGGGTTTTATATTAGGGTTTCCAAACAGGATTAGGGTTTTAAACTAGGTTTTTACATTAGGTTTAGTGTTTCAAACTAGTTTTTCACATTAGGGTTAGGGTTTCAAACTAGTTTTTTAAATTAGGGTTAGTGTTTTAAACTTGGGTTTTACATTAGGGTTAGGGTTTCAAACTAGTTTTTCAAATTAGGGTTAGTGTTCCAAACTAGGGTTTTACATTAGGGTTAGGGTTTCAGACAAGGGTTTTACATTAGGGTTAGTGTTTCACACTAGTTTTTCAAATTAGGATTGGGTTTTCAAACTAGTGTTTTACATTAGGGTCAGGGTTTCAAACTAGGCTTTTACATTAGGGTTAGGGTTTCAAACTAGTTTTTCACATTAGGGTTAGTGTTTTAAACTAGTTTTTCAAATTAGGGTTAGTGTTTCAAACTAGGGTTTTACATTAGGGTTAGTGTTTCTAACTACGGTTTCAAATTAGGGTAAGGGTTCCAAAATTGGGTTTTACATTATGGTAAAGGTTTCTAACTAGTTTTTAAAATTAGGGTTGGAGTTTCAAAGTAGGGTTTCAAATTAGGTTTGGGGATTCAAACTAGAGTTTTACTTTAGGGATTATGTTTCAAATTAGGGTTTCAAATTAGGGTTTCAAATTAGGGTTTCAAATTAGGGTTTCAAATTAGGGTATAGAGTTTCAAACTAGGGTTTTACATTAGGGTTAGGGTTTCAAACTAGGCTTTAACATTAGGGTTAGGATTTCAAACTAGGGTTTTAAGTTGGGTTTAGGGTTTCAAACTAGGGTTTTACATTAGGGTTAGGATTTCAAACTAGGGTTTCAATTTAGGGTTTCAAACTAGGGTTTTACATTAGGGTTAGGATTTCAAACTGGGGTTTTATATTAGCGTTTCCAAATAGGATTAGGGTTTTAAACTAGGGTTTTACATTATGGTAAGGGTTTCAAACTAGGATCATACATTAGGGTTAGGGTTTCAAACTAGGGTTTAAAATTAGGTTTAGGGTTTAAAACTTGGGTTTTACATTAGGGTTAGGGTTTCAAACTAGGGTTTCAAATAAGGGTTAGGTTTTCAAACTAGGGTTTTACATTAGGGTTAGGGTTTCAAACTAGTTTTTCACATTAGGGTTAGGGTTTCAAACTAGTTTTTCAAATAAGGGTTAGTGTTTCAAACTAGGGTTTTACATTAGGGTTAGGGTTTCAAACTAGTTTTTCAAATTAGTGTTGGGATTTCAAACTAGGGTTTACATTAGGGTAAGGGTTTCAAACTAGTTTTTAAAATTAGGGTTGGGGTTTCAAAGTAGGGTTTCGAATTAGGTTTGGGGTTTCAAACTTGGGTTTTACATTAAGGTAAGGGTTTCAAACTAGTTTTTAAAATTAGGGTTGGGGTTTCAAAGTAGGGTTTCAAAGTAGGGTTTCAATTTAGGTTGGGGTTTCAAACTTGGCTTTTACATTAGGGTCAGGGTTTCAAACTAGGGTTTCAAATTGTGGTTAGGGTTTCAAACTAGCGTTTTACATTGGGGTTAGGGTTTCAAAATAGGGTTATATATTAGGATTAGGGTTTCAAACTAGGGTTTTACATTAGGGTTGGGGTTTCAAACTAGGGTTTCAAATTGTGGTTAGGGTTTCAAACTAGCGTTTTACATTATGGTTAGGGTTTCAAACTAGGGTTTTACATTAGGGTTGGGGTTTCAAACTAGGGTTTCACATTGTGGTTAGGGTTTCAAACAAGCGTTTTACATTAGGGTTAGGGTTTCAAACTAGTTTTTCACATTAGGGTTAGTGTTTTAAACTATTTTTTCAAATTAGGGTTAGTGTTTCAAACTAGGGTTTTACATAAGGGTTAGAGTTTCAAACTAGGGTTTTAATTTAGGGTTAGGGTTTCAAACTGGGGTTTGACATTAGGGTTAGGGTTTCAAACTAGTTTTTCACATTAGGGTTAGGGTTTCAAACTAGGGTTTTACATTAGGGTTTCAAACTAGTTTTTAAAATTAGGGTTGGGGTTTCAAACTAGGCTTCTACATTAGACTTAGGGTTTCAAACGACAGTTTCAAATTAGGTTTGGGGTTTCAAACTAGGGTTTTACATTAGGGTTAGGGTTTCAAACTAGGGTTTTACATTAGGGTTAGGGTTTCAAACTAGGGTTTTACATTAGGGTTAGTTTTTCAAACTAGGGTTTTACATTAGGGTTAGGGTTTCAAACTAGTTTTTAAAATTAGGGTTTGGGTTTCAAACTAGGCTTCTACATTAGGGTTAGGGTTTCAAACTACGGTTTCAAATTAGGTTTGGTGTTTCAAACTAGGTTTTTACATTAGGGTTAGGGTTTCAAACTAGGGTTTCAAATTAGGGTTAGGGTTTCAAACTAGTGTTTTACTTTAGGGTTAGGGTTTCAAACTAGGGTTTTACATTAGGGTTAGGGTTTCAAACTAGTTTTTCAAATTAGGGTTGGGGTTTCAAACTAGGGTTTCAAATAAGGTTTGGGTTTTCAAACTAGGATTTTACATTAGGGTTGGGGTTACAAACTAGGGTTTTACATTAGGGTTAGGGTTTCAAACTAGGGTTTTACATTAGGGTTAGTGTTTCAAACTAGGGTTTTACATTAGGGTTAGGGTTTCAAACTAGTTTTTCAAATTAGTGTTGGGATTTCAAACTTGGGTTTACATTAAGGTAAGGGTTTCAAACTAGTTTTTAAAATTAGGATTGGGGTTTCAAAGTAGGGTTTCGAATTAGGTTTGGGGTTTCAAACTTGGGTTTTACATTAAGGTAAGGGTTTCAAACTAGTTTTTAAAATTAGGGTTGGGGTTTCAAAGTAGGGTTTCAAATTAGGTTGGGGTTTCAAACTTGGCTTTTACATTAGGGTCAGGGTTTCAAACTAGGGTTTCAAATTGTGGTTAGGGTTTCAAACTAGCGTTTTACATTGGGGTTAGGGTTTCAAAATAGGGTTATATATTAGGATTAGGGTTTCAAGCTAGGGTTTTACATTAGGGTTGGGGTTTCAAACTAGGGTTTTACATTACGGTTAGTTTTTCAAACTAGGGTTTTACATTAGGGTTAGGGTTTCAAACTAGTTTTTAAAATTAGGGTTGGGGTTTCAAACTAGGCTTCTACATTAGGGTTAGGGTTTCAAACTACGGTTTCAAATTAGGTTTGGTGTTTCAAACTAGGGTTTTACATTAGGGTTAGGGTTTCAAACTAGGGTTTCAAATTAGGGTTAGGGTTTCAAACTAGTGTTTTACTTTAGGGTTAGGGTTTCAAACTAGGGTTTTACATTAGGGTTAGGGTTTCAAACTAGTTTTTCAAATTAGGGTTGGGGTTTCAAACTAGGGTTTCAAATAAGGTTTGGGTTTTCAAACTAGGATTTTACATTAGGGTTGGGGTTACAAACTAGGGTTTTACATTAGGGTTAGGGTTTCAAACTAGGGTTTTACATTAGGGTTAGTGTTTCAAACTAGGGTTTTACATTAGGGTTAGGGTTTCAAACTAGTTTTTCAAATTAGTGTTGGGATTTCAAACTTGGGTTTACATTAAGGTAAGGGTTTCAAACTAGTTTTTAAAATTAGGATTGGGGTTTCAAAGTAGGGTTTCGAATTAGGTTTGGGGTTTCAAACTTGGGTTTTACATTAAGGTAAGGGTTTCAAACTAGTTTTTAAAATTAGGGTTGGGGTTTCAAAGTAGGGTTTCAAATTAGGTTGGGGTTTCAAACTTGGCTTTTACATTAGGGTCAGGGTTTCAAACTAGGGTTTCAAATTGTGGTTAGGGTTTCAAACTAGCGTTTTACATTGGGGTTAGGGTTTCAAAATAGGGTTATATATTAGGATTAGGGTTTCAAACTAGGGTTTTACATTAGGGTTGTGGTTTCAAACTAGGGTTTCAAATTGTGGTTAGAGTTTCAAACTAGCGTTTTACATTATGGTTAGGGTTTCAAACTAGGGTTATATATTAGGGTTTCAAAAGAGGATTAGGGTTTCAAACAAGGGTTTTACATTATGGTTAGGGTTTCAAACTAGGGTTTCAAATAAGGGTTAGGGTTTCAAACTAGGGTTTAACATTAGGGTTAGGTTTCAAACTAGAGTTTTATATTAGGGTTTCCAAATAGGATTAGGTTTTTAAACTAGGGTTTCACATTAGGGTTAGGGTTTCAAACTAGTTTTTCAAATTAGGGTTAGTGTTTCAAACTTGGGTTTTACATTAGGGTTAGTGTTTCTAACTACGGTTTCAAATTAGGTTTGGGGTTTCAAACTAGGGTTTTACATTAGGGTTAGGGTTTCAAACAAGAGCTTTACATTAGGGTTAGTGTTCCATACTAGGGTTTTACATTAGGGTTATGGTTTCAAACAAGGGTTTTTTACATTAGGATTAGTGTTTCACACTAGTTTTTCCAATTAGGCTCAGGGTTTCAAACTAGGCTTTTACATTAGGGTTAGGGTTTCAAACTAGTTTTTCACATTAGGGTTCGTGTTTTAAACTATTTTTTCAAATTAGGGTTAGTGTTTCAAACTAGGGTTTTACATAAGGGTTAGAGTTTCAAACTAGGGTTTTAATTTAGGGTTAGGGTTTCAAACTAGGGTTTTTATTAGGGTTAGGGTTTCAAACTAGTTTTTCAAATTAGTGTTGGGGTTTCAAAGTAGGGTTTCAAATTAGGTTTGGGGTTTCAAACTAGGGTTTTACAATAGGTTTAGGGTTTCAAACAAGGGTTTCAAATTAGGGTTTCAAATTAGGGTATAGAGTTTCAAACTAGGGTTTTACATTAGGGTTAGGGTTTCAAACTAGGCTTTAACATTAGGGTTAGGATTTCAAACTAGGGTTTTAAGTTGGGTTTAGGGTTTCAAACTAGGGTTTTACATTAGGGTTAGGATTTCAAACTAGGGTTTCAATTTAGGGTTTCAAACTAGGGTTTTACATTAGGGTTAGGATTTCAAACTGGGCTTTTATATTAGCGTTTCCAAATAGGATTAGGGTTTTAAACTAGGGTTTTACATTATGGTAAGGGTTTCAAACTAGGATCATACATTAGGGTTAGGGTTTCAAACTAGGGTTTAAAATTAGGTTTAGGGTTTAAAACTTGGGTTTTACATTAGGGTTAGGGTTTCAAACTAGGGTTTCAAATAAGGGTTAGGTTTTCAAACTAGGGTTTTACATTAGGGTTAGGGTTTCAAACTAGTTTTTCACATTAGGGTTAGGGTTTCAAACTAGTTTTTCAAATTAGGGTTATTGTTTCAAACTAGGTTTTTACATTAGGGTTAGGGTTTCAAACTAGTTTTTCAAATTAGTGTTGGGATTTCAAACTAGGGTTTACATTAGGGTAAGGGTTTCAAACTAGTTTTTAAAATTAGGGTTGGGGTTTCAAAGTAGGGTTTCGAATTAGGTTTGGGGTTTCAAACTTGGGTTTTACATTAAGGTAAGGGTTTCAAACTAGTTTTTAAAATTAGGGTTGGGGTTTCAAAGTAGGGTTTCAATTTAGGTTGGGGTTTCAAACTTGGCTTTTACATTAGGGTCAGGGTTTCAAACTAGGGTTTCAAATTGTGGTTAGGGTTTCAAACTAGCGTTTTACATTATGGTTAGGGTTTCAAACTAGGGTTTTACATTAGGGTTGGGGTTTCAAACTAGGGTTTTACATTAGGGTTAGGGTTTCAAACTAGTTTTTAAAATTAGGGTTGGGGTTTCAAACTAGGCTTCTACATTAGGGTTAGGGTTTCAAACTACGGTTTCAAATTAGGTTTGGTGTTTCAAACTAGGGTTTTACATTAGGGTTAGGGTTTCAAACTAGGGTTTCAAATTAGGGTTAGGGTTTCAAACTAGTGTTTTACTTTAGGGTTAGGGTTTCAAACTAGGGTTTTACATTAGGGTTAGGGTTTCAAACTAGTTTTTCAAATTAGGGTTGGGGTTTCAAACTAGGGTTTCAAATAAGGTTTGGGTTTTCAAACTAGGATTTTACATTAGGGTTGGGGTTACAAACTAGGGTTTTACATTAGGGTTAGGGTTTCAAACTAGGGTTTTACATTAGGGTTAGTGTTTCAAACTAGGGTTTTACATTAGGGTTAGGGTTTCAAACTAGTTTTTCAAATTAGTGTTGGGATTTCAAACTTGGGTTTACATTAAGGTAAGGGTTTCAAACTAGTTTTTAAAATTAGGATTGGGGTTTCAAAGTAGGGTTTCGAATTAGGTTTGGGGTTTCAAACTTGGGTTTTACATTAAAGTAAGGGTTTCAAACTAGTTTTTAAAATTAGGGTTGGGGTTTCAAAGTAGGGTTTCAAATTAGGTTGGGGTTTCAAACTTGGCTTTTACATTAGGGTCAGGGTTTCAAACTAGGGTTTCAAATTGTGGTTAGGGTTTCAAACTAGCGTTTTACATTGGGGTTAGGGTTTCAAAATAGGGTTATATATTAGGATTAGGGTTTCAAACTAGGGTTTTACATTAGGGTTGGGGTTTCAAACTAGGGTTTCAAATTGTGGTTAGAGTTTCAAACTAGCGTTTTACATTATGGTTAGGGTTTCAAACTAGGGTTATATATTAGGGTTTCAAAAGAGGATTAGGGTTTCAAACAAGGGTTTTACATTATGGTTAGGGTTTCAAACTAGGGTTTCAAATAAGGGTTAGGGTTTCAAACTAGGGTTTAACATTAGGGTTAGGTTTCAAACTAGAGTTTTATATTAGGGTTTCCAAATAGGATTAGGTTTTTAAACTAGGGTTTCACATTAGGGTTAGGGTTTCAAACTAGTTTTTCAAATTAGGGTTAGTGTTTCAAACTTGGGTTTTACATTAGGGTTAGTGTTTCTAACTACGGTTTCAAATTAGGTTTGGGGTTTCAAACTAGGGTTTTACATTAGGGTTAGGGTTTCAAACAAGGGTTTTTTACATTAGGATTAGTGTTTCACACTAGTTTTTCAAATTAGGCTCAGGGTTTCAAACTAGGCTTTTACATTAGGGTTAGGGTTTCAAACTAGTTTTTCACATTAGGGTTCGTGTTTTAAACTATTTTTTCAAATTAGGGTTAGTGTTTCAAACTAGGGTTTTACATAAGGGTTAGAGTTTCAAACTAGGGTTTTAATTTAGGGTTAGGGTTTCAAACTAGGGTTTTTATTAGGGTTAGGGTTTCAAACTAGTTTTTCAAATTAGTGTTGGGGTTTCAAAGTAGGGTTTCAAATTAGGTTTGGGGTTTCAAACTAGGGTTTTACAATAGGTTTAGGGTTTCAAATTAGGGTTTCAAATTAGGGTTTCAAATTAGGGTATAGAGTTTCAAACTAGGGTTTTACATTAGGGTTAGGGTTTCAAACTAGGGATTTTATTAGGGAAAGTGTTTAGAACTAGTTTTTCACATTAGGGTTAGAGTTTCAAACTAGTTTTTCAAATTAGGGTTAGTGTTTCAAACTAGGGTTTTACATTAGGGTTAGTGTTTCAAACTACGGTTTCAAATTAGGTTTGGGGTTTCAAACTAGGGTTTTACTTTAGGGTTAGGGTTTCAAACTAGGCTTTAACGTTAGGGTTTGGGTTTCAAACTCGGTTTTTACATTAGGGTTAGGGTTTCAAACTAGGGTTTTACATTAGGGTTAGGGTTTCAAACTAGGGTTTTTATTAGGGAAAGGGTTTCAAAATCGTTTTTCAAATTAGGGTTGGGGTTTCAAAGTAGGGTTTCAAATTAGGTTTGGGGTTTCAAACTTGGGTTTTACATTAAGGTAAGGGTTTCAAACTAGTTTTTAAAATTAGGGTTGGGGTTTCAAAGTAGGGTTTCAAATTAGGTTGGGGTTTCAAACTTGGCTTTTACATTAGGGTCAGGGTTTCAAACTAGGGTTTCAAATTGTGGTTAGGGTTTCAAACTAGCGTTTTACATTGGGGTTAGGGTTTCAAAATAGGGTTATATATTAGGATTAGGGTTTCAAACTAGGGTTTTACATTAGGGTTGGGGTTTCAAACTAGGGTTTCAAATTGTGGTTAGAGTTTCAAACTAGCGTTTTACATTATGGTTAGGGTTTCAAACTAGGGTTATATATTAGGGTTTCAAAAGAGGATTAGGGTTTCAAACAAGGGTTTTACATTATGGTTAGGGTTTCAAACTAGGGTTTCAAATAAGGGTTAGGGTTTCAAACTAGGGTTTAACATTAGGGTTAGGTTTCAAACTAGAGTTTTATATTAGGGTTTCCAAATAGGATTAGGTTTTTAAACTAGGGTTTCACATTAGGGTTAGGGTTTCAAACTAGTTTTTCAAATTAGGGTTAGTGTTTCAAACTTGGGTTTTACATTAGGGTTAGTGTTTCTAACTACGGTTTCAAATTAGGTTTGGGGTTTCAAACTAGGGTTTAACATTAGGGTTAGGTTTCAAACTAGAGTTTTATATTAGGGTTTCCAAATAGGATTAGGTTTTTAAACTAGGGTTTCACATTAGGGTTAGGGTTTCAAACTAGTTTTTCAAATTAGGGTTAGTGTTTCAAACTTGGGTTTTACATTAGGGTTAGTGTTTCTAACTACGGTTTCAAATTAGGTTTGGGGTTTCAAACTAGGGTTTTACATTAGGGTTAGGGTTTCAAACAAGGGTTTTTTACATTAGGATTAGTGTTTCACACTAGTTTTTCAAATTAGGCTCAGGGTTTCAAACTAGGCTTTTACATTAGGGTTAGGGTTTCAAACTAGTTTTTCACATTAGGGTTCGTGTTTTAAACTATTTTTTCAAATTAGGGTTAGTGTTTCAAACTAGGGTTTTACATAAGGGTTAGAGTTTCAAACTAGGGTTTTAATTTAGGGTTAGGGTTTCAAACTAGGGTTTTTATTAGGGTTAGGGTTTCAAACTAGTTTTTCAAATTAGTGTTGGGGTTTCAAAGTAGGGTTTCAAATTAGGTTTGGGGTTTCAAACTAGGGTTTTACAATAGGTTTAGGGTTTCAAATTAGGGTTTCAAATTAGGGTTTCAAATTAGGGTATAGAGTTTCAAACTAGGGTTTTACATTAGGGTTAGGGTTTCAAACTAGGGATTTTATTAGGGAAAGTGTTTAGAACTAGTTTTTCACATTAGGGTTAGAGTTTCAAACTAGTTTTTCAAATTAGGGTTAGTGTTTCAAACTAGGGTTTTACATTAGGGTTAGTGTTTCAAACTACGGTTTCAAATTAGGTTTGGGGTTTCAAACTAGGGTTTTACTTTAGGGTTAGGGTTTCAAACTAGGCTTTAACGTTAGGGTTTGGGTTTCAAACTCGGTTTTTACATTAGGGTTAGGGTTTCAAACTAGGGTTTTACATTAGGGTTAGGGTTTCAAACTAGGGTTTTTATTAGGGAAAGGGTTTCAAAATCGTTTTTCAAATTAGGGTTGGGGTTTCAAAGTAGGGTTTCAAATTAGGTTTGGGGTTTCAAACTTGGGTTTTACATTAGGGTAAGGGTTTCAAACTACGGTTTCAAATTAGGTTTGGGGTTTCAAACTAGGGTTTTACAATAGGTTTAGGGTTTCAAGCAAGGGTTTTACATTAGGGTTAGTGTTTCAAACTAGGGATTTTATTAGGGAAAGTGTTTAGAACTAGTTTTTCACATTAGGGTTAGAGTTTCAAACTAGTTTTTCAAATTAGGGTTAGTGTTTCAAACTAGGGTTTTACATTAGGGTTAGTGTTTCAAACTACGGTTTCAAATTAGGTTTGGGGTTTCAAACTAGGGTTTTACATTAGGGTTAGGGTTTCAAACGAGGGTTTCAAATTAGGATTAGGGTTTCAAACTAGGGTTTTACATTAGGGTTAGGATTTCAAACTAGGGTTTTACATTAGGGTAAGGGTTTCAAACTAGGGTTTTACATTAGGGTTAGGGTTTCAAACTAGGGTTTCAAATTAGGTTTTGGGTTTCAAACTTGGGTTTTACATTAGGGTTAGGGTTTCAAACTTGGGTTTTACATTAGGGTTAGGGTTTCAAACTAGGGTTTTACATTAGGGTTAGGGTTTCAATCTAGGGTTTTATATTAGGGTTTCCAAATAGGATTAGGTTTTTAAACTAGGGTTTTACATTAGGGTTAGTGTTTCAAACTAGTTTTTCACATTAGGGTTCGGGTTTCAAACTAGTTTTTCAAATTAGGGTTAGTGTTTCAAACTAGGGTTTTACATTAGGGTTAGTGTTTCTAACTACGGTTTCAAATTAGGTTTGGGGTTTCAAACTAGGGTTTTACATTAGGGTTAGGGTTTCAAACAAGGGTTTTACATTAGGGTTAGTATTTCAAACTAGGGTTTTACATTAGGGTTAGGGTTTCACGACAACATAGAACTTTCCATTTTGAAGCTAACATTAGTGGTTAACATCAGTGCTTGCCCCTCCATTTCTGAATTTTAAAAATAGTATGCGCTTTAGTTACCTTCTTGATCTGCTGTCATTCTGTTCCATGCATGTCACAATCACCATCTACTAACAAAGACATTCGATGGTAGGGCTCGTGCTGACTTTGGTCAGAAGGGATTTGTCAGAGTCACAATAAATCCACTTATTGCGTCTACTAGTCTTTACAAAATCAGATTTGAATAAAGGCAGCTAATTTCAATGGTTACAACAAGATGACCATAAAATCCAATGATTACTGTAAGACCTGCTTTCTCGTCCAGTGTCCAGAACTGAATAAAAAAATCACATGTTGAAAATATCTTATCAGAATTGGGATTTGAACCCACATCTCCATTTGAAGACCAGAAAGCCCAAACCACTGAGGAAAGATGCATATCTTGAGTCTGGCGCATTAGACCACTCGGCCATCCTGACATGCAAAAGCTTTAAATAATGGGAAACTAAACCTGCAACAGTCTGGTCCCAGCCAAAATGCATCCAGAAGTACTTTTCAGCTATGCGTTTTGAACCCATGCCTTCATTTGGAGGCAGAAATCCCAATTTGCTGTGGAAGGAGTCATCTTTTGTCAGGTGGCCAAGAGTAATCGTCTATGCTGAGTTGTAACAATCTGTATTTCTTGGCAAGCTAAAATGCAATAATCTGATCAGTTAAGTACTGCTGAGTCCATACTCATGTTCAAATGAATTGACAAGACTTTAACTCGAACCTTTGCCTTTCTTGGGAGACCAAAAATCCCAATACACAGTGGAAGGAAGTACACCTTGTCTAGCACCTTAGAACACTTGACCAGGCTGACACTTAAGAACTCAGCATTAACACCAGTGCCAGCCCACATGTCTCAAATAGCAACCGGAAACAGCGCCAAAAGTCCATACTCATGTTCAAAAGGAATTGACAAGACTTTTGCTTGAACCTATACCTTTCTTGGGAGACCAAAATTCCCAATACACAGTGGAAGGAAGTACACATTGTCTAGCAATTTAGAACACTTGACCAGGCTGACACTTGAGAACGTGTGTACTTTTGTAAACCGTTATCTAAACAAGAGCCAACAGCTGGTCAAAATTTCAACAAACAATGATCCCTTATAAAAATATCACCTTAGCCACGTCAACCCTGATGCCTTCAACAGTAGTTGTCAAGAGTGTGCTTTGTACCCATGGCTGCACTTGGTCCAAATTTGCTGAGGTACAGTATCAGTCACGCACCCTCGCTGTTTCCGGCCACTGCTGCGACACACAGGCAGCGTCCCAACACTTATACCCCCCCACCCTTGCGCTTCTACTGATGGGCGAGAGCGCGCAGCTCTCTGAAATGCTTCGGAAGACTGAGACAGACACACGACACACTCGCACCCATTGACAGGAAGCGCAACCGAGGGGAACAATGGCATAAGCACAAGGTACGGGACGCGGCCAACATGTCGGAAACAGCAACTGGAAACAGCGCGTCTGAGACACAAAGAAGTCCCGCCTCCTTTGTGGCGTATACCCCATAGCAATGCTCACATACTTAAACAAAATAGACAAGACATAGAGCTAAATTAAAGATACACACTCATTGTCAGCAGGATTCGAACATACGAGGGGAGACCCCAATGGATTTCTAGTCCATCGCCTTAACCACTCGGCCAAACATTTAAATGGGGCATGATGGACTGCTTGGCGGTTGAAGGAAAAGGAAAAAAAAGGGGAAAAGGAAAAAAAGGGGTAAAATTCACGGGCCTGAATTCCGGCGCAGGAAGGTTATGATCATCAAGAACTTTTTTGCATGTTGTTTCCATGTTGCAAAAATTAATAAATTCTTTCTATCAGATGTATTTTTTTCTGTTTTGAGAAAAAAAAAAGTTTAACCAACAAGTTCCACACCCTTGCCAGGATTAGCGTGTGATACCATTACATCACAAGAGATGTTTTGTTGTTGTTGTTGTTGTTTTGTAGTTACAGCAACAACTATAGAGGATTTTTTTCTTTAGTTTTTTTTTTTTTTTTTCATATTTTCATTCGTATCATACATTACTTCCTATAAAATCTTTAGTCTGATCTGATCTGTAGGCTGTCTGGTTGTTCTTCTTCAGTAACATAGACACCAGATTTTCTTCTTTAACGACAACCTTAAATATGCCCTTTTCATTTTAACACTAGTGTTTGCTCAATAGCCCAGTTGGGGCAAAGTGTAGAAAGAAACAGTATCTAATACGGTCCACAGATGGTCTCAAAGATTTAACCGCCTAGTTTCTTGGTAAATTCTGAGAAACCAAGTCAGCAGACACACCTTCAACACTTCACTTCAAACCCAGACTTTAATTTGATCATAAGTCTCAATTTGCTGAGGAACCAGTCACACCTTGACATCACCATTCATAAACATATTTGTCAAAGATTTGAACCTACACGGCGAGAACCCAATGGATTCCAAGTCCATCGCCTTAACCACTCGACCACAACAACATCAAACTTTCTCTTTCGATGTTAACTTTTATAAATGACCATATTTTGTGTACTTCAGGAAACGTCCTGTACGCAAGCTAAATTTAAGCTAACCAGCTAGTTTACGAAGCCATCAGCATGGAGGGATTGAACGATGCCACCCTAACCGTTTTAAGGGGTAATGTATTACTTTTAAATATAAGCAGACATGAGGGACTTGAATTGCATGACTCAAGTCCAGAGTTGGGCATTTGACATGAGATTATATATATATATATATATATATATCCATCCATTTTCTTGGAGCCTATCCCAGCTGGCTTCGGGCAGTAGGCGGGGTACACCCTGAACTGGTTGCCAGCCAATCGCAGGGCACACAGAGACTGATGGTGTATCATATAATTTGTAATCTTTTGCGTGTCCAAAAAATTGAAGATGAGACTTCTTTGTGAAAATGCTTCTTGCAAGGATGATTTATTACAGAGATCTCCAGTCACACAGTTGAATATCACGTAAAGAGTGCCATCCAAGAGTGCGTGCCTCCCCCCTGAGAGACGGCCCTTTATTACAATCAGAGTTTGAAAGAAAAACGCCTCTTCTCCTCCCATCGAATAAGAAAAACAGATTGGTTCTCACAATATGCTATGTTGATCTTTCATGTGGGAAGAAAACAGAATCTCAATATGCCAGCTTGCACTTTCTTCATATTTTAGCCAAAACATGTTCTCAGTGTACACTTTCTCAAAACAGAATCTCAGTAAACAGATTGAACTTTCTCAAGCAGGACACTGGAAAGGGAATTGAGACAAAAACAAGATAACAGATAGGTTAAGGTCGCGTTGTATTGAGTTTAACATTATTTCACCTGCTCTACACATCTATAACTAAATTCAACATGGTTAAAATATAAAATAAAGAAGTAAAAATGTTAATAATGTTAACATTCCCTCTGTTGGGCTTGAAAAAGCCCAAAAACTAAACATTTAAACATTTTTACCAAAAGATTCCAGCGGGATCTTCATCGTCGCAAATGGCTGGTGCAACATTAAAATAAGAGCAAATGAAAACACTCTTTTAGCAGGAGAGGAGGTCAGTCATATGTCAAGAACAATGTGATTCATTAAAAGATTTTTTCAGTGAAATAAGCATATCATATATGAATACGATGTGTTGTGGTTATGTTCAAAGTTGTGGCGAGGGGATCCCAGAAATACCAGATTGGCATGACAGTCAATATGAGAAAGAGTGTCATGATGTAACCGCAATTGAAGATGCAATTGAAGACGCAATTGAAGACGTGTTGTCGCTTTGAGTGATGAAGTTCTTTGTTGAATGAGAAGGACGTTTGTCAGTTCCGTTTTTGTTCTTGCGTTTGTTTTTTTTGTTTTTTTAAGAGGGCCCTTCAGCTCTGCGATTGGCTGGTAACCAGTTCAGGGTGTACCCCGCCTACTGCCCGAAGCCAGCTGGGATAGGCTCCAGTACCCCCGCGACCCTTGTGAGGAAAAGCGGTCAAGAAAATGGATGGATGGATGGATGGGTCCTTCAGCTTCCTTTTAGAACCCACGTCAACTGCCAGAGATGCAAGGATTGATCACCGCGATTTATCTTCCCAAGGTGTGACTCAATCTTTGTGGAATGATGCCCGGAAAAGGACACGAGACTCAATCTCCATCGAGTGATGTCCTCAGCTCGTCAGGTGGACACTGGAAGCAGGCCTGGTTTTCCAGTTGACTCGTCAGGTCGTTCCCGTTGGTGGGGGTTGAGCAGGAGGCGGACCCGGCGGGTCTGATAGGCAAGATGTGGAACGATGTGCCCCCAGTGAACTGGACCAGATTGACCTCTCAATCACCTCATCTGGGTGCAGAACATTTTTATTTAGTCACTAATAAACATACATATTCACATCCCTTCTTTTTGAAAGAGCATCTGGTAGTTTTTTGTTAGTTTGGAGTTAGTAAATGTTAGTGAAGTTCTGTAGGTCCGTCCTGGGGAACAATTCTGTTTGTTGTGACATTCAATCAGAATCCAGCCTTTGGCTGAGTTTAATGACCTAAGCACATTCATTAATGCAACAATGAAAATCTTATAGCCAATTCAAATCTGATGAGGCCAATTTTGTCTACAGCTTATACATGGGTTCTATTGTCTGATCAAATTTTCCTAGGAAACCCATATGATGGTATATAATGATTAATAAAATGTTTTACCATGATATTTACTGTTATAGATATGGTATGAATGTGCTTCCAGCCATAAAATAAATGCAACTATCACCAGCAAGTAAAACCCATAAAAATAACATTTGACCCCCAGAGCTGCTCACGTCCGGCCGGAACCGTGAGCACCCCCGGGAGAGATCCTTCAATTGTTTCGGAAATAGAACATATTCACCTTATTTTCGCCGTCTTTGCCAAAACTTACTCTCCTCCGTTGTCAAAGTCCAATCACCAATCATCAATTGTCCTCCTGTGAATTCATTCATTCTCACGGACTATATAATTATCACATTGAGACTAACTTATAATTCTATATTTATTTAATTCAACATGGACTGTTTGTGTGCATATCTCCCTTCGCGACGATCCACACAGACAGACCAGTAATTCCCCCATCTGAAAAAAGATCGACTCAGATCATTTTTCAGACCAGTATATAAAAAAAATAGAACTGCAGCAGTAAATAAATTGTTGCTTTAAAAAGAGGGGAATTTTTTTTTTTAATTTAACCAGCAAATTCGCCAATGAGTCCCAACTCAGTTGTTTAAATTTCAAAAGAGAAATGGGCAAAATATTAGAAGACCAAATTCAACAAGCCTCAAATAACGGAAAATATAATAATTAAGATTAAAATAAATTTTATCCTATCCTTATTCACATAAGCTGTTTTCAATTTCCGAAACCACACAAAATTTACCAGTATTTTCTTTTCTACTATAAAAATAGAAATATTGTAGCTTAAGCCCATAAATTTACAAAGAACCCCCGTTTTCAGCCAACCATCAATTATTATTAAGATATGAAGTCGCCCTTCATTTATCATTAATATTGCGGCACCCAAACGGAGTGAGGTATTAATTTTAAAAAGTTATTAGAGCCACTTTAGACAGGCCCATATCAGTTGGGTCAATAGATTGTAGTTTTAACATGTCACCATCAAGTTTGCTAGTCCCCCTTGTTGATGTCGGTCCAAAAGCTGATTGTTCTAAAACAGACATGGAGACAAAAAAATCAGATTAAATCAAATAGGCATCAAAAGTTTTAGAATATAATAAATCTGTGTGTATAAAGTGTTGCCAATCAGTTGCTTCTGTGTACGGAATGCTCCACTGTATACCTCACCACCACATCTGTCATCAAAGAGAGTGAAATGCATGCAGTCAGGTACCATATTGTATGAGTGAAGGTTACGAACCCAAAGAGCCCATTTTGTCCAGAAATTCTCAGCATCCCTCCAGCCGGAGGAATCAGTGTCAATCTTTGCCCAGTAGACGTCTGCAGTGGCGCATGTAGGTACCACTGGAAACTGGGTGAAGGCGGAGTTACTCGTGCAGTGATAAGTATGTCCATCTGGGAATTGAAGCGGGAGTCCGTAATGTCAATGATTGGTTCTTCGAGACCTTTACATGTGAGTTCAGGGTCCAGTCATTGCCGAAACTGTCCACCAGGTGGCGCCAGGATCCGCTGCTGTTCATCAGGCGGCGGCAGGAACTGCTGTTGTTCATCAGGCGGCGGCAAGAACTGCTGCTGTCCAGCAGGTGGTGCCAGGTAGTGCTGATTAGGGGGAAAGGGCAGATATTGTTGTGATGATGCCCGCGTACGTAAGCCACGCCCCCTCTGCTGGTGGTAGTAGCCGCGACCATGTTGTTGATAGAAGCCGCGTCCATTTTGTTGTCTGCGGCCTCTGCTCCAGATGCCACGTATGTCCTGTCGGCATTAATTTTTCCAGTGGCCGGCTCGACCACATTTGAAGCATTGATTTCGATCAACAAAAGGAAGTGACCGAAACATAACACAATCTCTCACAACATTAGGCGATGAAATATCAGTGGAGGGCGGAACAACAAGGTGCTCCTCTTTGTTGTCATGTGCCTCTGCCCCAACATTATTAGGTGATGACATATCAGTAGAAAGTCGGAAGAACAAAATCCTCCTTTATTTTTTAATTAAAAAAATTAAAAAATTAAAAAAATTTAAATAAAAAATAAAAAAATTATAAAAAAATAACAATTTCTGAAAGTTTGCAATTAAATAATTGCTAATTATAATTCAGTATTGTTATGTTTTACAGTATTTAATTTGATATGTTTTGCATACTTTCGTAAATAATATTTAAGATGAGATAGGACAGCTTTGCTCTAAAAATTTACAAATATAATACAGAGTCAGTTGGCAAGTGTCCAGTTTTCAATGAATATTCCACAAGAGCACGGTCAATGAAGGCCGCAGCCCCCTTGTCAGCTTTTGGTCAAACATCAAGTCAGAGATTATTTTTAATTACATATCACCTCAAATTATGTTAAAAATGTGACAACTCCCAGATGGCTCCCTCATGGAAAGTTCTGTCCAGTCTCAGGGACTTGCACGCAAAATGGCCGACTTCAAATTCTGAAATGGGACTCAGATAGAAAACAAAGGTTAAATCATTTTTACACCTACGAATAAGTCATCATAGATACAGGAAAAAAATAAAAAAATATTTTTCTATTTACAAGCATTTTTTTTTTTTAATTGTCACCGACAAAGGGAGGAAGTCTCCTCCATTTTCAAAATATGCACCCTTTTTCCATTAAAACCTACTCTTTCCCCTTCTGCAAACGCCATTCATATACATCCTATCTTATCTGTTCTCCTCCATTTTAACTCCTGCTATCTACAAACTTCATCCTTTTTTCATTAAAACCTACTCTTTCCTTCTACTTCAACATTACGTAATCCACCTTTTCCATTGTCAGGGTCATACAACCAGAACGGGGAATGGGGAAGTTCCTTCCAAGGACTGTACTTAAGTCTCGGGAATGCCCCTCAAAATGTCTGACACCAGATTCTAGAAAGAAACTCAAGGTTAAATAATGCTCTCACGTACGAGGAAAATTATGAGGGAAAAACAATTAGCTATAACAAAAAAATATTTCATGTAAAAAACAACCATATATTTCTAATAGCAGACCTAATTATAAAAATAAAATACGGATGTCACCTGACTCTAGCATCTGTAAAAGCAGACCTAATTTAAGCATATACAAGCGCAACAATCACACAATTAACCCTATCTCTTTTATAGAAAAAAATTACATTCCCTCCAAAGGTTTTGAGGCTTTCGGCTATTTAATTTGGAAAAAGAGTGACATCTGGCGGTCAGCTAGAGTCATAGCAACTATAATCTTCAAAGTGATTCGCCTAATTAATTTATATTCCAATCTCACAGCAATACATTCAGTCTTACAGTTGTGTATGTTAATGAAGTGAGGTACACATGTAAGTGTCTTCAAAGTGGTTCACTGTACTAGTCAATGTGATGTGCTGTTATTCGTTCGATTTGTATAAACATAATTTAGTTATGACGCAAGTGCGCTGTGAAGCCAGATAATCAAGTATTTCAACATCAGTCTTTAGGAGATGTGATTGAGGGCCTTAAAGAATCAGTTATGGCAACAATTTATGTAATGTCGTCTAATTATTTAACGTAGGCACTGACGCCCGCGGCCTGTAAAACAGAGTCGCGTTGGAGATTTTTATTAGTAATATTACCGTCCCAATCAATTTATCCCGTTCAGCCTTTACTAAACGGTTTTATTTATTTTATTACGTAAATTCGTCGTCTACAGCTGCTTTTATTTACAAAGCGAGAAAAAATAGAACGGTATTTACTTAGATATCATCACAGCCATCCAAGCGATCTTTACAGAACCACCCAAAGTCAACATTTCAGCAATAATCATCATTTAATACACTTTTCTTACAGTTACGTCCGGGTTTTTCCTCTATATATAAAAAAAAAAATACATATATCTCTAACACTTTTGTAACCAGCGATCGGCGTTTACGTACACATACAGCTTAAACTGCCGTCATCAAAGACATCAAGCAAACCACAGATCTTATCGGAGAGAACTAACCTTTTCCACAATAAATCTAAGTCCAGTCGTTCAATTTTAAATACATTTCACGTCATTGTTTAACGATCAACGGCCGATTACAAACCCCGGAAGCTTCTCAAGTCGTCTAGCGGAAGTACTATCAGGTCAAACCATTTGGTGTCGCGGTCCAAAGCGCCCCCGTAACTTATATTAAACATTAACCTGTCTAGTTATTATTATATTAAAGTTATATAAATAGTTATAAATGTAGTGACGTCTCACTTATAATACAATACAATTAGTCGACAAAATAGCTCATCGCGCCCCCGTAAAAATAATAATAAATGACGTCAGACAATTGTACTTCAGACAAACATAAAATATCGTTTTCGCGATATAAAAAATATATCATGATCTCTATCCTCTTAAAATAATAAATACTGCTTTAAGTCAATCACGAAACGCCTACTTCAGCCTGTTTGCCACAATTATTTGATTCAATTGTGCAAAATCCATCGTAACATTACGTACCAAACTCTGGTAATATATCCTCATCTGCGCATGTGTAAATCTGTTGTCTTTCAGCTGAACAAACTTGTCCAAGAATCTTTAATACCAAATTATCCAAGGACCTCTCGATTGCTCTAACAGCGGCGTACTAAATCCGCTTGTGTCAATCTGTTTTACAAAGCTGAATAAATGTTCAAGGATCTTTACGATGTCTCAACAGCGGCAGTACTATCCGCTGTGTCAATCTGTAGTCCTTCTCAAATTTATCCAAGAACCTCTCGTTTGTCTAAACAAACTGTTTTTATTGGCAGCTGCGCACTTACATTGGCAGCTGCGCACAAATCTACAAGGATTTTAACAACAAATTATCCAAGTACCTCTCGTTTGTCTAAAACAAACTGTTTGACAATTCAGCGTATAAACCAACGTGACGGCATTTCCGTAAACAATGCTCCCATCACCACGTACGTGTACAGTTCAAACACCGTAGCAAAATCCAAAATCAGGGACTTCGCGTTCAACAAAACGACTTCAAATTTTACCACTACCTGTTCACACAGATCTCATCTCCAATGTAATTTTACAAGACGAATACCAGCTGCAGCGCTTCCAAACAGACAGAATTCCTTAAACGTGGATAAAATGTCCACTTACCGTAATTAATGTGGCCTGGAATTCTATCCGTCCGTGAACGCCACAGTTCGTAAAACGTCGTTCGTCGGGTGGTCACCATTTGATGGCGTATCATATAATTTGTAATCTTTTGCGTGTCCAAAAAATTGAAGATGACACTTCTTTGTGAAAAGGCTCCTTGCAAGAATGATTTATTACAGAGATCTCCGGTCACACAGTTGAATATCACGTAAAGAGTGCCATCAAAGAGTGCCATCCAAGAGTGCGTGCCTCCCCCCTTGAGAGACAGCCCTTTATTACAATCAGAGTTTGAAAGAAAAACGCCTCTTCTCCTCCCATCGAATAAGAAAAACAGATTGGTTCTCACAATATGCTATGTTGATCTTTCATGTGGGAAGAAAACAGAATCTCAATATGCCAGCTTGCACTTTCTTCATATTTTAGCCAAAACATGTTCTCAGTGTGCACTTTCTCAAAACAGAATCTCAGTAAACAGATTTAACTTTCTCAAGCAGGACACTGGAAAGGGAATTGAGACAAAAACCAAGATAACAGATAGGTTAAGGTTGAGTTGTATTGAATTTAACATTATTTCACCTGCTCTACACATCTATAACTAAATTCAACATGGTTAAAATATAAAATAAAGAAGAAAAATGTTAATAATGTTAACAAGACCAACAACCATTCACACTCACAATCACACCTATGGACAATTTGGAGTGTTCAATTAATTAACCTGCCATGCATGTCTTTGGAATGTGGGAGGAAACCGGAGCACCCGGAGAAAACCCACGCAAGCACGGGGAAAACATGCAAACTCCTTCCAGGAAGGCTGAAGCCCGGACTCGATCCCACGTCCTCTGCACTGGGAGGCGGAGTGTACATGCAAGTGTGCGGCAGCGGCCGATAAGTTTGAGTTGTCCTATATTTTGAGGCTAAATAGGTGGCAATATGTTGTGTCGTCCGATGTCATGAATGAAAATTAGGACGCACAAAATGATTATTGCTGGTCATTACTCACCGTCATTTAGGTGCCGCTGGCGCTGCCGCAGCCTCTTTTAATGTACATGTACTGTAGTGTTGGTGAACTAATCAGGCCAAGCGGCGAACAAACAACAACTCTTTAATGACAATTTGCAAGTAACTGTCAGCCGTAACCACGCCAGAACACAACAGCTTTACCCAATTAAAACATTTAGCATTCCCAATTAACACTCATGTGGCATCATTCCCACTTCCAGATTCTACAATATGTTTGGCTCATCTAGGTCACTTTGGGTAAAATTTTCAAAATTCCCCCAAATTCTTGTATTCTAGCATTTTTCACCAATTAAAAAAACAATTACCATTCATTCAAATCGCATATTCAGCAAAATAAATGTAAACTCTTCAGCGTATCCTTCCTGCATTAAAATTAAAAAATAAAAGCTAAAAGTTCTGTGGCTTTTTTTTGGTTGTTTCTCTCCACTAATTTGTGCATTTTTTTTTTAATTGATTCACACCAACCTAACTTTAAACAGATCAGCTTATCCCTGCTGTAATATTTGTTTCAATATTTCTAAATAAAAGCCAAAAATTACTATTTTTTGCTTTGCTGCTCTAATTTCTACATTTTTGGTCTCACAGTGGCCAATAAAGTAGTCACCAATGTCCCCCTCCCCCACCCCGCATCCTCATTTACACATCCCCAAGATTACCCAAACAGGTGGCCAAAATATTAGGTAGACCCCAGTTCATGTGTGTGGGCGTACCCAATGAGGTGGCAAAAACTACTGTACTGTAGTTTTAATTGTGTAAAAAAAGTCCTCTCTGTTAAGTGATGTAATACAATTTACTAGATGTGTGCTATCAAAGTACATGTTTGTTGTGAATGCGAATTCCCAAAAGAACACCGTTTGGTTGTGCGGGTAAATACAGTAAAAAAAAAAAAAAGTTAAATTTGTATTCAATCTTGTCAGGGAAGACAAATTAGGGCTGCACGATATTGAAAAAACATGCAATAAGAAATATGGGTGTCAAGTGCTGTGTTATTGATATTATTGCAATATTGAACATGTACCTAAAGAAATTACATTATTGTTATCTAATGAAAGAAAAAAAAAATTTATGTGGCAAAATAAGTTGGCTCAATGTATTGTTAGCTAAATAATTGCAATAACTTACAATTATATAAGTATATTTTAAAGTTATTTAGTAATGCCAGAAGATACTGTTTTCCTATGTATAGACAGCAATGAGCAAGGTTGCATCTGATTGGTCAAAGTTAATGCTAGTGCTATTGCACATCTTTGTGATGTGCATATTGCGCCGGCTATTGTCGCGGTCACAATATTTTTTCAATATATTGTACAACCCTACAACAAATATACAGTAACCACCTTTGAGTTTTATTTTAAAATATTTTTTAAGAAACAACTACAGAAATTTGAATCCATTGTTTGTTTGTCTTCACACTGTGGCTGCCGTGGCTCACAGTGTAGATACGGTCATTCAGTAACTAGAAGGTCGACGGTTTGATCCCCGCTCTCCCCCGAGTCATGTGTTGTTTTGTCCTTGGGGAAGACACTTCACACACATTGCCTCCACTGCTACTCACACTGGTGTATGTAAGGTGCGAATGTTTGGTGGTGGTCGGAGGGGCTGTAGGCGCACACTGGCAGTCGCGCTTCCATCAGCCTGCCCCAGGGCAGCTGTGGCTACTTAAGTATCTTACCGCCACCACAGTGTGAATGTGTGAGTGCATGAATTATGTATCCATTCCATTGTAAAGTGTCTTTAAGTGTCTAGAAAAGCGCTATATAAATCCGATTGAAAGACCAAACAAACAACAACAAAAACTATATATGTATTATACTCTATACCCCATCCCACCGACCACCACCCCAAAAAGTATATATATATATATATATATATATATATATATATATATATATATATATATATATATATATTATTTACAAAACGGCCACACAGTATGTACACTGAATTGTGACAATATGGTGAAATGGTGACAATAAATAGTGATTGTCTGTACAATAAAGGTGGTGGTGTGCTGAACAACAGTTATAAAGAATCAGATGGGCAAGAATACAGTGCATGTTACAGTCCTTTAAAAAGACTAATGACCTTCTTCTGATCCAACATGCGAATGAACTCATATTCTTGCATGCCAGCATGAGGTCCAGTTCTCAGTCTTTTGTTCCTCAGTATTTCAAAATAATGGCTCCAATTTCCTTCTCTGTCGGCACCAAACCCAAAAACATTGACCTGGCAGGAAAAACACAATTGTAAATATGATTTAGATATCGAACAATGCCAGATTATCCAAAAATATTTTATAAAAGCTAAAAATATTGTTATTGAATTTTTTGGGGTTTAGCTAATGATTTTAATGAGTATTTTGTTAATGTCGGCAGTAATTTGGCAAAGTAATTCCCTGAACCAAGAAACAAATATGAAATAGATAAGCACATTAAAATAACTCATCCACGATGTTGCTTAATGCTGTGAATAATACAGAAATATTAAATGTTGTTAAAACATTAAAAAAAAAAAAATCCATTGACAGTTAACAGTTAACATTGATATGACATTAGTAAAAAGTATTATAGAATATGTTGTGCAACCTTTCACATATATATGTAATTTGTCATTTAAAGCCATTATATTTCCATCAAAAATGAAAATAGCTAAAGTTATTCCTATTCATAAAAATGGAGAAAGACACATATTCACTACTTATAGACCAATATCACTGCTTCCACAGTTCTAAAAAATTCTAGAAAAATTATTGTCATATAGACTGGACAATTTTATTGAGAAACATAAGCTTTTAAGTGAAAATCAATATGGGTCAAGAGAAAAATGGACCACCCTCAATGGCAATCATGGAACTTGTAGAAGCAATATCTACCAACATAAATAATAAAACATTTGCTGTTGGGATTTGAAAAAAAGCTTTTGATACTATAGATCATTCAATATTAATGGATAAATTAGAAAGATATGTCATACAAGGTTTGCCATATAAATGGATGAAAAGTTATTTGGATAATATATATCAGTACTTACAGTTTAACAATATACAATGAAAACACTTGAAGATTACTCATGGAGTCCCCCAAGGGTCTGTGCTAGGCCGAAACTATTTCTTTGTATATAAATGATACCTGTTGTGTCTAAAAAAATATTCAAAAGTGTCTTATTTGCTGATGACATAATTCTCTACTGTTCAGGAGATAACCTGAAGCAGGTTCTGACTACTGTGGAGAATGAATTAAACACATAAAAATGGTTTGACATGAACAAATAATCAGTAAACATAAATGAAACAAAGTTTATAGTTGTTGGTACTCGGCAAACCACACCACTGGTCAAAATTATGGTAAATTAAATTGAAATCGAAAGAGTGTATGAAAATAAATTTCTTGAAGTAGTTATTGATGAAAAAAATTATGTTGGAAGTCACACATAGATAATGTCAAAAGGAAAATGTAAACAATTATAGGGATACACTCTAAAACTACAAATGTTCTGAATAAGAAATCATTATACACATCATTATTATTACCATATCTGACCTATTGTGTGGAAATCTGGGGATACAGTATACGCAAATGAAACAAATACCGGCCCTATTTTCAAACTGCATAAAATAGCCATAAGAATTATTAATCAATCAAAAATATACAGAACCAACATTGACTATTTATTAAATCAAATACAATGAAATTCTACGACTTAATTGAATTTAAAATAGCACAAATATAGTACAAAGTACACAACAATCTACTCTGCCACAGTACTCAGAAGCTGTTTGAAATTTGTCACGGCTTGAGAAGGGAGGACCCAGATGCAGTGAGGAAGGCGAGCCACGGCAGGGATGCGGATAACTTTGATTTAATGTGGCGATAAACGCAAACACAAAATCGCGCACACAGGCGGACAAAAGTAAACACAAACTCACGCACACAGGCGGATAGCAAACAAACTCAAAATCACGCACACAGGCGGACGAAAACAAGCACAAACTCACGCGCACAGGCGGATCACAAACAAACTCAAAAGCACGCACAGTGGCGGCAAAAAGGTAAGTCATGGGCAGCAGGAGAAACACTTGTAAGACGAGTACAGTCGGGTCAAGAGAGCGGCGTCTCGGAGTAATCACCCGACACTCCTTGCTGTGTCCATCAGGCTTTTATTGAGGTCTGATGGCAAGATGGGCAGCAGGTGTGTATGGTGGGTGGAGCCCACCAGCTGACCCAAATCATGACAAAATTAGAGAGAGTCCTTATAACATAAGGGGTACAAGTGTCTACAAAAAAAAAGAACAAATATTAAGCAAAGGTGTTAATTTGTGGAATAATTTTGTAACTGACCTGAAAAGATGTGAGTCACTTGCTGATTTAAAAAAAAATGTTTAAAAGCAAAGTTTAAAAAAGTACTTAAATCAGACATGAGCTCTTAAAATTGTATAAATGTTGTAATTTTTTCCCGATTTTATCAGTATGAGTGCAATGAAAACTGTATATGTGAGTATGAGGATATGATTCATAAATGTTGGTTTGGTTTGGTTTTATTGAACATATAAAAAATGAAGAAAACACATAAAATATAGAAAAAAAACAAGAATAGGAAGAAAGAAAAGAGTTTATATGTTCAAAAGGGGTAGGAGGAAGTTAAAAACGTATCTAGTCCTACCCCTTATTCATTTTATGTTAATACAATAATAAGTTTTTCTGTGTTTTTTTCAGGAAAGCTCAGTATTGTTCATTCGATTTGACATCATCAATGCTCTCCTTTTTTTTTTTTTTTTTTTAAATAATAATAAAAAAAATAAAAAAATAAAGATTTTATATATATATATATATATATATATATATATATATATATATTTGTATGTGGGTGAGTATGTGTATGTGCGTGTGTGTGTGCGTGCGTGTGCGAGCGTGTGTGTATTCATCAGTTCACCTAAAGCCTATTAAAAAAAATCCCATACTAATAATATAATATAATAATAAATTGCCAAATGCAGAAACATCAATGTAAGTTATCACGATGTGGTGGCTCTCGCTAACAGACAGAATTAAGTAACCAGAATTAGTTTTAAAAATTCTATATACGTAGACCATGTTTCTATAAATTTTGATATTTGGTTTTTATTTGAGGCAGATATTTTTTCCATTAAAATGTGATTCATGAGGAGGTTAGACCATTGGTCGATATTCAGAGTTTGTTTATTTTTCCAGTTAACAAGAATTGTTTTTTTTTGCGATAGTAAGGGCTACAAGTGTAGATTGAAATTGTTTATGTGGTAAGTCAATTGTTGTTAGGTCACCTAGCAAACACAAGGTTGGAGATAAAGGTATCCTACAGTCCAAAATAGCGGAAAGTTTTTCTAAGACTTTAGTCCAGAAATACATAACCGGAGTACATAACCATAAAGCATGAACATAAGTGTCTGTAGTGTTTTGTAAACATTGGAGACAAATGTCTAAAACTTTCATTTTAATGGTGGCTTAAAAATGTATCTCGTCCTACCCCTTATTCATTTTATGTTAATACAATAATAAGTTTAATGTATTTCAACAAAAGAAAAATGCTGAAATGTATTATGGTATATGCCTATGAATTTCATGTACATATGATGTAAGTGCAATTGTATAAATGACCAGGTTTATACATGTATCTTTTATTGAAATACATTAACCTATTATTGTATCAATAATGAAATAAGTCAAAACATACAACAAATAAGGGGTAGGACTAGATAAGTTTGCAACTTCTTCCCACTCCCTTTTGAACATATTAACCGTGATTAATTCTTGTATAAGGTTTTTTTCCCCTCTTCTTTGAAATCTTTATTTTATTTTTCTGCTACTTGTTTATATGTTTAATGAACAAAATCAATCAATCAATCAATCAATCAAGATTGATTTGAGTTGGCCAAATTGAAACGTTTTTATGGACATTTTCCAGTTATTTTTATATTATTTTTTAAATTACTGTTCCTAACAAGTCAGGTATTGCTTCTGGTACTGTGGCTCCCTCTAGGGGTATGCTGAAGGAATTAGGTTCAGTTGTAAAGTCATCATCTTATTTCAGTTTAATACACTTTCATTACATTTCATCTTTGAGAACTGTTTGTTTTTAAATATTTCTTTAGCTATACTGTATATTTTTTCACCGGACTTTGATATGCAGTACATTTGAATCCAAATAAAAATTTTGTCAGCATTTTTCGTGTGATGATACAAAATATAGAAAAATAAATAAATCAAAATGTAAGATTGACAGAAACTTTCATTATTATTATTATTATCAACTTCCTAAAAGGATCAATTAAGAGCCACCTACTTCATCACATATTTGTAAGCTTAGCACCAAGGTCATGAAGCCAGTAGATGGGTAGCGGCCTTTCTTTTTCATCCACATTTCATGAGAATATTTCATGAAGGCCGGGTTGATGATCATCACCTGTTGCAAGTCAGACTCTTAATAAAGACACTCAAACTGAAATGAAGAACTGTATCCCAAGAAAACAAACATGTTTGACTGACGTGATTACTTTTAGGTCAGACTCACCAAGTCCTTGTTGCCTCTCCTCTTTGGGCCCTTCTGACTGTAAAAACACCATCGCATATATCATTTTATCAATTTGCCCTTAGGTGTGGGGTTCTATATCTGCAAGCCTTTTGCCCACCATTATTGGGGGCTGCAAAGATAAATATTTATTTACTGTCCAAACTATTGAGAGTGGCAATAGAACACCTACTGAGGGGCGAAGCTGTTGAGCAGCCAAAGCAAGTCCTTCATCTTGAACGGAAAGAACACAAGATGAGTGTTTTTGTCCACATTGGTGGCGCTTTCAGGATACATGACGCGATGAGTTGTCTTGGTGCCAACGTCTGACTCGTAGCCCTTGGTGGGCCCGCGGTTCATTCTATATGAATCACAATGTCAAGCATTTAAGTCATCAGACGTTCAGTGGTACCTATAGAGTTTAACTCATTTATTGACCATGCTTATCACTCTAATCACTTGATTTTCAAAACTTTCCTCAATCAAAATAATGGAAATTAAAAAAAATTATAAAAATGTAGCGGCATATCCAGCCATCATCTGAGCCACTTATCCTCACAAGGGTCGTGGGCGTGCTGAAGCCTATCCCAGATGTCTTCGGGCAGTAGGTGGGGTACACCCAACCCTGTCAATTAACCTAGTGTAACATACATGTTTTTCAGAATGTGGGAGGAAACCCGAGTACCCGGACAAAACTCACGCAGGCACGGGGGAGAACATGCAAACTCTACCGAGGATTCGATTTCACGACCTGTGTGCTGAGAGGCAGGCGCTCTAACCAGTCAACCACCGCGACGCCCTGGAACTGTATAGTAATAATAAATAAAAAACATAAAGAACATTTTTAATTTCTATTATTTTTACTTCACATTCACTTAACTTAATCTTGTTTTTTGTTTTTTTCCTTTTTTGTCATGCTTTCCTCACTTTCAACACCTTCCCAATCCTAACACACTTGGCTGGCATTACAGCCTGTATCCTCTTCAGTATAGTTCGTTATAGAAGTTGTATTACGCTCATACTACTTCGCCAAGTCGACTTGACAAACAAACATTTCGCTCAAGTTTTTGGACCGATGATTAGAAAAAAAGATTTGTCAAAAACCAGAATCCCCCTAAAAACAAGCCAAAGCACTTGTAAATTAAGGTACCACTATAAGGTGGTGGATTTACCTTATTACGATGTCATGGTAATCAATTAGCTGGCCGTAGTGTGATCCTTTGAGATTGGCCGAATTGCCCACCACCGCACAAGTCCTGCAACGGTCGGACGATTGTTGCTCAACTTGTGGGGTGGGTGGAAAGATCGTAAAGAGTTTGTCGACAGTTTCATTGAAAAAACTGAATGGGCGCTTTTCCCGCTGCACATTCTGAAAAAAAAGAAGATTTGACAATAGTGACATGAAGATACAAAACTAAAACTCGTTTGATAAAAAATAAATAAAAAACCCTCTCTCTAATCTGGAAACACACACACACACACACACATTCATTGGCTAGATGTATTTTAAGTACACTAAATGTAACTGAAACTAACTTTTGCATTTTGTACCCAATTTTGTAAACCCTGCCCTTGCTAATATTAATTCCAGCACAATGAAGTGAAAGTGTAATTGCAGTTCATTATATATATATATATATATATATATATATATGAAGCTGGCTCTTAGGACATGGAATGGCACCTCTCTGGCGGGGAAGGAGCCGAAGCTGGTGTGTGAGGCAGAGAAGTTCCACTCTGGAGTTGCCCACGGTGAGAGGAGCAGAACAGGTGTGGGCATACTTATTGCCCCCCGGCTTGGCGCCTGTATGTTGGGGTTCACCCCATTAGACGAGAGGGTAGCCTCCCTCCGCCTTCGGGTGTGGGGGGGGGGGCAGGTCCCGACTAATGTTTGTGCATATGCACCAAACAGCAGTTCAGACTACCCACCTTTTTTGGAGTCCTTGAAGGGTGTGCCGGAAGGCGCTCCATCTGGGGACTCCCTCATTCTGCTAGGGGTCTTCACATGGGCAATGACAGTGAGGCCTAGAGGGCGTGATTAGGAGGAACAGCCTCCCCGATCAGAACCAGAGTGGTGTTTTGTGAGAGGTGGTTGGAAAGCTCCTCGGTGGCAGGGTCCCGGGGGTGGATGAGTTCCGCCCGGAGTTCCAAAAGGCTCTGGATGTTGTGGGGCTGTCGTGGTTGATAGACCTATACAACATCGCGTGGACATCGGGGATAGTGCCTCTGGACTGGCAGATAGAGGTGGTGGTCTCCCTTTTTAAGAAGGGAGACCGGAGGGTGTGTTCCATTAATAGAGGGATCACATTTCTCAGCCTCCCTGGTAAGGTCAATTCAGGGGTGCTGGAGAGGAGGAAGTCGATTCTCGGATTCAGGAGGAGCGGTGTGGTTTTCGTCCCGGCCGAGGAACAGTGGACCAGCTCTTCACCCTCTGCAGGGTTCTCGAGGGTGCGTGGGAGTTCGCCCAACCAGTCTACATGTGTTTTGTGGATTTGGAGAAGGCGTTCGACCGGGTCCCTTGGGGAGTCCTGTGGGTGGTGCTTCGAGAGCACGGGGTACCGAGCCCCTTGATACGGGCTGTGCGGTCCCTGTACGATCGGTGCCAAAGCTTGGTCTGCATTGCCGGCAGTAAGTCGGATTTGTTTCTCCTCCAAGGCTGCCCTTTGTCACTATTCTGTTCATAGCTTTTATGGACAAGATTTTTAGGCGCACCCAAGGCCTTGAGGAGGTCCGGTTTGGTGGCCTCAGCATTGGATCACTGCTTTTTGCAGATGACGTGGTGCTGCTGGCTTCATCAGGCTGTGATCTCCAACTCTTACTGGAGCGGTTTCGCAGCAGAGTGTGAAGCGGTTGGGGTGAAGATCAGCACCTCCAAATCCAAGACCATGGTCCTCAGTCGGAAAAGGGTGGCGTGCTCTCTCCGGGTCGGGGATGAGATCTTTCCCCAAGTAGAGGAGTTCAAGTATCTTGGGGTCTTGTTCACGAGTGAGGGCAGGATGGAGCGGAAGATCAACAGGCGGACCGGTGCTGCGTCTGCAGTGATGTGGACTCTGTATCGGTAGGTTCTGGTGAATAAGGAGCTGAGCCGAAAGGCGAAGCTCTCGATTTACCAATCGATCTACGTTCCTACCCTCACCCATGGTCACGAGCTGTGGGTCGTGACCAAAAGAACAAGAAGAAGATACAAGCAGCCGAAATGAGTTTCCTCTGCAGGGTGTCCGATAGGGGTGTTAGAAAAAATCGATTCGGCAATATATTCTCGAATCGATTCAATATGCGGCCGAATAGATTTTTAAACATACATTTTTTAATGGATATATTCAACAAAACGTCTAATTTAGGGTTAGGATTTACATATTAAGCATGGAAGAATGTTATATTAATGGAACATTAAGCCTTAATATTTTATTTCAGTGCTGTTCAAACATGACACAGACTGCAACCTGTTTGTTAAATGCAGTGGCTCAGTTATAAGCCTGAATTTTCAGATATATAAATACATTTTCATACAAATCTTACAGTGTACATGTACAAGTTTACTGATAAGTATTTTCTAAATTTGAGTTTAAAAAAATCACAATAATCAATTTATAGATTCGTATTGGGATTAATCGGTATCGAATCGAATCGTCACCTATGAATCATGATACGAATCGAATTGCCAAGTACTAGGCAATTCACACCCCTAGTGTCCGGGCTCTCCCTTAGAGATAGGGTGAGAAGCTCGTTCATCCAGGGTCGAGCCGCTACTCCTCCGCGTTGAGAGGATCTAGCTGAGGTGGCTCGGGCATCTGGTTCGGATGCCTCCTGGACACCTTCCTGGAGAGGTGTTCTGGGAATGTCCCACCGGTGGTACAACCCAGGACACGCTGGAGAGACTATGTCTCTCGGCTGGCCCGGGAACATATTCCGGGATCCCGCCGGAGGAGCTGGTTGAAAAGGCTGGGGAGAGGGAAGTCTGGGCATCCCTCCTAAAGCTGCTTCTCCCGCGTCCCGACCTCGGATAAGTGGTATAAGATGGATGGAGATATATATATATATATATATATATATATATATATAATGAAAAAAATCGGGGGGAAAATCATAAACCAAATTTTTTGTTTAAAAAAATCTGAGATTTTATTTATAGGCAAAATCCGTTGTGATATTTTACTTGGGATGCACGATAATGCTATTTTCAAACAATACCTATAAACCAATAATTTAGAAAGTGCCGATGTCAATAACAGATAAGTAAGGGTTGAAGAGTTGGGCACAACTTGTGCTACAACCACAACACATGGACCAACATGGCAAGTCTATTATTATCGGCAGATTTCTTTATTATATGGCTTATCTGTTTGACGCCAAATTGGTCGATAATTGCCGATAATTATCGCCACCGATATTATCGTGCATCCACATATTTTACTGAGTGGTGAAGGTTTGCAAATGTTTGCGAACGTAGCGAAGGTTGTTTTTTTGTCAGGGTTCATTAAGTTTCCAAGATGTTCACAAACAGTTTTAATGGTTGGAAACTATTTTTCTTGTTGCCATCAAATTTTGAACATGTTCAGGATTTCTTTGCAACAAGAAACATTGTTAGCGACCGTTAGAATTGTGGACTTCTGGCGAACGTCTTTGCAACCTTTTGCAACCTTTAACAAACAGTGATGAAAAAAACACAAACACTTACAACAAGCATTCGACACTTAATCAGAATAAAATGTGCTACCTTCCACCAGCTGAAATCATCCTCCGACATTGGGGTTTGTTTGGTCAAAAACGGCTTTGGTGATGCACCAATCAACATTTTAAACTCATGTTCACCCTCAGTCAAACATTTCTGGCAGTTGCAGGCACGCAACTTATGCGGCCAGAGCGAATACAAGTCTGTCAGATTCCATTTGGACTTGTAGAACAAACCGGCGGCAGTCAAACACAGTAGGGTAAGCAGGATTCTAGTCTTTCCCAGTGTGGACACCATTCCCGTGGGCCTGTGGAACACAATAAGCAGAGCATTGATGACTTGATAGCTGTTAGAATAAAATCTGAATTGGCTGTAGTTGATGGACTCACACCTAAATATCTCATAATTTGCTATCGTGTTCCTCATGACTCCATCTTAGGCTCACTACTACTACTCTCTGAAGGGTGTTTTTGACATTTTCCAGAACCAGCTTTCACAGCTAAAGTAATAAATAAATGCTATCAAAAGAAGATACGATTCTTACAGTACATGGTAATAACTTACAAACCTAACCTCTGTGACTGTCTTGATGATTCTCTCTCTCTCACCTTCAAACCGCATGTTAGCTTCTTCAAAGTTGTGATTTCCCCCGTTAAAGTTGATATTTACATCAAAATACTTTGTACAGTAATTAAAAAAAACATATTTGTGAGACCTGGAAGAGCCGGAAACAATATTTTGTGCTTTCCGCACGGACGTTCATTGCTGACGGACGGCAGAGCGGAGCTAATTCAAACTTAAACACGGAAATGTGATGCACCTGATGGTGAGCCGACCTGCTCGATGGACGTTGAAGACATTTAACATTTTCTATGCATATTTTTACTGTTTATGAATTTACTTATAGTATATAGATGCCATATAACTGTGATAATGTTTGTGTGAAATATATTGGACATATAACTGTAGTGTAATGAATAACACTTTTCACTCCCTTCCAGCTGGTGAGATAGGAATGCACATGGGAGGCATGTTCTCAAGTTCTCAAGTTGATAACACTGTGGGTCTGAGGGAGTCTAGGTCGCATGGTAGTACCTGTCTAATCATATATTTCCGGCTTTGGACGAAACTGGAGTAAACATGTCAATAAATCACTTGTCTGTCTATTATAATTGCTAACCCTTTGTCCAGCCTCAGAGGAGGAGTATGCTTTTTTCATCTATAAAGCGACTGTGTGTTTTTCATATGGACACACTGGAGGCTTAACATCACCTTTGAATGTAAGCATGTCTTGTGTCTTTTAAGAGCTCTTAAAATAAATTCTTTATAAAGAAGGCTTCTTCATCAGATCTCATTTTTCAATTATTTTGAACACGCAAAGATTACACTTAATATAGTAATCAAATAATACCTTCAATTGGTGACCTCTGACGGCGACAAATTGGGACGTTTTTGCAACAGCTGTGATGATCTTGGACAACTGAATTTCTAAATGCGCAAATATTAACAAGGTGAGTGGACAAATTATCCACGTAGAGAAATTCTGTTTGTTTGGGATTACTCAGAGCTGCATTACAACCGTACCAAATTGTATTTGAGATCTGTGAACAAGTTAGGGGGGGTTTTGAAGTCGTATTTGTTACGGAGGGACGCGAAAGTCCTCGATTTTGACAATTACTACGACATTGATCCATGCATGGGTTGGCCCGTTGAATACGGAAGTGACGTCAAATGGGAGCGCTCCGCCGTTCGGAAACGGCATATGAGATTGGTTCCGCGGTGGAATAGGCTGTCTTGTTTTTATTTTTATTTTGGTATGAATAAGCCCTCCGAATAATTTTACGGAGTGAGCGGAGAGGATAAGCCGCCTGTGTGGTATTATTCACACGGTGTGTGTGCTGTGGGTTATTATTAAAAACCGTGGGACATAATTCCGCGGGGTGTGTGTGTTGTGTCGAATTAACCCGCTCGTGTGATATTCACATTGGAAGCGAGAGCTATGAAGAAGCCGCTCGTGTGATTTCATTCACATTGGAAGCGAGAGCTGTGAAGAAGCCGCCCGCGAAGATCCGGATAAGTATTTATTAAGTCGCGCAAAAAGATATTTAATTTCTGTTTCGTTTTTTCTTTTTCTTTTCTTTTTCTAAAAAAAATAATATATATATACAGTATATATAGAATAATTTTTTGGGGGGATTAATGAGAATAGTTTTGATCTGTTGTATTGTAGTATCATAAGTGAGACGTCACTGACTTTATAAATATTATAAACGACTAAATTACTACATATAATGGACGACATTTTTGCCCGAGACTCAGGGTGGTTTGATTTGCGTAAACTTCCGGTCCATACTCAAAGCTTGTCGCTAAGCGAACAAGTCACGGCCGCAACACTCGTCATGGCTGAAGCGCTGCCACCACGGCGACGGCGGAAGATGAAAAATATTTTAAATGAATGGATGCGGACTAATTGTGATAAAGGTTGGTTCCCACCGTTAAAATCTGAGACATGTCTGATTGCATTAATGAAGTCTGTAGAGCTTACTTGTGTAAAACAGCGCCAAACGCTGATTACCTCCGTGAAAAACACATCTATAGTTTCTTCGAATGGAAGAAAAGTTAGACGGTGTGGGGTCGTGGACCAAATGTTGGTTTGTGCTAGAATGTTAGCGTTGGGTAGCTCTGTGAAAGTTGCTCGTAAAACTGTTGAGTGAGTCCGCTAGCCACGGCTCGGCTAACGGCGACGTGTTTGATGAACGCATGGCGAATGCTAGGCTAAAATCTCCGCCAGTTTAAAATTGTTAGAAATGAGACATGACCCGGAAAATAGATTAAATAAGGCAAAAGTTTTCGGATTGGAATTGGCTCGGCATGCGGAGATTCCACAGTCTATTGGTTCTAGATGGCGTACTAATCTGGAGCATGTGTGACTTGTGTGATTAGGAGAGAATGTTTTTTTGTTATAAAATGACTAGGGTCAATTGTGTGATTATAATGGGAATTTTTCTAGTTGGTATGTGTGTGCGTATGTGCCCCAAAAGTTTGAAAAAAGTTGAGAGAATTGTTGAGTAATCGAATGAGACCTAGATAAGGAAAGTGGAGGCTATCCGGGTGGTTTGGAAGTTAACTGAATCTGTAATTGTGAATAAGAAATGTGTGGATGGATATTTCATTTGTTTTTCTTTAAAATCTTTAACTATATGTTTGGTGTTGTTTTTGAGTAGAAAAGACTGGTGTGATAATGGCGTTTGTTTTTCGTATAGGAATGTAGAAAAAAGAAAAAGAAAAAATAGGTTTTGAATGTGATTTTCCCTCCCCCTTTTTCTGCTCCTTCCCTGTGTCTTGGAAGAGAGGAGGGGGATTTGTGTGGAAAATAGGAGTCAGAGGGCAATGTGTCCTGTAATGGGAGCTTTTCTTTTTTCTAGGTAAGAGAAGAATGCGTAAAGATAAAGAGGTCTAGATGATACCTACAGGCCACTATCCATATTATTTTTAAAAAAAAAATCAGATCTGTGTTTTTTATAGTTGAATGAGTAATAAAACCAAATTTTAATATAGTTGAATAAGTAATAAAACCAAATTTTAATTGAAATAGACTTTTCATTTTTGATTTTTTGATTTCCCCTGCATCTCTGATAACTCATTCGTAGGTGTGAAAATGATTTAACCTTTGTCCTTATCTGAGTCCCATTCTAGAAGTCTGGAGAGGACTTTCCTCCAAGTGGCCAGGGTGACTGACAGCTGTCACATTTTCTTAAATTTGAGGTAACATGTAATGAAGAAGTCGTCTATGGTAGATATATGCGTAAATATAGTAATACTACTTGCTATAATGTAGAACACATTTAGATGAAACTACAAAATACATATTTTTTGAGAAAATTATTTTTAATTATAACAAGCATATAAATCTCTTGCTGTGATCTCATCTCCCTCTGTCTGTTCCGAGTGTATAAGTGTTTCAGGCAGGTTCAATCTTTGACGAGAGGTGTTGTTCTTGGGTGTCTCCAACGTGCTGGAATAACCTGGCTGTTGGGCACAGAGTGGACGGCGAACTGAACAATGGTCACTTTCGGGGGGGGGGGGGGGGGGGAGTGATCACACGGACTGCGAAAAGGATGGTATACTGCAAATCCGCTCGCCATGAGACTGTTCAATGACTCTTATGAATTATCTGAGCAAAATGTCCATCAACTCTTTGAGCAGACATCTCAAACTCTCATCACAGCCGTCCTGATGAAACTGTCAGGGGTCTCCAGTGACAGCTAAGGCCTGCTTTGAACTTTGCCCTGCATAAACTGCTATCAACAAGGACAGGAAGGAATATGAACTCCAGTGTGGACTCAAAGTTCGAGTCATCTGAGATCGGCCTTTGAGTCATATTTTGGTCTGTTTTGAGTACAGTTTGCACTCTGCACTCTGTACTGTGTCGGAAAAGGAGATGTGATCTATAGCAACGCAGTTTCGGAAATTGAGAACGGCTTATGTGAATTAGGGTAGTATAAAATGTATTCTAATCTTTAATACTATATTTTCCGTTGTTTGATGCTTGTTGAATTTGGTCTTCTAATTTTTTGCCCATTTTCCTTTTAAATTTTAGCTTCTGGATTGGACTCAGATGTGGAACACTTACGGCAAAATTGCTGGTTGAAATTTTTTTAATTTTTGATTAAGGTCGCAGCACTGATTTTAATTGGGTCATGATCTGCAAAGTTGCCTACTGTGTTGTACAAGCCCCGCTACTCTGTAGAAGAGGGGAGGATAATTAGCATTTTAAGATTACTTTTTGGTTTATTTGAAGTAGGTATTTTGATCTTTTATCTTATTTTACAGTTAGTTTGTTTTTTACTCACACTGTGTTGCCTGGACAGAATTCAAATTTGCGCCTCCAAGGGTTTTGTTTTTAGGAATTGTTGCAAGACTAAGCAGGATCTGCTCCTGTAGTCTTGGTGTTGGACAAATTGCCCCAATTTGGTTTTTATTATCAACAGGACATAAGGTGTCAGTTTTTTTCCCTTTTTGAAGCAGCAATTTGTAAGCGGCTGCAGTTTTCACATTCAGGTCTGAAATGATCAAAATTGATCTTTATCAGATGAGGGAGTCAGTTACTGGTCTGTCTGTGTGTGTCACGAAGGAAGGTATGCACACAAACAGTTCATGTTGAATTAAATCAATATAGGACTATAAGTTAGTCTGAATGAGGTGATACTTCTATAGTATGTGAGTGAATTAATTCACAGATGGAGAATGGAGAGGATTTGACTTGGAGGAAAGTAAGTTCTACAAAGATGACAAAAGACAACCCGAATAGCAGAAATACGGTAAGTATATTCAATTTCAGAAACAATTGAAAAGTATCATTTCTAGAGCCTATGGAATTTGCCATTTAGGTGTGGAAGGAACATTGGGACACCTGGTGGACATTATTTTATGAGACAAGTTGTAAAAATGAACTGCAGGACTGCAGTGTTTATTAAAGGTATAAATATATATAAATCTCTTCTCAGACTGTTTATGGCCCGGCCGGACATGAATAGTTCTGAGTTAAGATGATGTTGTTTTTAAATGATTTACACTGCTATAATAAAAACCAGCGTAAAAAATACAGAAATTTGATGTATGATAAAAAGTACATTTATGCTAAATCTACAACAGTAAATATCATGGTAAAATATTTGATTAATCATTATCTACTATTATAAGGGCTTCTTAGGAATATTGGATTAGACGAACCCATTTGAAAAAACAAAAACTTCATAAGATATAAAAAGGCTGGACTCCTTTTGAGGGTCATAAAAACAGGCCGTTTCCCACCCCCAATGTTCCGCTGGGGGAGTCACACGTTGAGAGGCCCCCAGTAATTAAGGAGATAGTGTCTACATTCTCTAAGCTAAACAGATGTTCCTTCAAAAATAAATGATTGTAAATATGTGTGGTTGAAAGTAACTAAACCGAAATGGTCTTGTCCTCATTGGCTAGGTCCATTTAAGGTCAAGGAGCGTACATCCTGTGCGGTGCGCTTGTATCGGAAAGGAGATACTTGGTATCATCTCTCATCTACAAGGCCGGCTGTTTCTGGTTCAACAATGCCACCAAGGGCAACCATCTGATGATCTACGCCCACACCAGTTGGAGCCATCTCACCGAGCCCCACCACGCCGTTTCCAGTGTCTACCTGACAAGCTGTCCAAGGAGGGAAGCTGCAGCGTAGGAGGTCCTGGAAGGAGATTCATTGTAGTGCCTTTTCCATGGGCAAAGCTGACCAAGTGTCAATCTGCTGTTTGAAAGGGGGAAATCACTCAATGGTGATTTGAGTCACATGCCCCTTTTCATCAATTCACAAGGATAGATTCACACTGGGAATGAAGTCCCGTGACCTTTCCTGCGATCTCTGGCAGTGAGCCAGGGTTCGGAAAAAGGCTGACAACGCCTCTTAAAAAAAAAAAAAAAAAATCATCAACCAACGACTGACGAACATCCTTCTCCTTCAACAAAAGAACTTCTTCTCAAGATGGCTTCGATGAAGAACTCTGCTACTAATTGCTGCATTGTGACGGTTTTTCTCTCGTTAATTGTTGTGCCATTTTGGTTTTTCATGAAACCCCTTGACGTGAGTTTGAATACAACACACCGTGATAAAAGAAATGTTATTTCTACCCAAATTCCAATGGATAATGAACTGGGCGTATAATAACTCAATTGTCCTGACCGTTGCTCCTAACACAAACACATCTGTCAAACTCCCCATTAAATCTTTGAAGGGATTTAGTAGTGGGGGGCCGACGAAGGGGGGCCTTTGGCTCAAGTACTGGTGGTATTTGACAGGTAGTGTTTTACGACTGGACTGGAGCACCTTCATTACCACCCAAAGTGGCCGATACTGGCCGTCAGGTTCCAGTGGTGAGGCAGTTTTTTTTTTTAGCAAGAGAGTAACATTGAGAAGAATGGGACATCAATTCGAATAAATTTTTGTTCTTCCTGAAGGTAATATCCGGCCACCTAATGTAACCATAAATAACACCTTTTGTTATGGCCTAATGCTGTGGGCATGGTTCTCTGGAACTGATCCCTATTTTCCAATTTTAATTTGCATTGATAAAACTATGAGTAAGACAGAACAACCTGAAATGACTAAATCAGAATCGTATAGCCCTTGATATGTTACTTGCAGAAAGGGGTGGTGTTTGTTCAATGTTTGGAGAACAATGTTGTACTTTTATTCCTAATAACACTGCACCGGGTGGAAGTTTAACCAATGCCATTGAGGGACTCCGGACACTTAATTAAAAAAATGAAAGAGCAGTCCGGTATCGATACGTCAATTTGGGATAACTGGATTGATGTGTTTGGAAGATATAAAAATTTGGTTTCAGCTTTTGACAACTTGCGGTTGTTGCTGTATTCCTTGTTTGAGATCGTTGTGCACGCGGCTTATTGCCACAGCCATCGAAAAGCAAGATGTACAAAACAAGTCGTCTTATATGATGGTTGAATCTGTAACTTCTAAAGCTATGACCGCGGTGGCGACATCAGATGAAGATCCGGCTGGAATTTTTCTCTAGACTATTTCTAAGGGGTTTAATGTCTTATTTTGAACAAATATATTTTGTTCATTGAGGGACTGAAGACATTTAACATTTTCTATGCATATTTTTACTGTTTATGAATTTACTTATAGTATATAGATGCCATATAACTGTGATAATGTTTGTGTGAAATATATTGGACATATAACTGTAGTGTAATGAATAACACTTTTCACTCCCTTCCAGCTGGTGAGATAGGAATGCACATGGGAGGCATGTTCTCAAGTTGATAACACTGTGGGTCTGAGGGAGTCTAGGTCGCATGGTAGTACCTGTCTAATCATATATTTCCGGCTTTGGACGAAACTGGAGTAAACATGTCAATAAATCACTTGTCTGTCTATTATAATTGCTAACCCTTTGTCCAGCCTCAGAGGAGGAGTATGCTTTTTTCATCTATAAAGCTACTGTGTGTTTTTCATATGGACACACTGGAGGCTTAACATCACCTTTGAATGTAAGCATGTCTTGTGTCTTTTAAGAGCTCTTAAAATAAATTCTTTATAAAGAAGGCTTCTTCATCAGATCTCATTTTTCAATTATTTTGAACACGCAAAGATTACACTTAATATAGTAATCAAATAATACCTTCAACGTCCATTGCTGGAAGTAACAACAACACATCTTTAAATAACTTTAACTCTTTGACTGCCAGACGTTTTCAGAAACGGGTTGTCGCCAGTGCCAGCTGATTTAAGCATTTTGACTGATCTTTCAAGGTCCACAGAAAATGTTGTGTTTGGACTATGGAAACACACATACTACCAAATGAAAGATTGGACTCTCATCTTTCATCAGAAAAAAGTTTGTTTCTACCTTATTCCGTTCTTCAGTAATCAACAATAGAAAATGGTTACTTTCACCGAAATTCTCTCTTTTGAAACAAAAAACGGAGAAAAACAGCTTTTTGTGAAACGATGTTATTTCATGCACTCTAGTGAATTGTACACCTATTTTTGTCCATGAATGATGCCACAAACACCTAAATAGTGCTTTACTTCTGTAAAACGCTTTCACCAACAATGAAAAAGTGTTTTTAGATTGCAAAATACGTTTATTTCCATTCAACAGTGTAACAATTTAACAAAACAATTTCGCTAACTATTTACAAATGTGTGCAACTGTACTGCACTTTTAGCGTTGGTCGATGCCTTTAGTCTTGTAAGTGTTGAGCTGCTTGCAAACGGGGCGCCATTCTCCGTGTGCTCCTCCTCAGCCACCTAGCTCTCCCCCCCACATCTCCTACTGCCGCGTCAATGCTTTCAAACCACGGAGTCATCATCATCATCGATGATGATCATCGTCGTCATCAATGTGCTCTTTATCGTTGGTCGATGCTTTTCGAATTTGAAAAAAACGACTCAGGCGTGAGCTGCCGCAGCCGGTCGCCATTTTTCCTTTGTCTAACATTCTCGTCTCCTGCTCGACGCTCTAGCTCCGCCTCTACTGACGCCCACCTGATCTTGTCAAAAGAGAGTCAGCGCTGCCCTCTAGGGGCCAAAAATAGTCATTAGGCTCACGAGACCTGCTTGAAACTTTCAGGACAGTTCCGCAAGCCTTGCCAGCACCAGTTTCAAAAAAAAAAAAAATGGGAGGACGTCTTTTAACGTCTTTGGCGCTCCTCCGTAGGTTTTTGCAGAACGTCATTTAACGTCTTTGGCAGTAAAAGAGTTAAAAAGGCGTGATTACTGTGGGAAATGAACAAAAAAAGGTGTTACGTACGAGGCACGAGCGCCGTAAAGTCGAAACGAGGACTCCATGTATTTAATACATGAATACACCTGCCCAATGTTTTCTGAGGTATAGACTACATATCACGTAGCAATTTGTTTTACCGTTGTAGCAGACGTGTGTGACGTCATGCATGTTGTGATCACGTCTCTGATCAACTGCTGGAAGGAGTCATGACATGCTTTTTTGTTGTGTTTGTATTGTATTGTATTGATTTTGATGTTTTATGTAATGTTTTGTGCTGCGTTTTCTGTAAAGTGCTTTGTGGCAGCTAAGGCCGTTTGAAAACCGCTATATAAATAAAGATGACTTGAATTATAAAATCTTTACACATCACTGTCAGTTGCTGTATCTACGAAGGTTGTCAAGCATTTATTTTTCAACAGGTTCATAGATGACAAGTTTTTGGGAAAGGTCATAATCCTATTTTCATTCCCCAAGAGATGGCTGTGACGTAGCTGAATGATCCTGCTCTCTTCACCTTCTTTTAGGCATGAAAATCTCTCACCTTTTGGTGAAATTTGCTGTTTTCATCATTTCAAACCAAATTGGGTCACTTACGTAAATTGTGCAGATCTGTTGAGAAAGGCCATATACACATGTAGCAGGGCATTTTTTTAAATGGATACAGTATTTCCATCCTCTGGGTGTAGAAAAAAATTGTATCTACACCACCACGTTTGTAGAAAAGAAAACATCCACAACTAACTGCATTATTGCATTTTTAAGTATGTTCATAACAATTCCAGACCTTAAGGTGGCAACAGTTCCAAATCCTATCCAATCAGAGTACGCCTCCGTCTGGCGACTCCAGTTCCACAAATTGGGCCTACAATGAGATACATGCCAAGCCTCTAAGCGGCAGTAGTTAGCCAAATACTCCTCGTCTCTTGACGTCACTTTGCCATACGTCACACAAGCACAGACTGTCAGCTGCTGATCTGTATATATGCAGATCAGTGCTCTCAGCGCACACAAGACTTTTTTTCATTAATTAAAAAAATACATCATAAAAGGAGCATAGAGGAAAACAAAGAGGATAAATACAAAATCTTAAAAAGCTTCACTTGTCTTTTTTTAACAACTTTTTTCGCCACTCACTCACCACACACACATATACAAAAATGGTCTCCCCGGTGGGGAAGCAAATCCACGCCGCCTTTTTTTCCCCTTGTTATTTTTTAACAACTTGAGGTATGTGATTGAGAGTGACATCTGTAGAGGACCGTAAAACTTTGTTTACTGACGGACAGATGTGACAGCGGACCCGGAGAAATACGCAAATCTTCACTTTGGCCGGAGATTTTAACGAAAAAAATCCCCACGGACGTGTGGATGACAGGGCAAACCGCAGAAAAATATCTCCCATTTGCAAAAAACTCGGCTATGTGTATACATGGCCTAAGGTGGAAAAGCGCTACAGTATATAAATGAACCATTTAACATTATATCAAACAGGGTTTTTTTTCTTTAATTTATTCAGAGCAGAGTTTTGATAAATGTTAAGTTAAATGTAATATTAGGAGTATTAGATGCCTGCTACTACTTATTCATTGAAATTGATGAATCGAGTCCCATGTTTTATTGGACAGTGTTAATAATCAAATTATCAAAAATAAAAATTGAACATTTCCTATTATTTCTTAATTTTATAGATACTTTGGTGATAAGAGACTTTTTGTTTTTTGTTTTGCTTGAGCCCCTGCTATATTGGCCAGCCACACCTGGCCATGGCATTCAAACGAGTTGTGACCACTGTTGGTGATCAGCACTTAAAACCTGTTCTTGGAGGTCTGCACTATTTGCGTAAGTCGACTGAGGCTTAAATAGTACACAAGTACAAAGTAAAACAAACACAGCCATTCAAATCTGGAGCTGCTTGACTTGATTTTTGTCATCTTGTGTTGAATCTTAAAGACAATGGAAGCCTATCTGGAAAAGCCACCTGATATTATTCTGGCTTTAAGCCAAATGCCAATGTGAAGGGAATTCTTCTTCCCTCACTCACTCACAACCGCATACACTTTGGATAACTAACCGCAGAACAGCAGCTGGCAGTTTTTAAACATGATTGCAAATTCTGTTTACAATTGGATGTTCTTAGCTCCTTTGGGGTTATGCTGTTTTTTCTATGAAAGCTCTTCAGCCCCCAAGGGGTGTGCTTTTCCTGTTTGTGATGAACTCTACCTTGCTTTGTTGTCAGTTGATAATCAGTCTTGTTTGCTTAGTCAGACATAAAGCTCACTTTTCGTTTGTTCTAACATCTTTGTTTCTTCAATTTGATTACATTGCGTCTTAAATTGTAACTGTTTTGCGAAGGTTTTAGTGTCCTTCTGCTTTACTGTCGCATTGAATGTATATAATCTCACACACATTTATCTAGCTATCTATATCTATTTATATAAACAATCAAATTTTAAGACAATAACACTTTTTTTTTGTAGTTTTACTACATTTTTGGATATCACTACCAAAAGCACTGTACTCGCTTTGCCATATGCCATAAAATCAAACCATTCAAACCGCTCCCATGTTCATTCATAGCAGTTTAAAAAAAATAATAATCTTTGACTTGTGCAATCATCATTGATTAAAAAAAAAGTACCTACCTGTCACAGAAACGAGGTGTGAATCAGCTTGGTCAACGATGACAACAGCAGGAAGTTATACAATCAGGTAGAACAGGTAGTTGGCATGAAGGGGAGGATCCGGGAGGTGGTGGCTTTGGTCACAGTGGGACTTTGCACCCAATAAAACACACTAGATCATCATATAACACCAACATACTTGCGTTTTGTTTTCACAAGAGACCCAGATGCCATTACAATGAGAAATCCAGCAACACTGGTTCATTTTCAAAATCTTAATGCCTGGAACAATAATGCTAACCTGCAGGTGTCTGATTAAGCGGGTGTGGATTTAAATCATAAGGGTATCAATAGGGTACCAAAGAATTTCAAAACAATTGCAGATTATGTCATTTTATCTGAGTTTAAATCTCATTTTAATTATTTATCCACCTGAGCATGAAACATTTAAAACTAATTGAGTTAACGTCACAAAAGTGAGAGAAAACAGACATGTAAGACGAGGAGGCACGGCAGCTTCAGGTTTCATTTGTGAAGTGTTCGCTAACATAAAGAAAGCAGACATTTGAAGGGGAAAAGACCAAACAGGCACGTAAAGTGAACGAATTCAAAGGGATCAAATCACAATGCAAATGTGAGGTTGTTTTGAATGGTACCTGGAAATATTCAAAACATTCTCATCTTTGTACCATCAATTGCACTAAATGTTCAGTGTTTGAATTTGAATCAGTGTACAATTACTTTAGGTATGCATTGTCTTGTCAGAAGTATTTTTGAATTTGTGCCCTGCAGCTGCAAAAAATAATGAACATGCAAATAGTCACCTTTGAGGCATACATGGCAGTAAGACAAAGAGAGCCAGCATCATTAGTTTGCACCTGCCGCATTTTGCCTGAGCTTGTCATTTTGAGGCTAAGACACACACAAGGACATTGAAAGCATAGCCATGGATAAAACATGGAGCTCACATTAGCATGGGCCACTTTAAATTTCTAATTTATATTGAATATAGTGTAATCATTCGATTGCTAAACACCAAACAATTATGTCTGGGGATAGTGACTCACCTGATGCTTTGCCTTTTACCATTATTTTATAATAGTATAGTGTAGTGAATTCCAACAAAATTTGCAGATTTAATGTTGCACCGTCTTATGACGTAAAGTATTTTTTTTTTAAAACACATCAGAGCAAGGGGTGGCCAAGTTCGATCCTCGAGAGCCACTATCCAGCCTGTTTTCCATGTCTCCTTCCTTGAGCGCAGCTGAAGCTAATGATCGGCTCATCAGCAAGCTTTGCAGAAGCCTGATAATGATCCTAATCATGAATCAGGTGTGTTAGTGGAAAGAAACAGACTGGATAGGGGCTCTCAAGGATCAAACTTAGCCACCCCTGTTATGGAGCATCGAAAATTACACACACTCAACCCTTAGTCAGCCGGGGCGGAGCTAACTAAACGGTTTGAGGAAGAGGCCAAAGTGCAGTACTACTGTACATGTCCCTGGACGGTTGAGGTTAGTATTTGGTTTTCGGTCATTTTCGTCTGTAATTTTTGTTGTTCAATAAAGTGTTCAAACAATACTGTAATTGCGATGTGGTAGGGTTGGATTCTGTATTAAGCGCAGTGTTGTCTAGAACACAACACTTGCGAGTGCACGGGCACAGGCGACCAAATGCATTGCATAATTTTTTTATTCTTGTTTTACCGATAGGTTTTGTATGAGATTTTACCTTGATTTTTTTTTTTTTTTTTTGTCAAAATAGGATTTTCGGTTTAACCTCTCTTCTACTGCTATTTACTCAAGAATGACAATTGCTAGAGACACACTATTTTTTTTTGATGAAAGATGAGGGTTTAATCTTTCGATCTTTCGATAATTTTCTTTCGATAAGTCCCATGTATATATATACCCATAGAACACAATATTCTGTAGGCTGTCAAAAATGGATTAAAATCCGAGGGATGGCAGGGCTCTAAATGGCTGGCATTCAATGAGTTAATTGTGATTTAATCAGACCTCTATAAGCATGCTTTGGATGATAGCTTGATTTATGCAATAAAGCATGTCTATCAGTATCTTTAAAAACAAACAAACTTAGTAGCTATTTTTTTTTATTTGATTAGCATGTCTCATAAAGAAAACTTATGTGTCCAAAAATTCAACAAGAAAATTGCAAATTATGCTTCAATTTTATTTTAGGATGGTGTGAATTTAAAGTCGCCACGAAGTCCAGGAATTCCTGCTCAGTACCCTCCCACATGCCAAAAATGTTATCCAGATAACGCCAATACACAGCGGGAAAAACAGAAAGCTTCTCAATGGCAGTTTCCTCCCAATCGGCCAGATAGATGTCCGCATAAGATGGGGAGTATTTGCGTCCCATCGCACAGCCGCAGAGTTGAAGATAGAATCTCCTGTTAAAGAAGAAGTCATTTCTGGTGAGCGTAATCTCAAGTAATTGTAGAAGTTTACTGTCGGGCCGCTTGGGGTCAGGGTATTTATCAAATATTTTCCTTATAGCTAATAACCCCCTAGTCTAGAAGTTTCTATATTTGTGTAAAGTGAATCAATATCAATAGAGAATAGCATAGCATTTTCTGAAACCTGCATCTGCTGCACTTTCTTTACAAATTTATATGTATCTTGAATGTAACTCCTATGAGTTTTAGCTAGAGGGTTAATGAAATAATCTTTAAATTCAGTAATTGCATATGATTCATACCCACAATCACACACAGTCGGACGTCCGACAAGGACTCTAAAGGGTATGGTCTATGTGTCAGGAGCTTTATGAATTTTGGGCAAAAGGTAAAATAAACGAGGCCTCGGTTGATCCGGGCCATCTAAATATCTTTTTTGTTTAGGGCGTTATTATAGTTTGATTGATCCGGGCCATCTAAATATCTTTTTTGTTTAGGGCGTTATTATAGTTTGATTAAGTTCTTGTAATTTGTGCCAAAATCTGGCATTTCCTTTGAAGTGTGATAACTTAGTCATTTATGAATATTTTTTTCACTTTCAACCGCTCAAAATGTTCACTGGCATCAGACCTATCTATACATATATAGTTTAAAAAAAAAAAAGAAGCTTTTTTTAATGCCCTCTATGGACAATAATAGCAGTATTATGCTAACAGCAAAATTAACTATGCTGTATATATATATGTAAAATAAAGTTCTAATTTGAATATTTCATATGACATATTTAGAGGCTTGAATAAGTCCATAAGTCATAACAATAGAATTTTTTCTGCATGCCCAGTTTTCACACAATGGCAGTTTTCCGAATAGCACAAAACTCTTGTAATTTTGCCGAAATCAGGCATTTCCTTTGAAGTGAGATAACTTAGTCATTTATGAATATTTTTTTCACTTTCAACCACACAAAATGTTCAGTGGCATCAGACCTATCTATACATATATAGTTTAAAAAAAAGAAGAAGCTTTTTTTAATGCCCTCTATGGACAATAATAGCAGTATTATGCTAACAGCAAAATTAACTATGCTGTATATATATATATGTAAAATAAAGTTCTAATTTGAATATTTCATATGACATATTTAGAGGCTTGAATAAGTCCATAAGTCATAACAATAGAATTTTTTCTGCATGCCCAGTTTTCACACAATGGCAGTTTTCCGAATAGCACAAAACTCTTGTAATTTTGCCGAAATCCTTTTCCATTTCCTTTGAAGTGAGATAACTTAGTCATTTATTAATTTTTTTAATGCCCCCTATGGACAACAATAGCAGTATTATGCTAATAGCAAGACTAACTATGCTGTGTATATATATATATAAAATAAAATAATAATTTGAATATTTCATATGACATAGTTAGAGGCTCAAACAAGTCCATAAGTCATAACAATATAATTTTTTTATGCATGCATTTTGTATTCATTTATTAGCCTTTGGCGCCACCTAGTGGATTTTTGTGTTAACACTCTAAACACACAAATTCCTCTATTTTCATGTTTATGACTCGTCAAAGAAGCAATTGCATTATAACACAGCAGGTTTACAGCATATCAAAAACTATGATTTATAATGGGAGTCAATGAGCCAAAATCAGGCATTATTACAACAACTTCATGTTAATCTCTCCCTCCTGTTTGGTAATAATTATAAATTACAGCATGGCGCCAATTTGAACTTCTACATTTTTAAACAATCCTGGTAAAATGTCAGGTCCCTAGTGTATTTTTTTCAAATGTTTTTTCTTTGATGAAAAACAGAAAAAAGCCAGAAAATGGACAAATAACGCCCAGGGGTTAAACGTGATATATTTATTGTTAAAAAGCGTCTGTGTGATAGTCCCAATCCTTTTTTTTGCGTTTCTTTTTGTATAGACTCAGATAACGGTTTACAATATATTTTGTCACTTAATTGTCTATTAGCTTCCAAAATCTAATTATTTCTATCTTGTATCACAATTTGTCCTCCTTTAACCACTGGTTTTAGAACAATGCTTTTATTATTACTTACATTTTTAACATCCTGCTGTTGTTCACGAGACAGATTATGTAGGTTCCAATGATGGATTCCATTGTTTTAATGTTCGTAAATTATTCTCAATTAGATTTTTTATACCATCAGAGACATTATCTATAAGCAGTTCCCAGTTTGAGGATCCCGCATTTAATATAGGTTTATTTTGATTAGCCATAGCAAAATGATCCAAAAGTTTTAATCGTCTATGAAAATTATGCAAATCTGCTCATAATTTAGCTGTTCGAATGAATATTAGACCTCTCTCTTATATTTCTAATTGTGTACTCAAAAGTGAAAAATGGTACACACAAATTCATCACAGTTTTCTCCCCATTCAAAAGTTGAATTGCTCCTTTCAATATCTAAAAATCTTATCAGCCATCTGCGTTGTCCAATGAATTGGATCATCATTACACACTTGGAATAAAAAATAATTAATTTCTGTCAGAAAAGTGTATTTCTCGTTGATAAGCTGGTTCAGTTTCATTCAATAAAGCCTGTTTTTTATCATTCAATTTACACGAAAAGTTAATCATTGGTACAAAGACCGTTTCATTAGGAAAAGTAAATTGACAAGTTTTCATCAATTGTTGTAGTTGTTTATGCGTCTGTGTTTGTGTTTGTTCTTGCAGGCAATTATTCAAACCTACCGCCAGAATCACTTTTCGAGTTACCGATTGACGAAATCGTTTTTTAAGGACCTCATTAAAATGGTGAAAGGAAGCACCCGGGTAACTATCTACCTGTATCGAGAGCTTCTAAAAGATGGAATACCGGGCAACATTGGAATTACCTATGAATAAGATTTGTTTTAACTGCCTCCAGGGTCCAGTCGCGAACCTTGCACTGAGTGCGTGGATAGACCAGTGGTTCCTGGCGATCCTAAGGATGTCAACAACAATGTCAATGTCAACAACAGCAATTGATAGCTTCTCGGTATATGGTATCAGATCCTTATTCTGGTTATTTCCTCTATTTAATTATAATGTAAAGTTTTCATTTTGGCAAAATGAAACTGCATTACTGTAAGTCTGTCTTATCACTGTAGGTGAAGCCGTCGCGTTGAGATAAAACAAGTCAGCTGAAACCACATTTTGTTGTTGTTGTTCTTTACCTATCTTTTTTGATTCTCCCAAGTTGCCCAAGTTGTGGTGAATCATAGATCGTACTGCTACAGGGGATTACTTTATTGAATTTAAGAGCCCTTATCAAAGGGGATTCGGTTGACCTTTCCGAACCATTACTATGCTGGTCTGAGGGAGGTTAAAAAGAGGCATAGAAAGAAAAGAGTTAGGGGTTAGACACAAGGGGAGGGGGGTTGAAGTTAGGAAAAACTGAGGTTGGAAGACCAGGGAAAGGAGTGGGATGAGGGTTAGAGAGAGGCCCATGGCGCTTCGATGTCGAAAATCTGTGTGGGCGGAGTTAAATGTTTATGTCCACCCGACATGGCGGCATGCCTCGAACTGCGCTCTGAATCCAGGGCTTACTCAACTAAGCGGCTGCTGAGGGCCCCGTCTCTCTGTCTCTCTCTCTCTCTATCCCTCCCTCTCTCTGCTAAATATTAACCTGTTTCTGTGTGCATCTAGGCCAGGGATAGGGAACCCTGGTCTGGAGAGCCGCTGTCCTGCCTGTTTTCCATGTCTCCCTCCATCAGCACACCTGATTGATGAACAAGAACGTTATCAGGCTTCTACGGAGCTTGCTGATCAGTTGAGTCAGCTGTTTGAGGAGAGAGACATGGAAAACAGGTAGGACAGTGGCTCTCGAGGGCCAGGGTTACCTATCCCTGATCTAGGCTATAGAAGCCCAAAAGTGTCAAAATTCAATAAATAAAAATGTTGTTTTGAGATAAATATCCTTTTGATAAATAACAGACAAATATGTAATATGGTCATTAAATTGTAAAATGAGGTGTTAGTATTATTATGAAATATTAATACTATTCTTTAATATGTAACAAATATTTTATTTTGATGAAATATTTCATGATTATTTTAACAACGCCATACTTTTTAATAATAATGACATTTATTTTCCAAAGTTTTATAAGATAAGAAAACGTTGTTGTTTTTACAAAGTCAGTTTTTTTTTCATAATGCCCTTTTTCTCAATGGCCTTTCTATTACATAATGGTGTTTCACAGCTAAATGACTTGATCTTGTCCATCAAATCACATGAGGCGGAGCCAGTTACGTGATTGGCTCAGTTCATTATATAGACATGAGCAGCAGAACTTGAAGTATCAATTCACGCATGGAGAGTTTAGGGCAGGAGTGGGCAAACTTTTTGGCTTGGGGGCCACATTGACTTTTAAAATTTGACAAACGGGCCGGGTCAGCACAATATATGATCAGGGTTGGGAGGGTTACTTTTAAAATGGATCCCGTTACAGTTACAAGTTACCTGCTCAAAAATGTAGTTAGTAACGTAATTCAAGTACCATAATATTAAAGTAATGTAATGATTACTTTGGATTACGTTTGGATTACTCCAATACCAAGTACGTATGCTCATGAAGTCAAAATAAGAATTAATTATCACCACAATTTATTCCATGGCAGAATCCCCTGTCAGAAAGAATTTCAACGCCCATCTCCGGCAGAGCTTCTCCATTGTCCTGGGGGAGGCGTGGGACATTGAGTCCGAGTGGACCATGTTCCGCGCTTCCATTGTTGAGGCGGCCGATCGGAGCTGTGGCCGTAAGGTGGTTGGTGCCTGTCGTGGCGGCAATCCTCGGACCGGGTTGCCGTCAAGCTGAAGAAGGAGTCCTATTGGGCCTTTTTGGCCTGTGGGACTCCGGAGGCTGCTGACGGGTACCGGCTGGCCAAGCGGAATGCGGCTTCGACAGTCGCTGGCAAAAACTCGGACATGGGAGGAGTTCGGTGAGGCCATGGAAAACGACTTCCGGACAGCTTCGAGGAAATTCTGGTCCACCATCCGGCGTCTCAGGAGAGGAAAGCAGTGCGCCATTAACACTGTGTATAGTGGAGATGGGGTGCTGTTGACCTCAACTCGGGACGTCGTGAATCGGTGGGGAGAGTACTTCGAAGACCTCCTCAATTCCACCGACACGCCTTCCTTTGAGGAAGCAGGGTCTGGGGACTCTGAGGTGGGCTCCCCTATCTCTGGGGTCGAAGTCGCCGAGGTGGTTGGAAAACTTCTCGGTGGCGGGGCCTCGGGGGTGGATGAGATCCGCCCGGAGTTCCTAAAGGCTCTGGATGTTGTGGGGCTGTCATGGTTGACACGTCTCTGCAGCATCGCGTGGACATCGGGGACAGTGCCTCTGGTTTGGCAGACCGGGGTGGTGGTTCCTCTTTTTAAGAAGGGGGACCGGAGGGTGTGTTCCAACTTTAGAGGGATCACACTCCTCAGCCTCCCAGGTAAGGTCTATTCAGGAGTGCTGGAGAGGAGGGAGGTCGAAACTCGGATTCAGGAGGAGCAGTGTGGTTTTTGTCCCTGCCGTGGAACAGTGGACCAGCTCTACACCCTCAGCAGGGTCCTCGAGGGTGTGTGGGAGTTCGCCCAACTAGTCCTCATGTGCTTTGTGGACTTGGAGAAGGCGTTTGACCGTGTCCCTTGGGGTGTCCTGTGGGGGGTGCTTCGGGAATATGGGGTACCGAGCCCCCTGATACGGGCTATTCGGTCCCTGTACGACCGATGTCAGAGTTTGGTCCGCATCGCCGGCAGTAAGTCGAATTTGTTTCCTGTGAGGGTTGGACTCCGCCAAGGTTGCCCTTTGTCACCAATTCTGTTCATAACTTTTATGGACAGAATTTCTAGGCGTAGCCGAGGCGTTGAGGGGGTCCGGTTTGGTGGCCTCAGCATTGCATCTCTGCTTTTTGCAGATGATGTGGTGCTGTTGGCTTCTTTAAGCCGTGATCTCCAGCTCTCACTGGAGCGGTTCGCAGCCGAGTGTGAAGCGGTTGGGATGAGGATCAGCACCTCCAAATCCGAGACCATGGTCTTCAGTCGGAAAAGGGTGGAGTGCCCTCTCCGGGTCGGGGATGAGATCCTGCCCCAAGTGGAGGAGTTCAAGTATCTTGGGGTCTTGTTCACGAGTGAGGGTAGGTTAGAGTGGGAGATCGTCGGCGGATCGGTGCAGCGTCTGCAGTGATGCGGACGCTGTATCGGTCCGTTGTAGTGAAGAAGGAGCTGAGCCGAAAGGCAAAGCTCTCAATTTACCGGTCGATCTACGTTCCTGCCCTTACCTATGGTCACGAGCTGTGGGTCGTGACCGAAAGAACAAGATCCCGGATACAAGCGGCCGAAATGAGTTACCTCCGCAGGGTAGCCGGGCTCTCCCTTAGAGATAGGGTGAGAAGCTCGGTCATCCGGGAGGGACTCAGCGTCGAGCCGCTACTCCTCCACGTTGAGAGGAACCAGTTGAGGTGGCTCGGGCATCTAGTTCGGATGCCTCCTGGACGCCTCCCTGGGGAGGTGTTCCGGCGGAAGGCCCCGGGGATGACTATGTCTATGTCTCTCGGCTGTCCTGGGAACGCCTTGGGGTCCCGTCGGAGGAGCTGGCTGAAGTGGCTGGGGAGAGGGAAGTCTGGGCTTCCCTGCTAAAGCTGCTGCCCCCGCGACCCGACCCCGGATAAGCGGAAGAAGACGGACGGACGGACCACAATTTATATTTCTATACAGTGCGCCCCTGCTATTTGCAGGTGACAGGGACCCGGGCAACCTACCAATAGCAAAAATCCTTGTATAATTGGCAACCATTTAAATGCATGTGCAGTATAAATATGTTGATTGATTGGTTGATTGATTGATTGATTGAAGGCCATATACAGATAGATAAATAGATAGATAGATAGATAGATAGATGGACAGATATCCAATGAATAGGGAGAAAATTATGCTTTTAAAAGCACATTTCCCATTGTTGCTCATTTCACCCACATGCACGCATGCACTAATAATGCTATGAGGATGACCATGCGTGACATTAATTGCAAAATGAACTTTTATCCCAGTCACGAGTTTAGCCATATTGTGTATGGTGAATTGGTGGGAGGGATATTTGTTCGGAAGATGTAACCCACATTATGTTGTAGCGACAGCTAGCAAGAAGTTCCGCGTAGCATGCTGCAGGATCGACTCTCAGCTGAAACTTTTTCTTTGTTAAAGATAAATCGGTCTTTCAGCAAACAAGTATGTTCCAAACCGTAAATACCGGTCGCCACTTACTTCCTCTAAAGATGTTACGCTCGAGCCTTCCTGCTCGAATCTGATTCGAGCAAATGAAGCGGAGGCGTGTCGAAGCAGCGTCAACAACAACTGCTTTGGAGATGCCGAAAATCATGTGACCACAGCAAACGAGGCCAGCGACTTCAAGCTGTTTCGCGGGAAGGATGTACTTCGTGTTTGACAAACCTGCCTGCAGTAATTCAAGTCCCAATTACATGATACAAAATAGGAAAGGTTATGATAATTTGGTTCGAATATTTTTTCCATTTTAAGATTATGGAAATGTGTATACTATATAATAAAAACAATATCCCTGTTCACAAGCACTGCACCTACACATTAAATTCTGTAGTGAGTAAATTTAACTCTATTTAGAGTGGGACCAAGTTTTAGAGTAATATTTACACTTGGAAGAGAGTAAAATGAAGAACTGGAAAAATAAAAGTCAAAATTTGAGGAACGAACTCACGACCTTCAGTTTAGGAGACAGCTGATCTACTCTCTCAGCCAGCATCTCCTGATGTGCATTGGTATATATATCGCTCATGTCAGCTGGAATCTTCCTAACTCCGAGACAAAAATATATATTTTTGGTCTCTTTGAGATAAACAAACAATAGGAGTGACATAGCTTAGGTGGTAGTGTGGCAGGCTCCAAAGCTGAAGGTCGTGAGTTTGTTCCTCAACCAATGAGAGGCTTTTATTATTTATTTTTTTCAATTCTGTATTTTATTCTCTTTCAAGTGTAAATAAATATTAGCCTACTCTAAAAATACTGTTTTGAACACCACAGACAAAAACAATGACAAATACTTGATAGGTCAACCTTACTTGTGTAAATCACACTTTAAAAGGACGACACAATGCAGCAGTTGAAAAAAATAGGAAACATCCACTGAAACTTTATTGAATTTATGAAATGCTGAGGCTCATACATGATAGCAAGGAATGAAGCTTTGAAAACAGTGATTGTAAAAATTCCATGTACGCAGGTTTGACCAGCAGATGGAGCTCTTGCAGTATGTCAAATGCCTCGAAGCAGTGCATCATTTTAGGGCAATTGTCTCAAACGTGGTTCATTGTTTTGGAAAACCTCGGTTTCTCCATCCCTAAATTCCTCTTTTCATCCGTGAACCCTTTTAAACAGGCCACGTGCCCGACACGACGTCAACAAGTCTCTCTCTCTTACTCGCTCTCTCTCTCCCGGGCTCTCGCTCTGTCTTTTTCTTGCTCGCTCGGCTCTCATCGTAGGAATTGTAATCCCTCGAAATAATCCCCATTTTTAATAAATGTACCTGTAATCTGATGACATGTTTTTTTTCCCTGTAACTGTAATGGAATACAGTTACTCCAAAAAAAAAAAATCTGATTACGTAACGGCGGTACATGTATTCCATTACTCCCCAAGCCTGGATACGATACATATTTAAAAAAAAAAAATGCATTTGTTAACAGTACATATCCAACATAAACAGAAAAAATGGTGGTGGTAATCCTGTTGTGGCAATTCTCAGAACAAATCTGAGGTGTTTATCACTCATCTGGGATCTGTGGGGTGCTTTGTTGGTGTTCATCACACTAAAAGTCTGTTCACACACACATGTAGACAACAACAACACCAGCATCCTCTGTGCCATCGTCTGGATGTTTGGAAATTTGGCTGCACTTAATGATGCATAAAACTCATCTAGTTTCAGGGAGTTGAACTTGTCCTTTAACATCATGTCACATTGGAGATCAATCATTTCCAACTGCAACTCCTTTGACACCGTTTCCGGGTATTGTGAGAAGGAACATGACACCAACTGAAGTGGCCTGTCAATTTTTCCAAGATCATCAAAGCGACGGCAGAATTCCTCACGCAGGTTATCCATTGATTTCCTATATTTTTTCACATGTTGGGCCTCTTTTAATGGAGCCAGTGTGGGGAAATGAGTAGTGTTGTTCCGATACCAATACCAGTATCGGGAGAGGCCCCGATGCATTGAAACAGTGGTATCGGCAAGTACAAAACAAGTAACATGCCGATACCATTATTTCAGATGCTAATATAGGACTTGGATGCAGCATCTTGTGTTTTGCTTGTGCTCGACATTCACTGTTGAGTGACGTGTTCACTGCATGCTGAGCCAAGATATCCTATTGGCTATTTCAGCTATGGTGGCTCTGGGATCAGGAGGTCTGCCTGCAGGTGGAGCTCCTAAAAGGGGTGCTCCTCTGGCAACATTATTTACCTGCTGCGCGCACTGTAACTCATATTTTATCTGAGCTAACTGTGCCTCATAATCCTGCTGGCATTGTCGGAGATGGGTAACCTCGGCTTCAGTCAATGCTAATTTTGTTTGCAGGTCGTACGAGCGGTCTACTTGAAAATTGTGTTCCTCTCTAAGCGTTTGTAGCTGTACTTGGAGGCGCTTCACATCGTCGGATGACTGTGCTAGGAGCGAACTAACCCGCAAGTAATTTGCTTCGGCTTGTCGAAGTTGGTCGGTCAGTCAGACCAGTCACCTCTGATTTCAGCTTATGAATTTTGTCAGCAGCGGTTCTCAGCAGTCTTTTTTGCTCTCGATTTGTGTCTTCGGCAGATCCAAGAGCTCGGGTTAACTCGCCAATCTTTTGAGGAGAGTCATCGTCGGATGCAAATTCGTCTGCATCGCTGTCTGAGTTCTCGGCATGCACGGCGTCTGCGTATTCCAACTGTGCTTTAACGCCAACCAGTTGTGTCTCATCAACCTTAACTCGGTCGTTGGTGGTTTCCAGCTGCGCCGTTGTTTCAGGGTTCTGCTGTCGTGCCACTTCAAGCTGGTATTTCACCTGGCAATCCGCCGCATCGCTCAACTTCAGCTGCGCCACAAGATTCACTGTTAGACATCCAAGCATTCGAAGGAGTGAATTATCTCTTGGGGCTGTGGTTGCAGCTTCGCCCATGAGCTGTGCGAGGTTACTGTTAAGTGTATTGTTAACATTTTACTGTTTCAATTTAAATTTTGTTGAAAACGCAATCCCAAAACCTACACAAGTTGTGAGAAATCCATCCTAAATTTATATAAATTTTATTTCATTCACTCACTCACTTAAAAGCCGAGATAAAAAGTTTAAATTAAAATTGAATTAAATAAACAAAGACAGGAAGGGTAAATAATATTAAAATAAATCAATAGTCTTAGTCAAATTAACTAGCTGAAGTGTCAGTACAGTATGTGAATGTCTATTATGGATTTGGTTACTAAAAACTGTAAAACTGTAAGCTAGAGGAAAGTAACTCACAACAGTACAAATAATTATTTTTAATATGCTTAACCAAAAGTGTATATTGTTTATGTAAGCTAACGCTCCTTACAAATGAGCTAACAGGTGTAAACCTTGCGTTGCTTTTCCTAAACCGCGGGCCTATTAATGTAAATAGCTAGCGCGTAGCTACATTATACGTCATAGGAGCCTAGAACGCAATCGGTTATTAATATAGTAATTAAACACAAGCAGTCAATTAGCCCACGAATGTGTTTAATCGGCGTAGATAATTGTTATTATCTAGCGGGTCCCACGGTAGTTAAAAGCCACTCGGGGGAGAGGGAGGCTCAAAACGGGATTGAAATCAAAGTCGTGTATGCCTAGCATATGGTTTGTCACGTAATTCAATAGAGTTAATGAGTTAGCACACCGTCTTTAATCCTTACCAGCGGAGCAAGAAGACGCTTGCAACAGCGGTCAGCTTAACAAGCTAACGGTGGCTACGGCGACTAGCTTCGGCAGCTAGCGGTGCCGGCCGGTTAGCTCTTCGGCAAACGAGCGGACCACAACTCTGTTGCGGCCGGTGGGCCACGATACACTCGTCTAATAGCCTTTGGGCCTACAAGAGGCAGTCAGCCTTGAGGCAGGTTCAATAACTGGGCAGCTAGCGGGCAGGTTTTGCGGCCTGGCGGCTAGGCCTCTCCTGAACCACAGACAGCTCAAATTCACAAGGACAATGGCGCCACCTTGTGAGCGGGCGGGCGCGGTACACGTCTGGCATCCCAGCACAGGGGTACACGGCAGCCGAGCTGTTATTGGGCTTGTGATATTAACAATCACACCCAATATGTCTCCCACGATCGGGAGGAAAAACGGTGACAATACTCTAAAGCCGTTATGTTAGCCTCGGGTAGCTACTCCGAGATACATAAGACAGCGCGTCGTCACATCGCGGTACACAGCAAATTAAATTCCCAGGAAACAAAGACACAACTTCAAATTCAGCCAGCTGAAATTTACAAATTGCAAAACTCGAGTTCTATTACGTAAATCTTCAAAATACAAGTCACTATTCTCACAAACTGCAACTGGCTCTACTTTCTCAATTCTCGCTTCTCATTCACAATAGCAATTCACTATGTTCTTCACTTGTCCAAGATGGCGGCCCAGCCTCACACTTTTACCCCTGTCCATGATGGCCGCTAGCCATGCCCTTGCGACACATACAAGATGGCGGCTTGGCAGACGTTTGGCAACACTAAAGAGGTGAATCTATTAATTCAAAATGGTGTCTACACGCGCTTCTCTCAGCGTCAATACTATACAAGTGACTCTACACGCTGCGTGAAGTCGCTCAACCTGAATCAAAGCGTTTCTCTGAGTGGACACTCTTCTTAATAAAAGCCTCACACGGGCCTCATCAATATGTAGCGATTATTTGGGTTGCGGTAAAGGCGAACGAGAAATTTAGACGGTAATGAGGGGAGTTGTAATTTCCTCAGCAACCTCTGGGGGTACCACGTTGACTTTGCTTGTTTGCTTGTTTTTAGTAGCAAAATAAACGATAAAAATCCTATTATCAAGTATTCATAATCTGAAGTTGCTACTTTAGTTAATCATAAAGTTCTTTGCTTTAATAAGAGAATTAATAATCCACTCAGTAAACAAAAATGATTCGGCAGAAATTGAATTTCTAGACAATCAATTTATTTAGTAAACACACACATATATCAGCCACAGCCTAACCTATTAATGAAACGCAATAAAAAAAAAAGTGAAATTTGAATCAAAGATAAAAAGAAAACATGCAACCTAACGAACTAAGATTTAAAAAAGAAAAAAAGTAGATGGGGAATAGAGATGGAAGCGTTTTGACCTGTCAATCCTTTTATATTTGAATCAAGGAGGTAGGTAGGTGGGTCGGCTGTCGGCAGAAACAGACACGCGCATTTTGGGACGCGCAGTGTGGCTCAAGTCCGGGGCTCAAAAAAGGAAGCCACGTGGTCGCTCTCAGCGTGTTCGGCGACCACGTCTCTCGTGATGGTCAGGAGAAGTTCATGGGGCAAGAAGAGCAAAAAGGGAGAGGAGCGAAGACGAGGGGGAATATCCTTCGCACGCTGGCTTTTAAACTGTGTCCCAGGGGGTAGGGAAGTAGTCCCGCCTCTTCTGTGTGCTTGAAGCAGACTTGAATGACTGAGACCAAGATTTTGGGATAGCATTTGATAAAAAAATTTTATCAGAATTGACAAGGCAGATGCTTCTTTTATCATTCTGAACACATTTCAAACATTACCGCGATCATAAAGTTATTGAATCAGCTAAACTTACTAATGAGCTAAACTTAGATGGTTGCAGAAATTACACACATCGTTCATTTGAGATAGACATACAGGTTGTTTAAAAAAATAAACAACAGAAGTCACTTGATGTCAGTCAAGTACATATAGTCCGTTAATGTCCTGAATTATGTAGACTTCAGATTAATTAGAAGCGGCAGTTTTCTTGATGATAACACCGACAGTGACCGCTGGATGGCAATGTTGTACGATATAACTTCCAAGGGCCGTTGTTTACAAAAACAAATGGCTGATTCCTGTGGATAGACCAGACCATAAACGTGGTCTGGGGACTGATAAGCAGTCTTATCGCTAGTCTGCTTGCTAAACAGGCTTTTAGGTCTCGCTAGGTGCTGAGATATGTGTTTCCTGTGTGATGTAAAAACGAAATCTAGTCCCTGCTGGAGGGAAATTCAAAGAGTTTTTCCTTTTTGAACTGTCTCTGGTTGGTTTGAGAAAACACAGGGTTAAGGACACACATTCCCCAGGGGGAAATGTTTAAAAAGGCAAATAAAATTAAGGGTGACAGGCAATATTCGTTACACTCATACACAAACTTGTACATGCATTATCATCATTATTATTATTATTATTTTGTAGATTCAAGCGCATTTCTTTTTTGATGTGTGTGTTTATGTACATAGTACAGACAATTATAGTAAAAACAAAACAAAAAAAAACATTCTGTATTAAGTTAATGTCTGTTATTATATTTTATATATTGTGTGTTTCATTTAAAAGAAAATTTCAAAAACAAGTCCAAGGTCCATTTTTGTTAATTCACACTCTAAACTGTGGGAGCTGGTTTACTCCAGAAACATGCATACTGTCCATGCGTATGTTGGGGAGTTGTATCAAAAAGAGTACCGGTACCCTTCTCAAGAAATTAGGCTTAGATTGTTTATATTCAAGCCCTTTTCTCCTTTGCATAACTTTTATTAGATTTAGTTTACCCACTGACTTCCCATGCAATTTTTGGACACGCTACCTTTCACATAACCCCCCCCACCCTCCCCCAACCCCACAGCACCCCTAAATGTCATTATAGCACCCATAAACCTCTGATCCTAGACTTGCCTGTGCCTGGAGGGACTGGCTAGGACTGGTTACAAATTACCTATAGATGACATATGTGCCACAAATCACCATATGTCCAGTATCTATTTAATTAAAACATTTTATTATTATGATTGCTGCAGTAATTGGCAGTAGTAGAACATGCATCAACGCTGGAAATTTAATTAATAATAATAATAATTATTATTATGATGATGATGATGATTATCATTATTATTATCATTATATAATAATAATAATAATAACAATAATGATGATGATGATGATTATTACTATTATATGATTTGTCAAGGCGCAGCCGAGGCGTTGAGGGGGGCCGGCGTGGTAGCCTCAACATTGCATCTCTGCTTTTTAGATAGATAGATAGATAGATAGATAGATAGATAGATAGATAGATAGATAGATAGATACTTTTATAGTCATTGCATAAAATATACAACAAAAGTGCAAGTGCTCCCTTCAACCATAAAAACTACAAACAACTATCATGCACCTTGACATACACACAAAGAAATCATTTCATATCAATACTTTAAAGTACTTAAAATACTGTGTTAAAGTGCAATAAAAGTTAATTGAAAATATGACTATGGTGTATGTTGGTGATTTAGGGAGTTAACGGCTTTTGAAAATAAACTATTTGTGAATCTGGTGATGTGGAATCTGATTGATCTGTATCGCCTCCTGGAGGGCAGAAGTAAAAAATGATGATGACAGAGGTGAGAAGTATCTGTACTGATGCTCCTGGCTCTTGTATGATAATGGGTGTTTGCAATGTCCTGGAGTGGTGGAAGAGGGCAGCCAATGACTTTTTTTGCGGTCCTTACAACTTTTTGCAGTGAAATTTTGTCCTTAGCAGTGCAGCCTGCAGATGATTGCAGATGATGT